>NW_028133357.1:600000-938775 GCF_964374135.1 Grampus griseus | reverse complement strand
GGTCCTATAGCTTAGGGAAATTAAAATCAAAAAGACACAGCCACCCCAAAGTTTGGAACGGCTCTGTTTACAAGAACCTCGTTTACAGTACAAGTTCAACATCGCAGAAAGTGAAAAATGGATAAAGAAGTTGTGGTATTTACTTACAAAGCAATATCACTCAGCAATGAAATCTATGTCATCAGGCCCTTAGCAGCACAATGAGTGGATTCAGGTATGATGATTCTAACTGAAATAAGTCACACAGAAAAAGAAACATCATAAGATATCAGTAATACACGGAATGTAAACTTGGCTACACAGGAACTGAATTACAGAACAGAACAGGGTCTCAAATTTAGAAAACCAACTTATGCTTGCTTAAGGGTAAAGGTGAGTTGGGGTGCTGCATAAAACCAGAGATTGAAATGAGCACAGATAAAGTTCCTTAAGCCAAATATGGAATAGACAAGAGCTACTCCTTGCTCAACGAAATGGACTCAACACCGCATATTAAACGCCTAAGAATGTACCTGACTAGTAAGTATCTTAAAACCTATGGATTGCTATGTCCAAAAGAGAATCAAGCATGTGTACAGGGGCATAAACGCAGCAGTGATAGGATTGGAGAGGTTCGGTGAGCAAATGAAGACCCTTTGAAGTCATATTGCATGGTACCCATTCCACGGGTTTCAACTACCCAGGTTTAAGGTATTCTTCCTTCAGCTAAAACATGCATGTGGAACCTAGAGTATGATCAACCATGTGATCGGGAGACGTGTTCAAATATGTCTCAGTTTTCGTACCCTGGTACTTGGGTGCAACATTCCAGACGCTTTACTAACACTCTCCCCACTTGGAGAGTCAGCGCCTTTAACCTCCTCTTTGGCCCAGTTTGCAATTTCTGCGGAGGATGAACAGGAATAGAACCAATGAGAGACTAGCTGGAGGTGTCTGGATGGGCAAATTTAACTCTCATTTCCCACCAGGAAGAGGAAATAACCAAAGGCTCAGCGTGCCGTGCCAGAACCACATTAGGGCCTGAAGCCATCCTGTGGTGTTGCGGCTAGCTCAAAAGAAAGCGAGTTGAAGAAAGGAGCTCAGGGGCACTGTAATTCACAAACCTGCAGAGTTATAAATGACAGCTATCGTCCAAAAATATACTGAAGTAAGGCTGCCAAGAGGACTTGAAAGCAGTGCAGAATTGCAGGAAACCGATTTCAGGAGGTAGACTGGAATTGCATTGAAAGCATAGGAAAAGAGGCAGAACGTCCACAATGATGCACTTGGCCAAAAAGGGCGTATGCGTTTTTTCCTGAATATATTCAGGAAAAAACGCATACGCCCTTTTTGGCCAACCAAGCAAGCTTGCAAAGGAAATCTGCACTACAATGAAGTCTCACTTCCCCCCGGTCAAAAGGGCCATCTGAAAAAAGTGTAAAATCCAGAAAGGCAGGACAGACCATGGAGAACTGGGAGCCTTGTTATGCTGATGGGCGGGATGTAAATTGCCAACAGACACTCGGGAGAAGTGTATGGTGTTTCCTGAAACATCTAAAAAACAAAGCAACAGAGCCTAGGGCACTTCCACTTATGGTCCTATAGCTTAGGGAAATTAAAATCAAAAAGACACAGCCACCCCAAAGTTTGGAACGGCTCTGTTTACAAGAACCTCGTTTACAGTACAAGTTCAACATCGCAGAAAGTGAAAAATGGATAAAGAAGTTGTGGTATTTACTTACAAAGCAATATCACTCAGCAATGAAATCTATGTCATCAGGCCCTTAGCAGCACAATGAGTGGATTCAGGTATGATGATTCTAACTGAAATAAGTCACACAGAAAAAGAAACATCATAAGATATCAGTAATACACGGAATGTAAACTTGGCTACACAGGAACTGAATTCCAAAACAGAACAGGGTCTCAAATTTAGAAAACCAACTTATGCTTGCTTAAGGGTAAAGGTGAGTTGGGGTGCTGCATAAAACCAGAGACTGAAATGAGCACAGATAAAGTTCCTTAAGCCAAATATGGAATAGACAAGAGCTACTCCTTGCTCAACGAAATGGACTCAACACCGCACATTAAACGCTTAAGAATGTACCTGACTAGTAAATATCTTAAAACCTATGGATTGCTATGTCTCCGAAAGAGAATCAAGCATGTGTACAGGGGCATAAACGCAGCAGTGATAGGATTGGAGAGGTTCGGTTAGCAAATGAAGACCCTTTGAAGTCATATTGCATGGTACCCATTCCACGGGTTTCAACTACCCAGGTTTAAGGTATTCTTCCTTCAGCTAAAACATGCATGTGGAACCTAGAGTATGATCAACCATGTGATCGGGAGACGTGTTCAAATATGTCTCAGTTTTCGTACCCTGGTACTTGGGTGCAACATTCCAGACGCTTTACTAACACTCTCCCCACTTGGAGAGTCAGCGCCTTTAACCTCCTCTTTGGCCCAGTTTGCAATTTCTGCGGAAGATGAACAGGAATAGCGAGAACCAATGAGAGACTAGCTGGAGGTGTCTGGATGGGCAAATTTAACTCTCATTTCCCACCAGGAAGAGGAAATAACCAAAGGCTCAGCGTGCCGTGCCAGAACCACATTAGGGCCTGAAGCCATCCTGTGGTGTTGCGGCTAGCTCAAAAGAAAGCGAGTTGAAGAAAGGAGCTCAGGGGCACTGTAATTCACAAACCTGCAGAGTTATAAATGACAGCTATCGTCCAAAAATATACTGAAGTAAGGCTGCCAAGAGGACTTGAAAGCGGGGCAGAATTGCAGGAAACCGATTTCAGGAGGTAGACTGGAATTGCATTGAAAGCATAGGAAAAGAGGCAGAACGTCCACAATGATGCACTTGGCCAAAAAGGGCGTATGCGTTTTTTCCTGAATATATTCAGGAAAAAACGCATACGCCCTTTTTGGCCAACCAAGCAAGCTTGCAAAGGAAATCTGCACTACAATGAAGTCTCAATTCCCCCCCGGTCAAAAGGGCCATCTGAAAAAAGTGTAAATTCCAGAAAGGCAGGACAGGCCATGGAGAACTGGGAGCCTTGTTATGCTGATGGGCAGGATGTAAATTGCCAACAGACACTCGGGAGAAGTGTATGGTGTTTCCAGAAACATCTAAAAAACAAAGCAACAGAGCCTAGGGCACTTCCACTTATGGTCCTATAGCTTAGGGAAATTAAAATCAAAAAGACACAGGCACCCCAAAGTTTGGAATGGCTCTGTTTACAAGAACCTCGTTTACAGTACAAGTTCAACATCGCAGAAAGTGAAAAATGGATAAAGAAGTTGTGGTATTTACTTACAAAGCAATATCACTCAGCAATGAAATCTATGTCATCAGGCCCTTAGCAGCACAATGAGTGGATTCAGGTATGATGATTCTAACTGAAATAAGTCACACAGAAAAAGGAACATCATAAGATATCACTAATACACAGAATGTAAACTTGGCTACACAGGAACTGAATTACAGAACAGAACAGGGTCTCAAATTTAGAAAACCAACTTATGCTTGCTTAAGGGTAAAGTTGAGTTGGGGTGCTGCATAAAACCAGAGATTGAAATGAGCACAGATAAAGTTCCTTAAGCCAAATATGGAATAGACAAGAGCTACTCCTTGCTCAACGAAATGGACTCAACACCCCATATTAAACGCCTAAGAATGTACCTGACTAGTAAGTATCTTAAAACCTATGGATTGCTATGTCTCCGAAAGAGAATCAAGCATGTGTACAGGGGCATAAACGCAGCAGTGATAGGATTGGAGAGGTTCGGTGAGCAAATGAAGACCCTTTGAAGTCATATTGCATGGTACCCATTCCACGGGTTTCAACTACCCAGGTTTAAGGTATTCTTCCTTCAGCTAAAACATGCATGTGGAACCTAGAGTATGATCAACCATGTGATCGCGAGACGTGTTCAAATATGTCTCAGTTTTCGTACCCTTGTACTCGGGTGCAACATTCCAGACGCTTTACTAACACTCTCCCGACTTCGAGAGTCAGTCCCTTTAACCTCCTGTTTGGCCCAGTTTGCAATTTCTGCGGAAGATGAACAGGAATAGTGAGAACCAATGAGAGACTAGCTGGAGGTGTCTGGACGGGCAAATTTAACTCTCATTTCCCACCAGGAAGAGGAAATAACCAAAGGCTCAGCGTGCCGTGCCAGAACCACATTAGGGCCTGAAGCCATCCTGCGGTGTTGCGGCCAGCTCAAATGAAAACGAGATGAAGAAAGGAGCTCAGGGGCACTGTAATTCACAAACCTGCAGAGTTATAAATGACAGCTATCGTCCAAAAATATACTGAAGTAAGGCTGCCAAGAGGACTTGAAAGCGGGGCAGAATTGCAGGAAACCGATTTCAGGAGGTAGACTGGAATTGCATTGAAAGCATAGGAAAAGAGGCAGAACGTCCACAATGATGCACTTGGCCAAAAAGGGCGTATGCGTTTTTTCCTGAATATATTCAGGAAAAAACGCATACGCCCTTTTTGGCCAACCAAGCAAGCTTGCAAAGGAAATCTGCACTACAATGAAGTCTCACTTCTCCTCGGACAAAAGGGCCATCTGAAAAAAGTGTAAAATCCAGAAACGCAGGACAGGCCTTGGAGAACTGGGAGCCTTGTTATGCTGATGGGCGGGATGTAAATTGCCAACAGACACTCGGGAGAAGTGTATGGTGTTTCCTGAAACATCTAAAAAACAAAGCAACAGAGCCTAGGGCACTTCCACTTATGGTCCTATAGTTTAGGGAAATTAAAATCAAAAAGACACAGCCACCCCAAAGTTTGGGATGGCTTTGTTTACAAGAACCTCATATACGGTACAAGTTCAATATCGCAGAAAGTGAAAAATGGATAAAGAAGTTGTGGTACTTATGTACAATGCAATATCACTCAGCAATGAAATCTATGTCATCAGGCCCGTAGCAGCATAATGAGTGGATTAAGTACGATGAATCTAACTGAAATAAGTCACACAGAGAAAGAAACATCATAAGATATCAGTAATACACGGAATGTAAACTTGGCTACAGAGGAACTGAATTCCAAAACAGAACAGGGTCTCAAATTTAGAAAACCAACTTATGCTTGCTTAAGGGGAAAGGTGAGTTGGGGTGCTGCATAAAACCAGAGATTGAAATGAGCACAGATAAAGTTCTATAAGCCAAATATGGAATAGACAAGAGCTACTCCTTGCTCAACGAAATGGACTCAACACCCCATATTCATCGCCTAGGAATATACCTGCCTAGTAAGAATCATAAAAGCTATGGAATTGTATATCTCTGTAAGAGAATCAAGAGTGTGTACAGCGGCATTAAAGCAGTGAAAATCAGCTAAATCCCATATTAAAAATAAATTTCTTAAACAAAACACAATGACAGTGAAATAGAGAGCAATACTTAAGTAATTCATTCAAGGCTTCTGAGGCAACCTGCATTTACCATATCTACACCCAGAGCTGGGTGACACATAAGGCTGAACACTTGGGGCTCATAAGATTGGTGAGGTTCGGTGAGCAAATGCAGACCCTTTGAAGTCATATTGCATGGTACCCATTCCACGGGTTTCAACTACCCAGGTTTAAGGTATTCTTCCTTCAGCTAAAACATGCATGTGGAACCTAGAGTATGATCAACCATGTGATCGGGAGACGTGTTCAAATATGTCTCAGTTTTCGTACCCTGGTACTCGGGTGCAACATTCCAGACGCTTTACTAACACTCTCCCCACTTGGAGAGTCAGTCCCTTTAACCTCCTGTTTGGCCCAGTTTGCAATTTCTGCGGAAGATGAACAGGAATAGCGAGAACCAATGAGAGACTAGCTGGAGGTGTCTGGACGGGCAAATTTAACTCTCATTTCCCACCAGGAAGAGGAATTAACCAAAGGCTCAGCGTGCCGTGCCGGAACCAGATTAGGGCCTGAAACCATCCTGCGGTGTTGCGGCCAGGTCACAAGAAAGCGAATTGAAGAAAGGAGCTCAGGGGCACTGTAATTCACAAACCTGCAGAGTTATAAATGACAGCTATCGTCCAAAAATATACTGAAGTAAGGCTGCCAAGAGGACTTGAAAGCGGGGCAGAATTGCAGGAAACCGATTTCAGGAGGTAGACTGGAATTGCATTGAAAGCATAGGAAAAGAGGCAGAACGTCCACAATGATGCACTTGGCCAAAAAGGGCGTATGCGTTTTTTCCTGAATATATTCAGGAAAAAACGCATACGCCCTTTTTGGCCAACCAAGCAAGCTTGCAAAGGAAATCTGCACTACAATGAAGTCTCACATCCCCCCGGTCAAAAGGGCCATCTGAAAAAAGTGTAAAATCCAGAAAGGCAGGACAGGCCATGGAGAACTGGGAGCCTTGTTATGCTGATGGGCGGGATGTAAATTGCCAACAGCCACTTGGGAGAAGTGTATGGTGTTTCCTGAAACATCTAGAAAACAAAGCAACAGAGCCTAGGGCACTTCCACTTATGGTCCTATAGCTTAGGGAAATTAAAATCAAAAAGACACAGCCACCCCAAAGTTTGGGACTCCTCTGTTTACAAGAACCTCGTTTACCGTACAAGTTCAATATCACAGAAAGAGTAAAATGGATAAAGAACTTGTGGTACTTACGTACAATGCAGTATCACTCAGCAATGAAATCTATGTCATCAGGCCCGTAGCAGCATAATGAGTGGATTCAGGTACGATGATTCTAACTGAAATAAGTCACACAGAAATAGAAACATCATAAGATATCACTAATACACGGAATGTAAACTTGGCTACACAGGAACTGAATTCCAAAACAGAACAGGGTCTCAAATTTAGAAAACCAACTTATGCTTGCTTAAGGGGAAAGGTGAGTTGGGGTGCTGCATAAAACCAGAGATTGAAATGAGCACAGATAAAGTTCCTTAAGCCAAATATGGAATAGACAAGAGCTACTCCTTGCTCAACGAAATGGACTCAACACCCCATATTAAACGCCTAAGAATGTACCTGACTAGTAAGTATCTTAAAACCTATGGATTGCTATGTCTCCGAAAGAGAATCAAGCGTGTGTACAGGGGCATAAACGCAGCAGTGATAGGATTGGAGAGGTTCGGTGAGCAAATGAAGACCCTTTGAAGTCATATTGCATGGTACCCATTACACGGGTCTCAACTCTCCAGGTTTAAGGTATTCTTCCTTCAGCTAAAACATGCATGTGGAACTTAGAGTATGAGCAACCATGTTATAGGGAGACGCGTTCAAATATGTCTCAGTTTTCGTACCCTGGTACTCGGGTGCAACATTCCAGACGCTTTACTAACACTCTCCCGACTTGGAGACTCAGTCCCTTTAACCTCCTGTATGGCCTAGTTTGCAATTTCTGCGGAAGATGAACATGAATAGCGAGAACCAATGAGAGACTAGCTGGAGGTGTCTGGACGGGCAAATTTAACTCTCATTTCCCACCAGGAAGAGGAATTAACCAAAGGCTCAGCTTGACTTGCCGGAACCAGATTAGGGCCTGACGCCATCCTGCGGTGTTGCGGCCAGGTCACAAGAAAGCGAATTGAAGAAAGGAGCTCAGGGGCACTGTAATTCACAAAACTGCATAGTTATAAATGACAGCTATCGTCCAAAAATATACTGAAGTAAGGCTGCCAAGAGGACTTGAAAGCGGGGCAGAATTGCAGGAAACCGATTTCAGGAGGTAGACTGGAATTGCATTGAAAGCATAGGAAAAGAGGCAGAACGTCCACAATGATGCACTTGGCCAAAAAGGGCGTATGCGTTTTTTCCTGAATATATTCAGGAAAAAACGCATACGCACTTTTTGGCCAACCAAGCAAATTTGCAAAGGAAATCTGCACTACAATAAAGTCTCACTTCCCCCAGGTCAATAGGGCCATCTGAAAAAAGTGTAAAATCCAGAAAGGCAGGACAGGCCATGGAGAACTGGGAGCCTTGTTATGCTGATGGGCGGGATGTAAATTGCCAACAGACACTCGGGAGAAGTGTATGGTGTTTCCTGAAACATCAAAAAAACAAAGCAACAGAGCCTAGGGCACTTCCACTTATGGTCCTATAGCTTAGGGAAATTAAAATCAAAAAGACACAGCCACCCCAAAGTTTGGGACGCCTCTGTTTACAAGAACCTCGTTTACCATACAAGTTCAATATCACAGAAAGTGAAAAATGGATAAAGAACTTGTGGTACTTACGTACAATGCAGTATCACTCAGCAATGAAATCTATGTCATCAGGCCCGTAGCAGCATAATGAGTGGATTCAGGTACGATGATTCTAACTGAAATAAGTCACACAGAAATAGAAACATCATAAGATATCACTAATACACGGAATGTAAACTTGGCTACACAGGAACTGAATTCCAAAACAGAACAGGGTCTCAAATTTAGAAAACCAACTTATGCTTGCTTAAGGGGAAAGGTGAGTTGGGGTGCTGCATAAAACCAGAGATTGAAATGAGCACAGATAAAGTTCCTTAAGCCAAATATGGAATAGACAAGAGCTACTCCTTGCTCAACGAAATGGACTCAACACCCCATATTAAACGCCTAAGAATGTACCTGACTAGTAAGTATCTTAAAACCTATGGATTGCTATGTCTCCGAAAGAGAATCAAGCGTGTGTACAGGGGCATAAACGCAGCAGTGATAGGATTGGAGAGGTTCGGTGAGCAAATGAAGACCCTTTGAAGTCATATTGCATGGTACCCATTACACGGGTCTCAACTCTCCAGGTTTAAGGTATTCTTCCTTCAGCTAAAACATGCATGTGGAACTTAGAGTATGAGCAACCATGTTATAGGGAGACGCGTTCAAATATGTCTCAGTTTTCGTACCCTGGTACTCGGGTGCAACATTCCAGACGCTTTACTAACACTCTCCCGACTTGGAGACTCAGTCCCTTTAACCTCCTGTATGGCCTAGTTTGCAATTTCTGCGGAAGATGAACATGAATAGCGAGAACCAATGAGAGACTAGCTGGAGGTGTCTGGACGGGCAAATTTAACTCTCATTTCCCACCAGGAAGAGGAATTAACCAAAGGCTCAGCTTGACTTGCCGGAACCAGATTAGGGCCTGACGCCATCCTGCGGTGTTGCGGCCAGGTCACAAGAAAGCGAATTGAAGAAAGGAGCTCAGGGGCACTGTAATTCACAAAACTGCATAGTTATAAATGACAGCTATCGTCCAAAAATATACTGAAGTAAGGCTGCCAAGAGGACTTGAAAGAGGGGCAGAATTGCAGGAAACCGATTTCAGGAGGTAGACTGGAATTGCATTGAAAGCATAGGAAAAGAGGCAGAACGTCCACAATGATGCACTTGGCCAAAAAGGGCGTATGCGTTTTTTCCTGAATATATTCAGGAAAAAACGCATACGCACTTTTTGGCCAACCAAGCAAATTTGCAAAGGAAATCTGCACTACAATAAAGTCTCACTTCCCCCAGGTCAATAGGGCCATCTGAAAAAAGTGTAAAATCCAGAAAGGCAGGACAGGCCATGGAGAACTGGGAGCCTTGTTATGCTGATGGGCGGGATGTAAATTGCCAACAGACACTCGGGAGAAGTGTATGGTGTTTCCTGAAACATCAAAAAAACAAAGCAACAGAGCCTAGGGCACTTCCACTTATGGTCCTATAGCTTAGGGAAATTAAAATCAAAAAGACACAGCCACCCCAAAGTTTGGGACGCCTCTGTTTACAAGAACCTCGTTTACCATACAAGTTCAATATCACAGAAAGTGAAAAATGGATAAAGAACTTGTGGTACTTACGTACAATGCAGTATCACTCAGCAATGAAATCTATGTCATCAGGCACGTAGCAGCATAATGAGTGGATTCAGGTACGATGATACTAACTGAAATAAGTCACACAGAAAAAGAAACATCATAAGATATCACTAATACACGGAATGTAAACTTGGCTACACAGGAACTGAATTCCAAAACAGAACAGGGTCTCAAATTTAGAAAACCAACTTATGCTTGCTTAAGGGGAAAGGTGAGTTGGGGTGCTGCATAAAACCAGAGATTGAAATGAGCACAGATAAAGTTCCTTAAGCCAAATATGGAATAGACAAGAGCTACTCCTTGCTCAACGAAATGGACTCAACACCCCATATTAAACGCCTAAGAATGTACCTGACTAGTAAGTATCTTAAAACCTATGGATTGCTATGTCTCCAAAAGAGAACCAAGCGTGTGTACAGGGGCATAAACGCAGCAGTGATAGGATTGGAGAGGTTTGGTGAGCAAATGAAGACCCTTTGAAGTCATATTGCATGGTACCCATTACACGGGTCTCAACTCTCCAGGTTTAAGGTATTCTTCCTTCAGCTAAAACATGCATGTGGAACCCAGAGTATGATCAACCGTGTGAACGGGAGACGTGTTCAAATATGTCTCAGTTTTCCTCACCTGGTACTCGGGTGCAACATTCCAGACGCTTTACTAACACTCTCCCGACTTCGAGAGTCAGTCGCTTTAACCTCCTGTTTGGCCCAGTTTGCAATTTCTGCGGAAGATGAACAGGAATAGGGAGAACCAATGAGAGACTAGCTGGAGGTGTCTGGATGGGCAAATTTAACTCTCATTTCCCACCAGGAAGAGGAATTAACCAAAGGCTCAGCGTGCCGTGCCAGAACCAGATTAGGGCCTGAAGCCATCCTGCGGTGTTGCGGCCAGCTCAAAAGAAAGCGAGTTGAAGAAAGGAGCTCAGGGGCACTGTAATTCACAAACCTGCAGAGTTATAAATGATAGCTATCGTCCAAAAATATACTGAAGTAAGGCTGCCAAGAGGACTTGAAAGCGGGGCAGAATTGCAGGAAACCGATTTCAGGAGGTAGACTGGAATTGCATTGAAAGCATAGGAAAAGAGGCAGAACGTCCACAATGATGCACTTGGCCAAAAAGAGCGTATGCGTTTTTTCCTGAATATATTCAGGAAAAAACGCATACGCCCTTTTTGGCCAACCAAGCAAGCTTGCAAAGGAAATCTGCACTACAATGATGTCTCACTTCCCGCCGGTCAAAAGGGCCATCTGAAAAAAGTGTAAAATCCAGAAAGGCAGGACAGGCCATGGAGAACTGGGAGCCTTGTTATGCTGATGGGCGGGATGTAAATTGCCAACAGACACTCGGGAGAAGTGTATGGTGTTTCCTGAAACATCTAAAAAACAAAGCAACAGAGCCTAGGGCACTTCCACTTATGGTCCTATAGTTTAGGGAAATTAAAATCAAAAAGACACAGCCACCCCAAAGTTTGGGATGGCTTTGTTTACAAGAACCTCATATACGGTACAAGTTCAATATCGCAGAAAGTGAAAAATGGATAAAGAAGTTGTGGTACTTATGTACAATGCAATATCACTCAGCAATGAAATCTATGTCATCAGGCCCGTAGCAGCATAATGAGTGGATTAAGTACGATGAATCTAACTGAAATAAGTCACACAGAGAAAGAAACATCATAAGATATCAGTAATACACGGAATGTAAACTTGGCTACAGAGGAACTGAATTCCAAAACAGAACAGGGTCTCAAATTTAGAAAACCAACTTATGCTTGCTTAAGGGGAAAGGTGAGTTGGGGTGCTGCATAAAACCAGAGATTGAAATGAGCACAGATAAAGTTCTATAAGCCAAATATGGAATAGACAAGAGCTACTCCTTGCTCAACGAAATGGACTCAACACCCCATATTCAACGCCTAGGAATATACCTGCCTAGTAAGAATCATAAAAGCTATGGATTTATATATCTCTGTAAGAGAATCAAGAGTGTGTACAGCGGCATTAAAGCAGTGAAAATCAGCTAAATCCCATATTAAAAATAAATTTCTTAAACAAAACACAATGACAGTGAAATAGAGAGCAATACTTAAGTAATTCATTCAAGGCTTCTGAGGCAACCTGCATTTACCATATCTACACCCAGAGCTGGGTGACACATAAGGCTGAACACTTGGGGCTCATAAGATTGGTGAGGTTCGGTGAGCAAATGCAGACCCTTTGAAGTCATATTGCATGGTACCCATTCCACGGGTTTCAACTACCCAGGTTTAAGGTATTCTTCCTTCAGCTAAAACATGCATGTGGAACCTAGAGTATGATCAACCATGTGATCGGGAGACGTGTTCAAATATGTCTCAGTTTTCGTACCCTGGTACTCGGGTGCAACATTCCAGACGCTTTACTAACACTCTCCCCACTTGGAGAGTCAGTCCCTTTAACCTCCTGTTTGGCCCAGTTTGCAATTTCTGCGGAAGATGAACAGGAATAGCGAGAACCAATGAGAGACTAGCTGGAGGTGTCTGGACGGGCAAATTTAACTCTCATTTCCCACCAGGAAGAGGAATTAACCAAAGGCTCAGCGTGCCGTGCCGGAACCAGATTAGGGCCTGAAACCATCCTGCGGTGTTGCGGCCAGCTCACAAGAAACCGAGTTGAAGAAAGGAGCTCAGGGGCACTGTAATTCACAAACCTGCAGAGCTATAAATGACAGCTATCGTCCAAAAATATACTGAAGTAAGGCTGCCAAGAGGACTTGAAAGCGGGGCAGAATTGCAGGAAACCGATTTCAGGAGGTAGACTGGAATTGCATTGAAAGCATAGGAAAAGAGGCAGAACGTCCACAATGATGCACTTGGCCAAAAAGGGCGTATGCGTTTTTTCCTGAATATATTCAGGAAAAAACGCATACGCCCTTTTTGGCCAACCAAGCAAGCTTGCAAAGGAAATCTGCACTACAAGGAAGTCTCACATCCCCCCGGTCAAAAGGGCCATCTGAAAAAAGTGTAAAATCCAGAAAGGCAGTACAGGCCATGGAGAACTGGGAGCCTTGTTATGCTGATGGGCGGGATGTAAATTGCCAACAGCCACTCGGGAGAAGTGTATGGTGTTTCCTGAAACATCTAGAAAACAAAGCAACAGAGCCTAGGGCACTTCCACTTATGGTCCTATAGCTTAGGGAAATTAAAATCAAAAAGACACAGCCACCCCAAAGTTTGGAACGGCTCTGTTTACAAGAACCTCGTTTACAGTACATGTTCAACATCGCAGAAAGTGAAAAATGGATAAAGAACTTGTGGTATTTACTTACAAAGCAATATCACTCAGCAATGAAATCTATGTCATCAGGCCCGTAGCAGCATAATGAGTGGATTCAGGTACGATGATTCTAACTGAAATAAGTCACACAGAAAAAGAAACATCATAAGATATCAGTAATACACGGAATGTAAACTTGGCTACACAGGAACTGAATTCCAAAACAGAACAGGGTCTCAATTTTAGAAAACCAACTTATGCTTGCTTAAGTGGAAAGGTGAGTTGGGGTGCTGCATAAAACCAGAGATTGAAATGAGCACAGTTAAAGTTCCTTAAGCCAAATATGGAATAGACAAGAGCTACTCCTTGCTCAACGAAATGGACTCAACACCCCATATTAAACGCCTAAGAATGTACCTGACTAGTAAGTATCTTAAAACCTATGGATTTCTATGTCTCCAAAAGAGAATCAAGCGTGTGTACAGGGGCATAAACGCAGCAGTGATAGGATTGGAGAGGTTCGGTGAGCAAATGAAGACCCTTTGAAGTCATATTGCATGGTACCCATTCCACGGGTCTAAACTCTCCAGGTTTAAGGTATTCTTCCTTCCGCTAAAACATGCATGTGGAACCCAGAGTATGATCAACCGTGTGAACGGGAGACGTGTTCAAATATGTCTCAGTTTTCATACCCTGGTACTCGGGTGCAACATTCCAGACGCTTTACTAACACTCTCCCCACTTGGAGAGTCAGCGCCTTTAACCTCCTGTTTGGCCCAGTTTGCAATTTCTGCGGAAGATGAACAGGAATAGGGAGAACCAATGAGAGACTAGCTGGAGGTGTCTGGACGGGCAAATTTAACTCTCATTTCCCACCAGGAAGAGGAATTAACCAAAGGCTCAGCGTGCCATGCCGGAACCAAATTAGGGCCTGAAGCCATCCTGCCGTGTTGCGGCCAGCTCACAAGAAAGCGAGTTGAAGAAAGGAGCTCAGGGGCACTGTAATTCACAAACCTGCAGAGTTATAAATGACAGCTATCGTCCAAAAATATACTGAAGTAAGGCTGCCAAGAGGACTTGAAAGCGCGGCAGAATTGCAGGAAACCGATTTCAGGAGGTAGACTGGAATTGCATTGAAAGCATAGGAAAAGAGGCAGAACGTCCACAATGATGCACTTGGCCAAAAAGGGCGTATGCGTTTTTTCCTGAATATATTCAGGAAAAAATGCATACGACCTTTTTGGCCAACCAAGCAAGCTTGCAAAGGAAATCTGCACTACAATGAAGTCTCACTTCCCCCCGGTCAAAAGGGCCATCTGAAAAAAGTGTAAAATCCAGAAAGGCAGGACAGGCCATGGAGAACTGGGAGCCTTGTTATGCTGATGGGCGGGATGTAAATTGCCAACAGACACTCGGGAGAAGTGTATGGTGTTTCCTGAAACATCTAAAAAACAAAGCAACAGAGCCTAGGGCACTTCCACTTATGGTCCTATAGCTACGAAAAATTAAAATAAAAAAGGCACAGCCACCCCAAAGTTTGGGACGCCTCTGTTTACAAGAACCTCGTTTACCATACAAGTTCAATATCACAGAAAGTGAAAAATGGATAAAGAACTTGTGGTACTTACGTACAATGCAGTATCACTCAGCAATGAAATCTATGTCATCAGGCCCATAGCAGCATAATCAGTGGATTCAGGTACGATGATTTTAACTGAAATAAGTCACACAGAAAAAGAAATATCATAAGATATCACTAAAACACGGAATGTAAACTTGGCTACACAGGAATTGAATTACAGAACAGAACAAGGTCTCAAATTTAGAAAACCAACTTATGCTTGCTTAAGGAGAATGGTGAGTTGGGTTGCTGCATAAAACCAGAGATTGAAATGAGAACAGATAAAGTTCCTTAAGCCAAATATGGAATAGACAAGAGCTACTCCTTGCTCAACGAAATGGACTCAACACCGCATATTAAACGCCTAAGAATGTACCTGACTAGTAAGTATCTTAAAACCTATGGATTGCTATGTCTCCAAAAGAGAATCAAGCGTGTGTACAGGGGCATAAATGCAGCAGTGATAGGATTGGAGAGGTTCGGTGAGCAAATGAAGACCCTTTGAAGTCATATTGCATGGTACCCATTCCACGGGTTTCAACTCTCCAGGTTTAAGGTATACTTCCTTCAGCTAAAACATGCATGTGGAACCTAGAGTATGATCAACCATGTGATCGGGAGATGTGTTCAAATATGTCTCAGTTTTCGTACCCTGGTACACGGGTGCAACATCCCAGATGCTTTACTAACACTCTCCCGACTTGGAGAATCAGTCCCTTTAACCTCCTGTTTGGCCCAGTTTGCAATTTCTGCGGAAGATGAACAGGAATAGCGAGAACCAATGAGAGACTAGCTGGAGGTGTCTGGACGGGCAAATTTAACTCTCATTTCCCACCAGGAAGAGGAATTAACCAAAGGCTCAGCGTGCCGTGCCGGAACCAGATTAGGGCCTGAAGCCATCCTGCGGTGTTGCGGCCAGCTCACAAAAAAGCGAGTAGAAGAAAGGAGCTCAGGGGCACTGTAATTCACAAACCTGCAGAGTTATAAATGACAGCTATCGTCCAAAAATATACTGAAGTAAGGCTGCCAAGAGGACTTGAAAGCGGGGCAGAATTGCAGGAAACCGATTTCAGGAGGTAGACTGGAATTGCATTGAAAGCATAGGAAAAGAGGCAGAACGTCCACAATGATGCACTTGGCCAAAAAGGGCGTATGCGTTTTTTCCTGAATATATTCAGGAAAAAACGCATACGCCCTTTTTGGCCAACCAAGCAAGCTTGCAAAGGAAATCTGCACTACAATGAAGTCTCACTTCCCCCCGGTCAAAAGGGCCATCTGAAAAAAGTGTAAAATCCAGAAAGGCAGGACAGGCCATGGAGAACTGGGAGCCTTGTTATGCTGATGGGCGGGATGTAAATTGCCAACAGACACTGGGGAGAAGTGTATGGTGTTTCCTGAAACATCTAAAAAACAAAGCAACAGAGCCTAGGGCACTTCCACTTATGGTCCTATAGCTTAGGGAAATTAAAATCAAAAAGACACAGCCACCCCAAAGTTTGGAACGGCTCTGTTTACAAGAACCTCGTTTACAGTACAAGTTCAACATCGCAGAAAGTGAAAAATGGATAAAGAACTTGTGGTATTTACTTACAAAGCAATATCACTCAGCAATGAAATCTATGTCATCAGGCCCGTAGCAGCATAATGAGTGGATTCAGGTACGATGATTCTAACTGAAATAAGTCACACAGAAAAAGAAACATCATAAGATATCAGTAATACACGGAATGTAAACTTGGCTACACAGGAACTGAATTCCAAAACAGAACAGGGTCTCAATTTTAGAAAACCAACTTATGCTTGCTTAAGGGGAAAGGTGAGTTGGGGTGCTGCATAAAACCAGAGATTGAAATGAGCACAGTTAAAGTTCCTTAAGCCAAATATGGAATAGACAAGAGCTACTCCTTGCTCAACGAAATGGACTCAACACCCCATATTAAACGCCTAAGAATGTACCTGACTAGTAAGTATCTTAAAACCTATGGATTTCTATGTCTCCAAAAGAGAATCAAGCGTGTGTACAGGGGCATAAACGCAGCAGTGATAGGATTGGAGAGGTTCGGTGAGCAAATGAAGACTCTTTGAAGTCATATTGCATGGTACCCATTCCACGGGTCTAAACTCTCCAGGTTTAAGGTATTCTTCCTTCCGCTAAAACATGCATGTGGAACCCAGAGTATGATCAACCGTGTGAACGGGAGACGTGTTCAAATATGTCTCAGTTTTCATACCCTGGTACTCGGGTGCAACATTCCAGACGCTTTACTAACACTCTCCCCACTTGGAGAGTCAGCGCCTTTAACCTCCTGTTTGGCCCAGTTTGCAATTTCTGCGGAAGATGAACAGGAATAGGGAGAACCAATGAGAGACTAGCTGGAGGTGTCTGGACGGGCAAATTTAACTCTCATTTCCCACCAGGAAGAGGAATTAACCAAAGGCTCAGCGTGCCATGCCGGAACCAAATTAGGGCCTGAAGCCATCCTGCCGTGTTGCGGCCAGCTCACAAGAAAGCGAGTTGAAGAAAGGAGCTCAGGGGCACTGTAATTCACAAACCTGCAGAGTTATAAATGACAGCTATCGTCCAAAAATATACTGAAGTAAGGCTGCCAAGAGGACTTGAAAGCGCGGCAGAATTGCAGGAAACCGATTTCAGGAGGTAGACTGGAATTGCATTGAAAGCATAGGAAAAGAGGCAGAACGTCCACAATGATGCACTTGGCCAAAAAGGGCGTATGCGTTTTTTCCTGAATATATTCAGGAAAAAATGCATACGACCTTTTTGGCCAACCAAGCAAGCTTGCAAAGGAAATCTGCACTACAATGAAGTCTCACTTCCCCCCGGTCAAAAGGGCCATCTGAAAAAAGTGTAAAATCCAGAAAGGCAGGACAGGCCATGGAGAACTGGGAGCCTTGTTATGCTGATGGGCGGGATGTAAATTGCCAACAGACACTCGGGAGAAGTGTATGGTGTTTCCTGAAACATCTAAAAAACAAAGCAACAGAGCCTAGGGCACTTCCACTTATGGTCCTATAGCTTAGGGAAATTAAAATCAAAAAGACACAGCCACCCCAAAGTTTGGGATGCCTCTGTTTACAAACACCTCGTTTACAGTAGAAGTTCAACATCGCAGAAAGTGAAAAATGGATAAAGAAGTTGTGGTATTTACTTACAAAGCAATATCACTCAGCAATGAAATCTATGTCATCAGGCCCGTAGCAGCATAATGAGTGGATTCAGGTACGATGATTCTAACTGAAATAAGTCACACAGAAAAAGAAACATCATAAGATATCACTAATACACGGAATGTAAACTTGGCTACACAGGAACTGAATTCCAAAACAGAACAGGGTCTCAAATTTAGAAAACCAACTTATGTTTGCTTAAGGGGAAAGGTGAGTTGGGGTGCTGCATAAAACCAGAGATTGAAATGAGCACAGATAAAGTTCCTTAAGCCAAATATGGAATAGACAAGAGCTACTCCTTGCTCAACGAAATGGACTCAACACCCCATATTAAATGCCTAAGAATGTACCTGACTAGTAAGTATCTTAAAACCTATGGATTGCTATGTCTCCAAAAGAGAATCAAGCGTGTGTACAGGGACATAAACGCAGCAGTGATAGGATTGGAGAGGTTCGGTGAGCAAATGAAGACCCTTTGAAGTCATATTGCATGGTACCCATTCCACGGGTCTCAACTCTCCAGGTTTAAGGTATTCTTCCTTCAGCTAAAACATGCATGTGGAACCCAGAGTATGATCAACCATGTGAACGGGAGACGTGTTCAAATATGTCTCAGTTTTCCTCCCCTGGTACTCGGGTGCAACATTCCAGACGCTTTACTAACACTCTCCCCACTTGGAGAGTTAGCGCCTTTAACCTCCTGTTTGGCCCAGTTTGCAATTTCTGCGGAAGATGAACAGGAATAGGGAGAACCAATGAGAGACTAGCTGGAGGTGTCTGGACAGGCAAATTTAACTCTCATTTCCCACCAGGAAGAGGAAATAACCAAAGGCTCAGCGTGCCGTGCCAGAACCAGATTAGGGACTGAAGCCATCCTGCGGTGTTGTGGCAGGCTCAAAAGAAAGCGAGTTGAAGAAAGGAGCTCAGGGACACTGTAATTCACAAACCTGCAGAGTTATAAATGACAGCTATCGTCCAAAAATATACTGAAGTAAGGCTGCCAAGAGGACTTGAAAGCGGGGCAGAATTGCAGGAAACCGATTTCAGGAGGTAGACTGGAATTGCATTGAAAGCATAGGAAAAGAGGCAGAACGTCCACAATGATGCACTTGGCCAAAAAGGGCGTATGCGTTTTTTCCTGAATATATTCAGGAAAAAATGCATACGCCCTTTTTGGCCAACCAAGCAAGCTTGCAAAGGAAATCTGCACTACAATGAAGTCTCACTTCCCCCCGGTCAAAAGGGCCATCTGAAAAAAGTGTAAAATCCAGAAAGGCAGGACAGGCCATGGAGAACTGGGAGCCTTGTTATGCTGATGGGCGGGATGTAAATTGCCAACAGACACTCGGGAGAAGTGTATGGTGTTTCCTGAAACATCTAAAAAACAAAGCAACAGAGCCTAGGGCACTTCCACTTATGGTCCTATAGCTACGAAAAATTAAAATAAAAAAGGCACAGCCACCCCAAAGTTTGGGACGCCTCTGTTTACAAGAACCTCGTTTACCATACAAGTTCAATATCACAGAAAGTGAAAAATGGATAAAGAACTTGTGGTACTTACGTACAATGCAGTATCACTCAGCAATGAAATCTATGTCATCAGGCCCATAGCAGCATAATCAGTGGATTCAGGTACGATGATTTTAACTGAAATAAGTCACACAGAAAAAGAAATATCATAAGATATCACTAAAACACGGAATGTAAACTTGACTACACAGGAATTGAATTACAGAACAGAACAGGGTCTCAAATTTAGAAAACCAACTTATGCTTGCTTAAGGAGAATGGTGAGTTGGGTTGCTGCATAAAACCAGAGATTGAAATGAGAACAGATAAAGTTCCTTAAGCCAAATATGGAATAGACAAGAGCTACTCCTTGCTCAACGAAATGGACTCAACACCGCATATTAAACGCCTAAGAATGTACCTGACTAGTAAGTATCTTAAAACCTATGGATTGCTATGTCTCCAAAAGAGAATCAAGCGTGTGTACAGAGGCATAAATGCAGCAGTGATAGGATTGGAGAGGTTCGGTGAGCAAATGAAGACCCTTTGAAGTCATATTGCATGGTACCCATTCCACGGGTTTCAACTCTCCAGGTTTAAGGTATACTTCCTTCAGCTAAAACATGCATGTGGAACCTAGAGTATGATCAACCATGTGATCGGGAGATGTGTTCAAATATGTCTCAGTTTTCGTACCCTGGTACACGGGTGCAACATCCCAGATGCTTTACTAACACTCTCCCGACTTGGAGAATCAGTCCTTTTAACCTCCTGTTTGGCCCAGGTTGCAATTTCTGCGGAAGATGAACAGGAATAGCGAGAACCAATGAGAGACTAGCTGGAGGTGTCTGGACGGGCAAATTTAACTCTCATTTCCCACCAGGAAGAGGAATTAACCAAAGGCTCAGCGTGCCGTGCCGGAACCAGATTAGGGCCTGAAGCCATCCTGCGGTGTTGCGGCCAGCTCACAAAAAAGCGAGTAGAAGAAAGGAGCTCAGGGGCACTGTAATTCACAAACCTGCAGAGTTATAAATGACAGCTATCGTCCAAAAATATACTGAAGTAAGGCTGCCAAGAGGACTTGAAAGTGGGGCAGAATTGCAGGAAACCGATTTCAGGAGGTAGACTGGAATTGCATTGAAAGCATAGGAAAAGAGGCAGAACGTCCACAATGATGCACTTGGCCAAAAAGGGCGTATGCGTTTTTTCCTGAATATATTCAGGAAAAAACGCATAAGCCCTTTTTGGCCAACCAAGCAAACATGCAAAGGAAATCTGCACTACAATGAAGTCTCACATCCTCCCGGTCAAAAGGGCCATCTGAAAAAAGTGTAAAATCCAGAAAGGCAGGACAGGACATGGAGAACTGGGAGCCTTGTTATGCTGATGGGCAGGATGTAAATTGCCAACAGACACTGGGGAGAAGTGTATGGTGTTTCCTGAAACATCTAAAACAGAAAGCAACAGAGCCTAGGGCACTTCCACTTATGGTCCTATAGCTTAGGGAAATTAAAATCAAAAAGACACAGCCACCCCAAAGTTTCGGACGCCTCTGTTTACAAGAACCTCATTTACCGTACAAGTTCAATATCACAGAAAGTGAAAAATGGATAAAGAACTTGTGGTACTTACATACAGTGCAGTATCACTCAGCAATGAAATCTATGTCATCAGGCCCGTAGCAGCATAATGAGTGGATTCAGGTACGATGATTCTAACTGAAATAAGTCACACAGAAAAAGAAACATCATAAGATATCACTAATACATGGAATGTAAACTTGGCTACACAGGAACTGAATTCCAAAACAGAACAGGGTCTCAAATTTAGAAAACCAACTTATGCTTGCTTAAGGGGAAAGGTGAGTTGGGGTGCTGCATAAAACCAGAGATTGAAATGAGCACAGATAAAGTTCCTTAAGCCAAATATGGAATAGACAAGAGCTACTCCTTGCTCAACGAAATGGACTCAACACCACATATTAAACGCCTAAGAATGTACCTGACTAGTAAGTATCTTAAAACCTATGGATTGCTATGTCTCCAAAAGAGAATCAAGCGTGTGTACAGGGGCATAAACACAGCAGTGATAGGATTGGAGAGGTTCGGTGAGCAAATGAAGACCCTTTGAAGTCATATTGCATGGTACCCATTCCACAGGTTTCAACTACCCAGGTTTAAGGTATTCTTCCTTCAGCTAAAACATGCATGTGGACCCCAGAGTATGATCAACCGTGTGAACGGGAGACGTGTTCAAATATGTCTCAGTTTTCCTCCCCTGGTCCTCGGGTGCAACATTCCAGACACTTTACTAACACTCTCCCCACCAGAAGAGTCAGCGCCTTTAACCTCCTGTTTGGCCCAGTTTGCAATTTCTGCGGAAGATGAACAGGAATAGGGAGAACCAATGAGAGACTAGCTGGAGGTGTCTGGACAGGCAAATTTAACTCTCATTTCCCACCAGGAAGAGGAAATAACCAAAGGCTCAGCGTGCCGTGCCAGAACCAGATTAGGGACTGAAGCCATCCTGCCGTGTTGCGGCCAGCTCACAAGAAAGCGAGTTGAAGAAAGGAGCTCAGGGGCACTGTAATTCACAAACCTGCAGAGTTATAAATGACAGCTATCGTCCAAAAATATACTGAAGTAAGGCTGCCAAGAGGACTTGAAAGCGGGGCAGAATTGCAGGAAACCGATTTCAGGAGGTAGACTGGAATTGCATTGAAAGCATAGGAAAAGAGGCAGAACGTCCACAATGATGCACTTGGCCAAAAAGGGCGTATGCGTTTTTTCCTGAATATATTCAGGAAAAAATGCATACGACCTTTTTGGCCAACCAAGCAAGCTTGCAAAGGAAATCTGCACTACAATGAAGTCTCACTTCCCCCCGGTCAAAAGGGCCATCTGAAAAAAGTGTAAAATCCAGAAAGGCAGGACAGGCCATGGAGAACTGGGAGCCTTGTTATGCTGATGGGCGGGATGTAAATTGCCAACAGACAATCGGGAGAAGTGTATGGTGTTTCCTGAAACATCTAAAAAACAAAGCAACAGAGCCTAGGGCACTTCCACTTATGGTCCTATAGCTACGAAAAATTAAAATAAAAAAGGCACAGCCACCCCAAAGTTTGGGACGCCTCTGTTTACAAGAACCTCGTTTACCATACAAGTTCAATATCACAGAAAGTGAAAAATGGATAAAGAACTTGTAGCACTTACGTACAATGCAGTATCACTCAGCAATGAAATCTATGTCATCAGGCCCAAAGCAGCATAATCAGTGGATTCAGGTACGATGATTTTAACTGAAATAAGTCACACAGAAAAAGAAATATCATAAGATATCACTAAAACACGGAATGTAAACTTGGCTACACAGGAATTGAATTACAGAACAGAACAGGGTCTCAAATTTAGAAAACCAACTTATGCTTGCTTAAGGAGAATGGTGAGTTGGGTTGCTGCATAAAACCAGAGATTGAAATGAGAACAGACAAAGTTCCTTAAGCCAAATATGGAATAGACAAGAGCTACTCCTTGCTCAACGAAATGGACTCAACACCGCATATTAAACGCCTAAGAATGTACCTGACTAGTAAGTATCTTAAAACCTATGGATTGCTATGTCTCCAAAAGAGAATCAAGCGTGAGTACAGGGGCATAAATGCAGCAGTGATAGGATTGAAGAGGTTCGGTGAGCAAATGAAGACCCTTTGAAGTCATATTGCATGGTACCCATTCCACGGGTTTCAACTCTCCAGGTTTAAGGTATACTTCCTTCAGCTAAAACATGCATGTGGAACCTAGAGTATGATCAACCATGTGATCGGGAGATGTGTTCAAATATGTCTCAGTTTTCGTACTCTGGTACACGGGTGCAACATCCCAGATGCTTTACTAACACTCTCCCGACTTGGAGAATCAGTCCCTTTAACCTCCTGTTTGGCCCAGTTTGCAATTTCTGCGGAAGATGAACAGGAATAGGGAGAACCAATGAGAGACTAGCTGGAGGTGTCTGGACGGGCAAATTTAACTCTCATTTCCCACCAGGAAGAGGAAATAACCAAAGGCTCAGCGTGCCGTGCCAGAACCAGATTAGGGCCTGAAGCCGTCCTGCGGTGTTGCGGCCAGCTCAAAAGAAAGCGAGTTGAAGAAAGGAGCTCAGGGACACTGTAATGCACAAACCTGCAGAGTTATAAATGACAGCTATCGTCCAAAAATATACTGAAGTAAGGCTGCCAAGAGGACTTGAAAGCGGGGCAGAATTGCAGGAAACCGATTTCAGGAGGTAGACTGGAATTGCATTGAAAGCATAGGAAAAGAGGCAGAGCGTCCACAATGATGCACCTGGCCAAAAAGGGCGTATGCGTTTTTTCCTGAATATATTTAGGAAAAAACCGATACGCACTTTTTGGCCAACCAAGCAAGCTTGCAAAGGAAATCTGCACTACAATGAAGTCTCGCTTCCCCCGGTCAAAAGGACCATCTGAAAAAAGTGTAAAATCCAGAAAGGCAGGACAGGCCATGGAGAACTGGGAGCCTTGTTATGCTGATGGGCGGGATGTAAATTGCCAACAGACACTCGGGAGAAGTGTATGGTGTTTCCTGAAACATCTAAAAAACAAAGCAACAGAGCCTAGGGCACTTCCACTTATGGTCCTATAGCTTAGGGAAATTAAAATCAAAAAGACACAGCCACCCCAAAGTTTGGAACGGCTCTGTTTACAAGAACCTCGTTTACAGTACAAGTTCAACATCGCAGAAAGTGAAAAATGGATAAAGAAGTTGTGGTATTTACTTACAAAGCAATATCACTCAGCAATGAAATCTATATCATCAGGCCCGTAGCAGCATAATGAGTGGATTCAGGTACGATGATTCTAACTGAAATAAGTCACACAGAAAAAGAAACATCATAAGATATCAGTAATACACGGAATGTAAACTTGGCTACACAGGAACTGAATTCCAAAACAGAACAGGGTCTCAATTTTAGAAAACCAACTTATGCTTGCTTAAGGGGAAAGGTGAGTTGGGGTGCTGCATAAAACCAGAGATGGAAATGAGCACAGATAAAGTTCCTTAAGCCAAATATGGAATAGACAAGAGCTACTCCTTGCTCAACGAAATGGACTCAACACCCCATATTAAACGCCTAAGAATGTACCTGACTAGTAAGTATCTTAAAACCTATGGATTTCTATGTCTCCAAAAGAGAATCAAGCGTGACTACAGGGGCATAAACGCAGCAGTGATAGGATTGGAGAGGTTCGGTGAGCAAATGAAGACCCTTTGAAGTCATATTGCATGGTACCCATTCCACGGGTCTCAACTCTCCAGGTTTAAGGTATTCTTCCTTCAGCTAAAACATGCATGTGGAACCTAGAGTATGATCAACCATGTGATCGGGAGACGTGCTCAAATATGTCTCAGTTTTCGTACCCTGGTACACGGGTGCAACATCCTAGATGCTTTACTAACACTCTCCCGACTTGGAGAATCAGTCCCTTTAACCTCCTGTTTGGCCCAGTTTGCAATTTCTGGGGAAGATGAACAGGAATAGCGAGAACCAATGAGAGACTAGCTGGAGGTGTCTGGACGGGCAAATTTAACTCTCATTTCCCACCAGGAAGAGGAAATAACCAAAGGCTCAGCATGCCGTGCTGGAACCAGATTAGGGCCTGAAGCCATCCTGCGGTGTTGCAGCCAGCTCAAAAGAAAGCGAGCTGAAGAAAGGAGCTCAGGGGCACTGTAATTGACAAACCTGCAGAGTTATAAATGACAGCTATCGTCCAAAAATATACTGAAGTAAGGCTGCCAAGAGGACTTGAAAGCGGGGCAGAATTGCAGGAAACCGATTTCAGGAGGTAGACTGGAATTGCATTGAAAGCATAGGAAAAGAGGCAGAACGTCCACAATGATGCACTTGGCCAAAAAGGGCGTATGCGTTTTTTCCTGAATATATTCAGGAAAAAACGCATACGCCCTTTTTGGCCAACCAAGCAAGCTTGCAAAGGAAATCTGCACTACAATGAAGTCTCACTTCCCCCAGGTCAAAAGGGCCATCTGAAAAAAGTGTAAAATCCAGAAAGGCAGGACAAGCCATGGAGAACTGGGAGCCTTGTTATGCTGATGGGCGGGATGTCAATTGCCAACAGACACTCGGGAGAAGTGTATGGTGTTTCCTGAAACATCTAAAAAACAAAGCAACAGAGCCTAGGGCACTTCCACTTATGGTCCTATAGCTTAGAGAAATTAAAATCAAAAAGACACAGCCACCCCAAAGTTTGGAACGGCTCTGTTTACAAGAACCTCATTTACCGTACAAGTTCAATATCACAGAAAGTGAAAAATGGATAAAGAACTTGTGGTCCTTACGTACAATGCAGTATCACTCAGCAATGAAATCTATGTCATCAGGCCCGTAGCAGCACAATGAGTGGATTCAGGTATGATGATTCTAACTGAAATAAGTCACACAGAAAAAGAAACATCATAAGATATTAGTAATACACGGAATGTAAACTTGGCTACACAGGAACTGAATTACAGAACAGAACAGGGTCTCAATTTTAGAAAACCAACTTATGGTTGCTTAAGGGGAAAGGTGAGTTGGGGTGCTGCATAAAACCAGAGATTGAAATGAGCACAGAGAAAGTTCCTTAAGCCAAATATGGAATAGACAAGAGCTACTCCTTGCTCAACGAAATGGACTCAACACCGCATATTAAACGCCTAAGAATGTACCTGACTAGTAAGTATCTTAAAACCTATGGATTGCTATGTCTCCGAAAGAGAATCAAGCATGTGTACAGGGGTATAAACGCAGCAGTGATAGGATTGGAGAGGTTCGGTGAGCAAATGAAGACCCTTTGAAGTCATATTGCATGGTACCCATTCCACGGGTTTCAACTCTCCAGGTTTAAGGTATACTTCCTTCAGCTAAAACATGCATGTGGAACCTAGAGTATGATCAACCATGTGATCGGGAGATGTGTTCAAATATGTCTCAGTTTTCGTACCCTGGTACACGGGTGCAACATCCCAGATGCTTTACTAACACTCTCCCGACTTGGAGAATCAGTCCCTTTAACCTCCTGTTTGGCCCAGTTTGCAATTTCTGCGGAAGATGAACAGGAATAGCGAGAACCAATGAGAGACTAGCTGGAGGTGTCTGGACGGGCAAATTTAACTCTCATTTCCCACCAGGAAGAGGAATTAACCAAAGGCTCAGCGTGCCGTGCCGGAACCAGATTAGGGCCTGAAGCCATCCTGCGGTGTTGCGGCCAGCTCACAAAAAAGCGAGTAGAAGAAAGGAGCTCAGGGGCACTGTAATTCACAAACCTGCAGAGTTATAAATGACAGCTATCGTCCAAAAATATACTGAAGTAAGGCTGCCAAGAGGACTTGAAAGCGGGGCAGAATTGCAGGAAACCGATTTCAGGAGGTAGACTGGAATTGCATTGAAAGCATAGGAAAAGAGGCAGAACGTCCACAATGATGCACTTGGCCAAAAAGGGCTTATGCGTTTTTTCCTGAATATATTCAGGAAAAAACGCATAAGCCCTTTTTGGCCAACCAAGCAAACATGCAAAGGAAATCTGCACTACAATGAAGTCTCACATCCTCCCGGTCAAAAGGGCCATCTGAAAAAAGTGTAAAATCCAGAAAGGCAGGACAGGCCATGGAGAACTGGGAGCCTTGTTATGCTGATGGGCGGGATGTAAATTGCCAACAGACACTCGGGAGAAGTGTATGGTGTTTCCTGAAACATCTAAAAAACAAAGCAACAGAGCCTAGGGCACTTCCACTTATGGTCCTATAGCTTAGGGAAATTAAAATCAAAAAGACACAGCCACCCCAAAGTTTGGAACGGCTCTGTTTACAAGAACCTCGTTTACAGTACAAGTTCAACATCGCAGAAAGTGAAAAATGGATAAAGAACTTATGGTATTTACTTACAAAGCAATATCACTCAGCAATGAAATCTATGTCATCAGGCCCGTAGCAGCATAATGAGTGGATTCAGGTACGATGATTCTAACTGAAATAAGTCACACAGAAAAAGAAACATCATAAGATATCAGTAATACACGGAATGTAAACTTGGCTACACAGGAACTGAATTCCAAAACAGAACAGGGTCTCAATTTTAGAAAACCAACTTATGCTTGCTTAAGGGGAAAGGTGAGTTGGGGTGCTGCATAAAACCAGAGATTGAAATGAGCACAGTTAAAGTTCCTTAAGCCAAATATGGAATAGACAAGAGCTACTCCTTGCTCAACGAAATGGACTCAACACACCATATTAAACGCCTAAGAATGTACCTGACTAGTAAGTATCTTAAAACCTATGGATTTCTATGTCTCCAAAAGAGAATCAAGCGTGTGTACAGGGGCATAAACGCAGCAGTGATAGGATTGGAGAGGTTCGGTGAGCAAATGAAGACCCTTTGAAGTCATATTGCATGGTACCCATTCCACGGGTCTAAACTCTCCAGGTTTAAGGTATTCTTCCTTCCGCTAAAACATGCATGTGGAACCCAGAGTATGATCAACCGTGTGAACGGGAGACGTGTTCAAATATGTCTCAGTTTTCATACCCTGGTACTCGGGTGCAACATTCCAGACGCTTTACTAACACTCTCCCCACTTGGAGAGTCAGCGCCTTTAACCTCCTGTTTGGCCCAGTTTGCAATTTCTGCGGAAGATGAACAGGAATAGGGAGAACCAATGAGAGACAAGCTGGAGGTGTCTGGACGGGCAAATTTAACTCTCATTTCCCACCAGGAAGAGGAATTAACCAAAGGCTCAGCGTGCCATGCCGGAACCAAATTAGGGCCTGAAGCCATCCTGCCGTGTTGCGGCCAGCTCACAAGAAAGCGAGTTGAAGAAAGGAGCTCAGGGGCACTGTAATTCACAAACCTGCAGAGTTATAAATGACAGCTATCGTCCAAAAATATACTGAAGTAAGGCTGCCAAGAGGACTTGAAAGCGGGGCAGAATTGCAGGAAACCGATTTCAGGAGGTAGACTGGAATTGCATTGAAAGCATAGGAAAAGAGGCAGAACGTCCACAATGATGCACTTGGCCAAAAAGGGCGTATGCGTTTTTTCCTGAATATATTCAGGAAAAAATGCATACGACCTTTTTGGCCAACCAAGCAAGCTTGCAAAGGAAATCTGCACTACAATGAAGTCTCACTTCCCCCCGGTCAAAAGGGCCATCTGAAAAAAGTGTAAAATCCAGAAAGGCAGGACAGGCCATGGAGAACTGGGAGCCTTGTTATGCTGATGGGCGGGATGTAAATTGCCAACAGACACTCGGGAGAAGTGTATGGTGTTTCCTGAAACATCTAAAAAACAAAGCAACAGAGCCTAGGGCACTTCCACTTATGGTCCTATAGCTACGAAAAATTAAAATAAAAAAGGCACAGCCACCCCAAAGTTTGGGACGCCTCTGTTTACAAGAACCTCGTTTACCATACAAGTTCAATATCACAGAAAGTGAAAAATGGATAAACAACTTGTGGTACTTACGTACAATGCAGTATCACTCAGCAATGAAATCTATGTCATCAGGCCCAAAGCAGAATAATCAGTGGATTCAGGTACGATGATTTTAACTGAAATAAGTCACACAGAAAAAGAAATATCATAAGTTATCACTAAAACACGGAATGTAAACTTGGCTACACAGGAATTGAATTACAGAACAGAACAGGGTCTCAAATTTAGAAAACCAACTTATGCTTGCTTAAGGAGAATGGTGAGTTGGGTTGCTGCATAAAACCAGAGATTGAAATGAGAACAGATAAAGTTCCTTAAGCCAAATATGGAATAGACAAGAGCTACTCCTTGCTCAACGAAATGGACTCAACACCGCATATTAAACGCCTAAGAATGTACCTGACTAGTAAGTATCTTAAAACCTATGGATTGCTATGTCTCCAAAAGAGAATCAAGCGTGAGTACAGGGGCATAAATGCAGCAGTGATAGGATTGAAGAGGTTCGGTGAGCAAATGAAGACCCTTTGAAGTCATATTGCATGGTACCCATTCCACGGGTTTCAACTCTCCAGGTTTAAGGTATACTTCCTTCAGCTAAAACATGCATGTGGAACCTAGAGTATGATCAACCATGTGATCGGGAGATGTGTTCAAATATGTCTCAGTTTTCGTACTCTGGTACACGGGTGAAACATCCCAGATGCTTTACTAACACTCTCCCGACTTGGAGAATCAGTCCCTTTAACCTCCTGTTTGGCCCAGTTTGCAATTTCTGCGGAAGATGAACAGGAATAGCGAGAACCAATGAGAGACTAGCTGGAGGTGTCTGGACGGGCAAATTTAACTCTCATTTCCCACCAGGAAGAGGAATTAACCAAAGGCTCAGCGTGCCGTGCCGGAACCAGATTAGGGCCTGAAGCCATCCTGCGGTGTTGCGGCCAGCTCACAAAAAAGCGAGTAGAAGAAAGGAGCTCAGGGGCACTGTAATTGACAAACCTGCAGAGTTATAAATGACAGCTATCGTCCAAAAATATACTGAAGTAAGGCTGCCAAGAGGACTTGAAAGCGGGGCAGAATTGCAGGAAACCGATTTCAGGAGGTAGACTGGAATTGCATTGAAAGCATAGGAAAAGAGGCAGAACGTCCACAATGATGCACTTGGCCAAAAAGGGCGTATGCGTTTTTTCCTGAATATATTCAGGAAAAAACGCATAAGCCCTTTTTGGCCAACCAAGCAAATATGCAAAGGAAATCTGCACTACAATGAAGTCTCACATCCTCCCGGTCAAAAGGGCCATCTGAAAAAAGTGTAAAATCCAGAAAGGCAGGACAGGACATGGAGAACTGGGAGCCTTGTTATGCTGATGGGCGGGATGTAAATTGCCAACAGACACTGGGGAGAAGTGTATGGTGTTTCCTGAAACACCTAAAACAGAAAGCAACAGAGCCTAGGGCACTTCCACTTATGGTCCTATAGCATAGGGAAATTAAAATCAAAAAGACACAGCCACCCCAAAGTTTCGGACGCCTCTGTTTACAAGAACCTCATTTACCGTACAAGTTCAATATCACAGAAAGTGAAAAATGGATAAAGAACTTGTGGTACTTACATACAGTGCAGTATCACTCAGCAATGAAATCTATGTCATCAGGCCCATAGCAGCATAATGAGTGGATTCAGGTACGATGATTCTAACTGAAATAAGTCACACAGAAAAAGAAACATCATAAGATATCACTAATACATGGAATGTAAACTTGGCTACACAGGAACTGAATTCCAAAACAGAACAGGGTCTCAAATTTAGAAAACCAACTTATGCTTGCTTAAGGGGAAAGGTGAGTTGGGGTGCTGCATAAAACCAGAGATTGAAATGAGCACAGATAAAGTTCCTTAAGCCAAATATGGAATAGACAAGAGCTACTCCTTGCTCAACGAAATGGACTCAACACCGCATATTAAACGCCTAAGAATGTACCTGACTAGTAAGTATCTTAAAACCTATGGATTGCTATGTCTCCAAAAGAGAATCAAGCGTGTGTACAGGGGCATAAACACAGCAGTGATAGGATTGGAGAGGTTCGGTGAGCAAATGAAGACCCTTTGAAGTCATATTGCATGGTACCCAGTCCACAGGTTTCAACTACCCAGGTTTAAGGTATTCTTCCTTCCGCTAAAACATGCATGTGGAACCCAGAGTATGATCAACCGTGTGAACGGGAGACGTGTTCAAATATGTCTCAGTTTTCCTCCCCTGGTCCTCGGGTGCAACATTCCAGACACTTTACTAACACTCTCCCCACCAGAAGAGTCAGCGCCTTTAACCTCCTGTTTGGCCCAGTTTGCAATTTCTGCGGAAGATGAACAGGAATAGGGAGAAACAATGAGAGACTAGCTGGAGGTGTCTGGACGGGCAAATTTAACTCTCATTTCCCACCAGGAAGAGGAAATAACCAAAGGCTCAGCGTGCCGTGCCAGAACCAGATTAGGGCCTGAAGCCGTCCTGCGGTGTTGCGGCCAGCTCAAAAGAAAGCGAGTTGAAGAAAGGAGCTCAGGGACACTGTAATGCACAAACCTGCAGAGTTATAAATGACAGCTATCGTCCAAAAATATACTGAAGTAAGGCTGCCAAGAGGACTTGAAAGCGGGGCAGAATTGCAGGAAACCGATTTCAGGAGGTAGACTGGAATTGCATTGAAAGCATAGGAAAAGAGGCAGAGCGTCCACAATGATGCACCTGGCCAAAAAGGGCGTATGCGTTTTTTCCTGAATATATTCAGGAAAAAACGCATAAGCCCTTTTTGGCCAACCAAGCAAATATGCAAAGGAAATCTGCACTACAATGAAGTCTCACATCCTCCCGGTCAAAAGGGCCATCTGAAAAAAGTGTAAAATCCAGAAAGGCAGGACAGGACATGGAGAACTGGGAGCCTTGTTATGCTGATGGGCGGGATGTAAATTGCCAACAGACACTGGGGAGAAGTGTATGGTGTTTCCTGAAACACCTAAAACAGAAAGCAACAGAGCCTAGGGCACTTCCACTTATGGTCCTATAGCATAGGGAAATTAAAATCAAAAAGACACAGCCACCCCAAAGTTTCGGACGCCTCTGTTTACAAGAACCTCATTTACCGTACAAGTTCAATATCACAGAAAGTGAAAAATGGATAAAGAACTTGTGGTACTTACATACAGTGCAGTATCACTCAGCAATGAAATCTATGTCATCAGGCCCATAGCAGCATAATGAGTGGATTCAGGTACGATGATTCTAACTGAAATAAGTCACACAGAAAAAGAAACATCATAAGATATCACTAATACATGGAATGTAAACTTGGCTACACAGGAACTGAATTCCAAAACAGAACAGGGTCTCAAATTTAGAAAACCAACTTATGCTTGCTTAAGGGGAAAGGTGAGTTGGGGTGCTGCATAAAACCAGAGATTGAAATGAGCACAGATAAAGTTCCTTAAGCCAAATATGGAATAGACAAGAGCTACTCCTTGCTCAACGAAATGGACTCAACACCGCATATTAAACGCCTAAGAATGTACCTGACTAGTAAGTATCTTAAAACCTATGGATTGCTATGTCTCCAAAAGAGAATCAAGCGTGTGTACAGGGGCATAAACACAGCAGTGATAGGATTGGAGAGGTTCGGTGAGCAAATGAAGACCCTTTGAAGTCATATTGCATGGTACCCATTCCACAGGTTTCAACTACCCAGGTTTAAGGTATTCTTCCTTCCGCTAAAACATGCATGTGGAACCCAGAGTATGATCAACCGTGTGAACGGGAGACGTGTTCAAATATGTCTCAGTTTTCCTCCCCTGGTCCTCGGGTGCAACATTCCAGACACTTTACTAACACTCTCCCCACCAGAAGAGTCAGCACCTTTAACCTCCTGTTTGGCCCAGTTTGCAATTTCTGCGGAAGATGAACAGGAATAGGGAGAAACAATGAGAGACTAGCTGGAGGTGTCTGGACGGGCAAATTTAACTCTCATTTCCCACCAGGAAGAGGAAATAACCAAAGGCTCAGCGTGCCGTGCCAGAACCAGATTAGGGCCTGAAGCCGTCCTGCGGTGTTGCGGCCAGCTCAAAAGAAAGCGAGTTGAAGAAAGGAGCTCAGGGACACTGTAATGCACAAACCTGCAGAGTTATAAATGACAGCTATCGTCCAAAAATATACTGAAGTAAGGCTGCCAAGAGGACTTGAAAGCGGGGCAGAATTGCAGGAAACCGATTTCAGGAGGTAGACTGGAATTGCATTGAAAGCATAGGAAAAGAGGCAGAGCGTCCACAATGATGCACCTGGCCAAAAAGGGCGTATGCGTTTTTTCCTGAATATATTTAGGAAAAAACGGATACGCACTTTTTGGCCAACCAAGCAAGCTTGCAAAGGAAATCTGCACTACAATGAAGTCTCGCTTCCCCCGGTCAAAAGGACCATCTGAAAAAAGTGTAAAATCCAGAAAGGCAGGACAGGCCATGGAGAACTGGGAGCCTTGTTATGCTGATGAGAGGGATGTAAATTGCCAACAGACACTCGGGAGAAGTGTATGGTGTTTCCTGAAACATCTAAAAAACAAAGCAACAGAGCCTAGGGCACTTCCACTTATGGTCCTATAGCTTAGGGAAATTAAAATCAAAAAGACACAGCCACCCCAAAGTTTGGAACGGCTCTGTTTACAAGAACCTCGTTTACAGTACAAGTTCAACATCGCAGAAAGTGAAAAATGGATAAAGAAGTTGTGGTATTTACTTACAAAGCAATATCACTCAGCAATGAAATCTATATCATCAGGCCCGTAGCAGCATAATGAGTGGATTCAGGTACGATGATTCTAACTGAAATAAGTCACACAGAAAAAGAAACATCATAAGATATCAGTAATACACGGAATGTAAACTTGGCTACACAGGAACTGAATTCCAAAACAGAACAGGGTCTCAATTTTAGAAAACCAACTTATGCTTGCTTAAGGGGAAAGGTGAGTTGGGGTGCTGCATAAAACCAGAGATTGAAATGAGCACAGATAAAGTTCCTTAAGCCAAATATGGAATAGACAAGAGCTACTCCTTGCTCAACGAAATGGACTCAACACCCCATATTAAACGCCTAAGAATGTACCTGACTAGTAAGTATCTTAAAACCTATGGATTTCTATGTCTCCAAAAGAGAATCAAGCGTGAGTACAGGGGCATAAACGCAGCAGTGATAGGATTGGAGAGGTTCGGTGAGCAAATGAAGACCCTTTGAAGTCATATTGCATGGAACCCATTCCACGGGTCTCAACTCTCCAGGTTTAAGGTATTCTTCCTTCAGCTAAAACATGCATGTGGAACCTAGAGTATGATCAACCATGTGATCGGGAGACGTGCTCAAATATGTCTCAGTTTTCGTACCCTGGTACACGGGTGCAACATCCTAGATGCTTTACTAACACTCTCCCGACTTGGAGAATCAGTCCCTTTAACCTCCTGTTTGGCCCAGTTTGCAATTTCTGGGGAAGATGAACAGGAATAGCGAGAACCAATGAGAGACTAGCTGGAGGTGTCTGGACGGGCAAATTTAACTCTCATTTCCCACCAGGAAGAGGAAATAACCAAAGGCTCAGCATGCCGTGCTGGAACCAGATTAGGGCCTGAAGCCATCCTGCGGTGTTGCGGCCAGCTCAAAAGAAAGCGAGTTGAAGAAAGGAGCTCAGGGACACTGTAATGCACAAACCTGCAGAGTTATAAATGACAGCTATCGTCCAAAAATATACTGAAGTAAGGCTGCCAAGAGGACTTGAAAGCGGGGCAGAATTGCAGGAAACCGATTTCAGGAGGTAGACTGGAATTGCATTGAAAGCATAGGAAAAGAGGCAGAACGTCCACAATGATGCACCTGGCCAAAAAGGGCGTATGCGTTTTTTCCTGAATATATTTAGGAAAAAACGGATACGCACTTTTTGGCCAACCAAGCAAGCTTGCAAAGGAAATCTGCACTACAATGAAGTCTCGCTTCCCCCGGTCAAAAGGACCATCTGAAAAAAGTGTAAAATCCAGAAAGGCAGGACAGGCCATGGAGAACTGGGAGCCTTGTTATGCTGATGAGAGGGATGTAAATTGCCAACAGACACTCGGGAGAAGTGTATGGTGTTTCCTGAAACATCTAAAAAACAAAGCAACAGAGCCTAGGGCACTTCCACTTATGGTCCTATAGCTTAGGGAAATTAAAATCAAAAAGACACAGCCACCCCAAAGTTTGGAACGGCTCTGTTTACAAGAACCTCGTTTACAGTACAAGTTCAACATCGCAGAAAGTGAAAAATGGATAAAGAAGTTGTGGTATTTACTTACAAAGCAATATCACTCAGCAATGAAATCTATATCATCAGGCCCGTAGCAGCATAATGAGTGGATTCAGGTACGATGATTCTAACTGAAATAAGTCACACAGAAAAAGAAACATCATAAGATATCAGTAATACACGGAATGTAAACTTGGCTACACAGGAACTGAATTCCAAAACAGAACAGGGTCTCAATTTTAGAAAACCAACTTATGCTTGCTTAAGGGGAAAGGTGAGTTGGGGTGCTGCATAAAACCAGAGATTGAAATGAGCACAGATAAAGTTCCTTAAGCCAAATATGGAATAGACAAGAGCTACTCCTTGCTCAACGAAATGGACTCAACACCCCATATTAAACGCCTAAGAATGTACCTGACTAGTAAGTATCTTAAAACCTATGGATTTCTATGTCTCCAAAAGAGAATCAAGCGTGAGTACAGGGGCATAAACGCAGCAGTGATAGGATTGGAGAGGTTCGGTGAGCAAATGAAGACCCTTTGAAGTCATATTGCATGGTACCCATTCCACGGGTCTCAACTCTCCAGGTTTAAGGTATTCTTCCTTCAGCTAAAACATGCATGTGGAACCTAGAGTATGATCAACCATGTGATCGGGAGACGTGCTCAAATATGTCTCAGTTTTCGTACCCTGGTACACGGGTGCAACATCCTAGATGCTTTACTAACACTCTCCCGACTTGGAGAATCAGTCCCTTTAACCTCCTGTTTGGCCCAGTTTGCAATTTCTGGGGAAGATGAACAGGAATAGCGAGAACCAATGAGAGACTAGCTGGAGGTGTCTGGACGGGCAAATTTAACTCTCATTTCCCACCAGGAAGAGGAAATAACCAAAGGCTCAGCATGCCGTGCTGGAACCAGATTAGGGCCTGAAGCCATCCTGCGGTGTTGCGGCCAGCTCAAAAGAAAGCGAGCTGAAGAAACGAGCTCAGGGGCACTGTAATTGACAAACCTGCAGAGTTATAAATGACAGCTATCGTCCAAAAATATACTGAAGTAAGGCTGCCAAGAGGACTTGAAAGCGGGGCAGAATTGCAGGAAACCGATTTCAGGTGGTAGACTGGAATTGCATTGAAAGCATAGGAAAAGAGGCAGAACGTCCACAATGATGCACTTGGCCAAAAAGGGCGTATGCGTTTTTTCCTGAATATATTCAGGAAAAAACGCATACGCCCTTTTTGGCCAACCAAGCAAGCTTGCAAAGGAAATCTGCACTACAATGAAGTCTCACTTCCCCCAGGTCAAAAGGGCCATCTGAAAAAAGTGTAAAATCCAGAAAGGCAGGACAGGCCATGGAGAACTGGGAGCCTTGTTATGCTGATGGGCGGGATGTCAATTGCCAACAGACACTCGGGAGAAGTGTATGGTGTTTCCTGAAACATCTAAAAAACAAAGCAACAGAGCCTAGGGCAATTCCACTTATGGTCCTATAGCTTAGAGAAATTAAAATCAAAAAGACACAGCCACCCCAAAGTTTGCGACGGCTCTGTTTACAAGAACCTCATTTACCGTACAATTTCAATATCACAGAAAGTGAAAAATGGATAAAGAACTTGTGGTCCTTACGTACAATGCAGTATCACTCAGCAATGAAATCTATGTCATCAGGCCCGTAGCAGCACAATGAGTGGATTCAGGTATGATGATTCTAACTGAAATAAGTCACACAGAAAAAGAAACATCATAAGATATTAGTAATACACGGAATGTAAACTTGGCTACACAGGAACTGAATTACAGAACAGAACAGGGTCTCAAATTTAGAAAACCAACTTATGCTTGCTTAAGGGGAAAGGTGAGTTGGGGTGCTGCATAAAACCAGAGATTGAAATGAGCACAGATAAAGTTCCTTAAGCCAAATATGGAATAGACAAGAGCTACTCCTTGCTCAACGAAATGGACTCAACACCGCATATTAAACGCCTAAGAATGTACCTGACTAGTAAGTATCTTAAAACCTATGGATTGCTATGTCTCCGAAAGAGAATCAAGCATGTGTACAGGGGTATAAACGCAGCAGTGATAGGATTGGAGAGGTTCGGTGAGCAAATGAAGACCCTTTGAAGTCATATTGCATGGTACCCATTCCAGGGGTTTCAACTACCCAGGCTTAAGGTATTCTTCCTTCAGCTAAAACATGCATGTGGAACCTAGAGTATGATCAACCATGTGATCGGGAGACGTGTTCAAATATGTCTCAGTTTTCGTACCCTGGTACTCGGGTGCAACATTCCAGACGCTTTACTAACACTCTCCCCACTTGGAGAGTCAGCGCCTTTAACCTCCTGTTTCGCCCAGTTTGCAATTTCTGCGGAAGATGAACAGGAATAGGGAGAACCAATGAGAGACTAGCTGGAGGTGTCTGGACGGGCAAATTTAACTCTCATTTCCCACCAGGAAGAGGAATTAACCAAAGGCTCAGCGTGCCGTGCCGGAAAAAGATTAGGGCCTGAAACCATCCTGCGGTGTTGCGGCCAGCTCACAAGAAAGCGAGTTGAAGAAAGGAGCTCAGGGGCACTGTAATTCACAAACCTGCAGAGTTATAAATGACAGCTATCGTCCAAAAATATACTGAAGTAAGGCTGCCAAGAGGACTTGAAAGCGGGGCAGAATTGCAGGAAACCGATTTCAGGAGGTAGACTGGAATTGCATTGAAAGCATAGGAAAAGAGGCAGAACGTCCACAATGATGCACTTGGCCAAAAAGGGCGTATGCGTTTTTTCCTGAATATATTCAGGAAAAAACGCATACGCCCTTTTTGGCCAACCAAGCAAACTTGCAAAGGAAATCTGCAGTACACTGAAGTCTCACTTCCCCCCGGTCAAAAGGGCCATCTGAAAAAAGTGTAAAATCCAGAAAGGCAGGAGAGGCCATGGAGAACTGGGAGCCTTGTTATGCTGATGGGCGGGATGTAAATTGCCGACAGACACTCGTGAGAAGTGTATGGTGTTTCCTGAAACATCTAAAACACAAAGCAACAGAGCCTAGGGCACTTCCACTTATGGTCCTATAGCTTAGGGAAATTAAAATCAAAAAGACACAGCCACCCCAAAGTTTCGGACGCCTCTGTTTACAAGAACCTCATTTACCGTACAAGTTCAATATAACAGAAAGTGAAAAATGGATAAAGAACTTGTGGTACTTACATACAATGCAGTATCACTCTGCAATGAAATCTATGTCATCAGGCCCGTAGCAGCATAATGAGTGGATTCAGGAACGATGATTCTAACTGAAATAAGTCACACAGAAATAGAAACATCATAAGATATCACTAATACATGGAATGTAAACTTGGCTACACAGGAACTGAATTCCAAAACAGAACAGGGTCTCAAATTTAGAAAACCAACTTATGCTTGCTTAAGGGGAAAGGTGAGTTGGGGTGCTGCATAAAACCAGAGACTGAAATGAGCACAGATAAAGTTCCTTAAGCCAAATATGGAATAGACAAGAGCTACTCCTTGCTCAACGAAATGGACTCAACACCACATATTAAACGCCTAAGAATGCACCTGACTAGTAAGTATCTTATCTTAATACCTATGGATTGCTATGTCTCTGAAAGAGAATCAAGCATGTGTACAGGGGCATAAACGCAGCAGTGATAGGATTGGAGAGGTTCGGTGAGCAAATGAAGACCCTTTGAAGTCATATTGCATGGTACCCATTACACGGGTCTCAACTCTCCAGGTTTAAGGTATTCTTCCTTCAGCTAAAACATGCATGTGGAACCCAGAGTATGATCAACCGTGTGAACGGGAGACGTGTTCAAATATGTCTCAGTTTTCCTCCCCTGGTACTCGGGTGCAACATTCCAGACACTTTACTAACACTCTCCCCACTTGGAGAGTCAGCGCCTTTAACCTCCTGTTTGGCCCAGTTTGCAATTTCTGCGGAAGATGAACAGGAATAGGGAGAACCAATGAGAGACTAGCTGGAGGTGTCTGGACGGGCAAATTTAACTCTCATTTCCCACCAGGAAGAGGAATTAACCAAAGGCTCAGCGTGCCGTGCCGGAACCAGATTAGGGCCTGAAGCCATCCTGCGGTGTTGCGGCCAGCTCAAAAGAAAGCGAGTTGAAGAAAGGAGCTCAGGGGCACTGTAATTCACAAACCTGCAGAGTTATAAATGACAGCTATCGTCCAAAAATATACTGAAGTAAGGGTGCCAAGAGGATTTGAAAGCGGGGCAGAATTGCAGGAAACCGATTTCAGGAGGTAGACTGGAATTGCATTGAAAGCATAGGAAAAGAGGCAGAACGTCCACAATGATGCACTTGGCCAAAAAGGGCGTATGCGTTTTTTCCTGAATATATTCAGGAAAAAACGCATACGCCCGTTTTGGCCAACCAAGCAAGCTTGCAAAGGAAATCTGCACTACAATGAAGTCTCACTTCCCCCCGGTCAAAAGGGCCATCTGAAAAAAGTGTAAAATCCAGAAAGGCAGGACAGGCCATGGAGAACTGGGAGCCTTGTTATGCTGATCGGCGGGATGTAAGTTGCCAACAGACACTCGGGAGAAGTGTATGGTGTTTCCTGAAACATCTAAAAAACAAAGCAACAGAGCCTAGGGCACTTCCACTTATGGTCCTATAGCTTAGGGAAATTAAAATCAAAAAGACACAGCCACCCCAAAGTTTGGAACGGCTCTGTTTACAAGAACCTCGTTTACAGTACAAGTTCAACATCGCAGAAAGTGAAAAATGGATAAAGAAGTTGTGGTACTTACATACAATGCAGTATCACTCAGCAATGAAATCTATGTCATCCGGCCCTTAGCAGCACAATGAGTGGATTCAGGTACGATGATTCTAACTGAAATAAGTCACACAGAAATAGAAACATCATAAGATATCACTAATACATGGAATGTAAACTTGGCTACACAGGAACTGAATTCCAAAACAGAACAGGGTCTCAAATTTAGAAAACCAACTTATGCTTGCTTAAGGGGAAAGGTGAGTTGGGGTGCTGCATAAAACCAGAGATTGAAATGAGCACAGATAAAGTTCCTTAAGCCAAATATGGAATAGACAAGAGCTACTCCTTGCTCAACGAAATGGACTCAACACCACATATTAAACGCCTAAGAATGCACCTGACTAGTAAGTATATTAATACCTATGGATTGCTATGTCTCTGAAAGAGAATCAAGCATGTGTACAGGGGCATAAACGCAGCAGTGATAGGATTGGAGAGGTTCGGTGAGCAAATGAAGACCCTTTGAAGTCATATTGCATGGTACCCATTTCACGGGTCTCAACTCTCCAGGTTTAAGGTATTCTTCCTTCAGCTAAAACATGCATGTGGAACCCAGAGTATGATCAACCGTGTGAACGGGAGACGTGTTCAAATATGTCTCAGTTTTCCTCCCCTGGTACTCGGGTGCAACATTCCAGACACTTTACTAACACTCTCCCCACCAGGAGAGTCAGCGCCTTTAACCTCCTGTTTGGCCCAGTTTGCAATTTCTGCGGAAGATGAACAGGAATAGGGAGAACCAATGAGAGACTAGCTGGAGGTGTCTGGACGGGCAAATTTAACTCTCATTTCCCACCAGGAAGAGGAATTAACCAAAGGCTCAGTGTGCCGTGCCGGAACCAGATTAGGGCCTGAAGCCATCCTGCGGTGTTGCGGCCAGGTCACAAGAAAGCGACTTGAAGAAAGGAGCTCAGGGGCACTGTAATTCACAAACCTGCAGAGTTATAAATGACAGCTATCGTCCAAAAATATACTGAAGTAAGGCTCCCAAGAGGACTTGAAAACGGGACAGAATTGCAGGAAACCGATTTCAGGAGGTAGACTGGAATTGCATTGAAAGCATAGGAAAAGAGGCAGAACGTCCACAATGATGCACTTGGCCAAAAAGGGCGTATGCGTTTTTTCCTGAATATATTCAGGAAAAAACGCATACGCCCTTTTTGGCCAACCAAGCAAGCTTGCAAAGGAAATCTGCACTACAATGAAGTCTCACTTCCCCCCGGTCAAAAGGGCCATCTGAAAAAAGTGTAAAATCCAGAAAGGCAGGACAGGCCATGGAGAACTGGGAGCCTTGTTATGCTGATGGGCGGGATGTAAATTGCCAACAGACACTTGGGAGAAGTGTATGGTGTTTCCTGAAACATCTAAAAAACAAAGCAACAGAGCCTAGGGCACTTCCACTTATGGTCCTATAGCTTAGGGAAATTAAAATCAAAAAGACACAGCCACCCCAAACTTTGCGACGGCTTTGTTTCCAAGAACCTCATTTACCGTACAAGTTCAATATCACAGAAAGTGAAAAATGGATAAAGAACTTGTGGTCCTTACGTACAATGCATTATCACTCAGCAATGAAATCTATGTCATCAGGCCCGTAGCAGCACAATGAGTGGATTCACGTATGATGATTCTAACTGAAATAAGTCACACAGAAAAAGAAACATCATAAGATATTAGTAATACACGGAATGTAAACTTGGCTACACAGGAACTGAATTACAGAACAGAACAGGGTCTCAAATTTAGAAAACCAACTTATGCTTGCTTAAGGGGAAAGGTGAGTTGGGGTGCTGCATAAAACCAGAGATTGAAATGAGCACAGATAAAGTTCCTTAAGCCAAATATGGAATAGACAAGAGCTACTCCTTGCTCAACGAAATGGACTCAACACCGCATATTAAACGCCTAAGAATGTACCTGACTAGTAAGTATCTTAAAACCTATGGATTGCTATGTCTCCGAAAGAGAATCAAGCATGTGTACAGGGGTATAAACGCAGCAGTGATAGGATTGGAGAGGTTCGGTGAGCAAATGAAGACCCTTTGAAGTCATATTGCATGGTACCCATTCCAGGGGTTTCAACTACCCAGGCTTAAGGTATTCTTCCTTCAGCTAAAACATGCATGTGGAACCTAGAGTATGATCAACCATGTGATCGGGAGACGTGTTCAAATATGTCTCAGTTTTCGTACCCTGGTACTCGGGTGCAACATTCCAGACGCTTTACTAACACTCTCCCGACTTGGAGAATCAGTCCCTTTAACCTCCTGTTTGGCCCAGTTTGCAATTTCTGTGGAAGATGAACAGGAATAGCGACAACCAATGAGAGACTAGCTGGAGGTGTCTAGACGGGCAAATTTAACTCTCATTTCCCACCAGGAAGAGGAATTAACCAAAGGCTCAGCGTGCCGTGCCGGAAAAAGATTAGGGCCTGAAACCATCCTGCGGTGTTGCGGCCAGCTCACAAGAAAGCGAGTTGAAGAAAGGAGCTCAGGGGCACTGTAATTCACAAACCTGCAGAGTTATAAATGACAGCTATCGTCCAAAAATATACTGAAGTAAGGCTGCCAAGAGGACTTGAAAGCGGGGCAGAATTGCAGGAAACCGATTTCAGGAGGTAGACTGGAATTGCATTGAAAGCATAGGAAAAGAGGCAGAACGTCCACAATGATGCACTTGGCCAAAAAGGGCGTATGCGTTTTTTCCTGAATATATTCAGGAAAAAACGCATACGCCCTTTTTGGCCAACCAAGCAAACTTGCAAAGGAAATCTGCACTACAATGAAGTCTCACTTCCCCCCGGTCAAAAGGGCCATCTGAAAAAAGTGTAAAATCCAGAAAGGCAGGAGAGGCCATGGAGAACTGGGAGCCTTGTTATGCTGATGGGCGGGATGTAAATTGCCGACAGACACTCGTGAGAAGTGTATGGTGTTTCCTGAAACATCTAAAACACAAAGCAACAGAGCCTAGGGCACTTCCACTTATGGTCCTATAGGTTAGGGAAATTAAAATCAAAAAGACACAGCCACCCCAAAGTTTCGGACGCCTCTGTTTACAAGAACCTCATTTACCGTACAAGTTCAATATAACAGAAAGTGAAAAATGGATAAAGAACTTGTGGTACTTACATACAATGCAGTATCACTCAGCAATGAAATCTATGTCATCAGGCCCGTAGCAGCATAATGAGTGGATTCAGGAACGATGATTCTAACTGAAATAAGTCACACAGAAAAAGAAACATCATAAGATATCACTAATACATGGAATGTAAACTTGGCTACACAGGAACTGAATTCCAAAACAGAACAGGGTCTCAAATTTAGAAAACCAACTTATGCTTGCTTAAGGGGAAAGGTGAGTTGGGGTGCTGCATAAAACCAGAGATTGAAATGAGCACAGATAAAGTTCCTTAAGCCAAATATGGAATAGACAAGAGCTACTCCTTGCTCAACGAAATGGACTCAACACCACATATTAAACGCCTAAGAATGCACCTGACTAGTAAGTATCTTAATACCTATGGATTGCTATGTCTCTGAAAGAGAATCAAGCATGTGTACAGGGGCATAAACGCAGCAGTGATAGGATTGGAGAGGTTCGGTGAGCAAATGAAGACCCTTTGAAGTCATATTGCATGGTACCCATTACACGGGTCTCAACTCTCCAGGTTTAAGGTATTCTTCCTTCAGCTAAAACATGCATGTGGAACCCAGAGTATGATCAACCGTGTGAACGGGAGACGTGTTCAAATATGTCTCAGTTTTCCTCCCCTGGTACTCGGGTGCAACATTCCAGACACTTTACTAACACTCTCCCCACCAGGAGAGTCAGCGCCTTTAACCTCCTGTTTGGCCCAGTTTGCAATTTCTGCGGAAGATGAACAGGAATAGGGAGAACCAATGAGAGACTAGCTGGAGGTGTCTGGACAGGCAAATTTAACTCTCATTTCCCACCAGGAAGAGGAATTAACCAAAGGCTCAGCGTGCGTGCCGGAACCAGATTAGGGCCTGAGCCATCCTGCGGTGTTGCGGCCAGCTCAAAAGAAAGCGAGTTGAAGAAAGGAGCTCAGGGGCACTGTAATTCACAAACCTGCAGAGTTATAAATGACAGCTATCGTCCAAAAATATACTGAAGTAAGGCTGCCAAGAGGATTTGAATGCGGGGCAGAATTGCAGGAAACCGATTTCAGGAGGTAGACAGGAATTGCATTGAAAGCATAGGAAAAGAGGCAGAACGTCCACAATGATGCACTTGGCCATAAAGGGCGTATGCGTTTTTTCCTGAATATATTCAGGAAAAAACGCATACGCCCGTTTTGGCCAACCAAGCAAGCTTGCAAAGGAAATCTGCACTACACTGAAGTCTCACTTCCCCCCGGTCAAGAGGGCCATCTGAAAAAAGTGTAAAATCCAGAAAGGCAGGACAGGCCATGGAGAACTGGGAGCCTTGTTATGTTGATCGGCGGGATGTAAGTTGCAAACAGACACTCGGGAGAAGTGTATGGTGTTTCCTGAAACATCTAAAAAACAAAGCAACAGAGCCTAGGGCACTTCCACTTATGGCCCTATAGCTTAGGGAAATTAAAATAAAAAAGACACAGCCACCCCAAAGTTTGGAACGGCTCTGTTTACAAGAACCTCGTTTACAGTACAAGTTCAACATCGCAGAAAGTGAAAAATGCATAAAGAAGTTGTGGTATTTACTTACAAAGCAATATCACTCAGCAATGAAATCTATGTCATCAGGACCTTAGCAGCACAATGAGTGGATTCAGGTATGATGATTCTAACTGAAATAAGTCACACAGAAAAAGAAACATCATAAGATATCAGTAATACACGGAATGTAAACTTGGCTACACACAAACGGAATTACAGAACAGAACAGGGTCTCAAATTTAGAAAACCAACTTATGCTTGCTTAAGGGGAAAGGTGAGTTGGGGTGCTGCATAAAACCAGAGATTGAAATGAGCACAGATAAAGTTCCTTAAGCCAAATATGGAATAGAGAATAGCTACTCCTTGCTCAACGAAATGGACTCAACACCGCATATTAAACGCCTAAGAATGTACCTGACTAGTAAGTTTCTTAAAACCTATGGATTGCTATGTCTCCGAAAGAGAATCAAGCATGTGTACAGGGGCATAAACGCAGCAGTGATAGGATTGGAGAGGTTCGGTGAGCAAATGAAGACCCTTTGAAGTCATATTGCATGGTACCCATTACACGGGTCTCAACTCTCCAGGTTTAAGGTATTCTTCCTTCAGCTAAAACATGCATGTGGAACCCAGAGTATGATCAACCGTGTGAACGGGAGACGTGTTCATATATGTCTCAGTTTTCCTCCCCTGGTACTCGGGTGCAACATTCCAGACACTTTACTAACACTCTCCCCACCAGGAGAGTCAGCGCCTTTAACCTCCTGTTTGGCCCAGTTTGCAATTTCTGTGGAAGATGAACAGGAATAGGGAGAACCAATGAGAGACTAGCTGGAGGTGTCTGGACGGGCAAATTTAACTCTCATTTCCCACCAGGAAGAGGAATTAACCAAAGGCTCAGCGTGCGTGCCGGAACCAGATTAGGGCCTGAAGCCATCCTGCGGTGTTGCGGCCAGCTCAAAAGAAAGCGAGTTGAAGAAAGGAGCTCAGGGGCACTGTAATTCACAAACCTGCAGAGTTATAAATGACAGCTATCGTCCAAAAATATACTGAAGTAAGGCTGCCAAGAGGATTTGAAAGCGGGGCAGAATTGCAGGAAACCGATTTCAGGAGGTAGACAGGAATTGCATTGAAAGCATAGGAAAAGAGGCAGAACGTCCACAATGATGCACTTGGCCAAAAAGGGCGTATGCGTTTTTTCCTGAATATATTCAGGAAAAAACGCATACGCCCGTTTTGGCCAACCAAGCAAGCTTGCAAAGGAAATCTGCACTACAATGAAGTCTCACTTCCCCCCGGTCAAAAGGGCCATCTGAAAAAAGTGTAAAATCCAGAAAGGCAGGACAGGCCATGGAGAACTGGGAGCCTTGTTATGCTGATCGGCGGGATGTAAGTTGCCAACAGACACTCGGGAGAAGTGTATGGTGTTTCCTGAAACATCTAAAAAACAAAGCAACAGAGCCTAGGGCACTTCCACTTATGGTCCTATAGCTTAGGGAAATTAAAATAAAAAAGACACAGCCACCCCAAAGTTTGGAACGGCTCTGTTTACAAGAACCTCGTTTACAGTACAAGTTCAACATCGCAGAAAGTGAAAAATGGATAAAGAAGTTGTGGTATTTACTTACAAAGCAATATCACTCAGCAATGAAATCTATGTCATCAGGACCTTAGCAGCACAATGAGTGGATTCAGGTATGATGATTCTAACTGAAATAAGTCACACAGAAAAAGAAACATCATAAGATATCAGTAATACACGGAATGTAAACTTGGCTACACACAAACTGAATTACAGAACAGAACAGGGTCTCAAATTTAGAAAACCAACTTATGCTTGCTTAAGGGGAAAGGTGAGTTGGGGTGCTGCATAAAACCAGAGATTGAAATGAGCACAGATAAAGTTCCTTAAGCCAAATATGGAATAGACAAGAGCTACTCCTTGCTCAACGAAATGGACTCAACACCGCATATTAAACGCCTAAGAATGTACCTGACTAGTAAGTTTCTTAAAACCTATGGATTGCTATGTCTCCGAAAGAGAATCAAGCATGTGTACAGGGGCATAAACGCAGCAGTGATAGGATTGGAGAGGTTCGGTGAGCAAATGAAGACCCTTTGAAGTCATATTGCATGGTACCCATTACACGGGTCTCAACTCACCAGGTTTAAGGTATTCTTCCTTCAGCTAAAACATGCATGTGGAACCCAGAGTATGATCAACCGTGTGAACGGGAGACGTGTTCATATATGTCTCAGTTTTCCTCCCCTGGTACTCGGGTGCAACATTCCAGACACTTTACTAACACTCTCCCCACCAGGAGAGTCAGCGCCTTTAACCTCCTGTTTGGCCCAGTTTGCAATTTCTGCGGAAGATGAACAGGAATAGGGAGAACCAATGAGAGACTAGCTGGAGGTGTCTGGACGGGCAAATTTAACTCTCATTTCCACCAGGAAGAGGAATTAACCAAAGGCTCAGAGTGCCGTGCCGGAACCAGATTAGGGCCTGAAGCCATCCTGCGGTGTTGCGGCCAGGTCACAAGAAAGCGAGTTGAAGAAAGGAGCTCAGGGGCACTGTAATTCACAAACCTGCAGAGTTATAAATGACAGCTATCGTCCAAAAATATACTGAAGTAAGGCTCCCAAGAGGACTTGAAAACGGGGCAGAATTGCAGGAAACCGATTTCAGGAGGTAGACTGGAATTGCATTGAAAGCATAGGAAAAGAGGCAGAACGTCCACAATGATGCACTTGGCCAAAAAGGGCGTATGCGTTTTTTCCTGAATATATTCAGGAAAAAACGCATACGCCCTTTTTGGCCAACCAAGCAAGCTTGCAAAGGAAATCTGCACTACAATGAAGTCTCACTTCCCCCCGGTCAAAAGGGCCATCTGAAAAAAGTGTAAAATCCAGAAAGGCAGGACAGGCCATGGAGAACTGGGAGCCTTGTTATGCTGATGGGCGGGATGTAAATTGCCAACAGACACTCGGGAGAAGTGTATGGTGTTTCCTGAAACATCTAAAAAACAAAGCAACAGAGCCTAGGGCACTTCCACTTATGGTCCTATAGCTTAGGGAAATTAAAATCAAAAAGACACAGCCACCCCAAAGTTTGGGACGCCTCTGTTTACAAGAACCTCATTTACCGTACAAGTTCAATATCACAGAAAGTGAAAAATGGATAAAGAAATTTTGGTACTTACGTACAATGCAGTATCACTCAGCAATGAAATCTATGTCATCAGTCCCGTAGCAGCACAATGAGTGGATTCAGGTACGATGATTCTAACTGAAATAAGTCACACAGAAAAAGAAACATCATAAGTTATCACTAATACACGGAATGTAAACTTGGCTACACAGGAACTGAATTCCAAAACAGAACAGGGTCTCAAATTTAGAAAACCAACTTATGCTTGCTTAAGGAGAAAGGTGATTTGGTGTGCTGCATAAAACCAGAGATTGAAATGAGCACAGATAAAGTTCCTTAAGCCAAATATGGAATAGACAAGAGCTACTCCTTACTCAACGAAATGGAATCAACACCGCATATTAAACGCCTAAGTATGTACCTGACTAGTAAGTATCTTAAAACCTATGGATTGCTATGTCTCCAAAAGAGAATCAAGCGTGTGTACAGGGGCATAAACGCAGCAGTGATAGGATTGGAGAGGTTCGGTGAGCAAATGAAGACCCTTTGAAGTCATATTGCATGGTACCCATTACACGGGTCTCAACTCTCCAGGTTTAAGGGATTCTTCCTTCAGCTAAAACATGCATGTGGAACCCAGAGTATAATCAACCATGTGAACGGGAGACGTGTTCAAATATGTCTCAGTTTTCCTCCCCTGGTACTCGGGTGCAACATTCCAGACGCTTTACTAACACTCTCCCCACTTGGAGAGTCAGCGCCTTTAACCTCCTGTTTGGCCCAGTTTGCAATTTCTGCGGAAGATGAACACGAATAGCGAGAACCAATGAGATAGTAGCTTGAGGTGTCTGGACGGGCAAATTTAACTCTCATTTCCCACCAGGAAGAGGAAATAACCAAAGGCTCAGCGTGCCATGCCAGAACCACATTAGGGCCTGAAGCCATCCTGCGGTGTTGCGGCCAGCTCAAAAGAAAGCGAGTTGAAGAAAGGAGCTCAGGGGCACTGTAATTTGCAAACCTGCAGAGTTATAAATGACAGCTATCGTCCAAAAATATACTGAAGTAAGGCTGCCAAGAGGACTTGAAAGCGGGGCAGAATTGCAGGAAACCGATTTCAGGAGGTAGACTGGAATTGCATTGAAAGCATAGGAAAAGAGGCAGAACGTCCACAATGATGCACTTGGCCAAAAAGGGCGTATGCGTTTTTTCCTGAATATATTAAGGAAAAAACGCATACGCACTTTTTGGCCAACCAAGCAAGCTTGCAAAGGAAATCTGCACTACAATGAAGTCTCACTTCCCCCCGGTCAAAAGGGCCATCTGAAAAAAGTGTAAAATCCAGAAAGGCAGGACAGGCCATGGAGCACTGGGAGCCTTGTTATGCTGATGGGCGGGATGTAAATTGCAGACAGACACTCGTGACAAGTGTATGGTGTTTCCTGAAACATCTAAAAAACAAAGCAACAGAGCCTAGGGCACTTCCACTTATGGTCCTATAGCTTAGGGAAATTAAAATCAAAAAGACACAGCCACCCCAAAGTTTGGAACGGCTCTGTTTACAAGAACCTCGTTTACAGTACAAGTTCAACACCGCAGAAAGTGAAAAATGGATAAAGAAGTTGTGGTATTTACTTACAAAGCAATATCACTCAGCAATGAAATCTATGTCATCAGGCCCTTAGCAGCACAATGAGTGGATTCAGGTATGATGATTCTAAGTGAAATAAGTCACACAGAAAAAGAAACATCATAAGATATCACTAATACACGGAATGTAAACTTGGCTACACAGGAACTGAATTACAAAACAGAATAGGGTCTCAAATGTAGAAAACCAACTTATGCTTGCTTAAGGGGAAAGGTGAGTTGGGGTGCTGCATAAAACCAGAGACTGAAATGAGCACAGATAAAGTTCCTTAAGCCAAATATGGAATAGACAAGAGCTACTCCTTGCTCAACGAAATGGACTCAACACCACATATTAAACGCCTAAGAATGCACCTGACTAGTAAGTATCTTATCTTAATACCTATGGATTGCTATGTCTCTGAAAGAGAATCAAGCATGTGTACAGGGGCATAAACGCAGCAGTGATAGGATTGGAGAGGTTCGGTGAGCAAATGAAGACCCTTTGAAGTCATATTGCATGGTACCCATTCCAGGGGTTTCAACTACCCAGGCTTAAGGTATTCTTCCTTCAGCTAAAACATGCATGTGGAACCTAGAGTATGATCAACCATGTGATCGGGAGACGTGTTCAAATATGTCTCAGTTTTCGTACCCTGGTACTCGGGTGCAACATTCCAGACGCTTTACTAACACTCTCCCGACTTGGAGAATCAGTCCCTTTAACCTCCTGTTTGGCCCAGTTTGCAATTTCTGTGGAAGATGAACAGGAATAGCGACAACCAATGAGAGACTAGCTGGAGGTGTCTAGACGGGCAAATTTAACTCTCATTTCCCACCAGGAAGAGGAATTAACCAAAGGCTCAGCGTGCCGTGCCGGAAAAAGATTAGGGCCTGAAACCATCCTGCGGTGTTGCGGCCAGCTCACAAGAAAGCGAGTTGAAGAAAGGAGCTCAGGGGCACTGTAATTCACAAACCTGCAGAGTTATAAATGACAGCTATCGTCCAAAAATATACTGAAGTAAGGCTGCCAAGAGGACTTGAAAGCGGGGCAGAATTGCAGGAAACCGATTTCAGGAGGTAGACTGGAATTGCATTGAAAGCATAGGAAAAGAGGCAGAACGTCCACAATGATGCACTTGGCCAAAAAGGGCGTATGCGTTTTTTCCTGAATATATTCAGGAAAAAACGCATACGCCCTTTTTGGCCAACCAAGCAAACTTGCAAAGGAAATCTGCACTACAATGAAGTCTCACTTCCCCCCGGTCAAAAGGGCCATCTGAAAAAAGTGTAAAATCCAGAAAGGCAGGAGAGGCCATGGAGAACTGGGAGCCTTGTTATGCTGATGGGCGGGATGTAAATTGCCGACAGACACTCGTGAGAAGTGTATGGTGTTTCCTGAAACATCTAAAACACAAAGCAACAGAGCCTAGGGCACTTCCACTTATGGTCCTATAGCTTAGGGTAATTAAAATAAAAAAGACACAGCCACCCCAAAGTTTGGAACGGCTCTGTTTACAAGAACCTCGTTTACAGTACAAGTTCAACATCGCAGAAAGTGAAAAATGGATAAAGAAGTTGTGGTATTTACTTACAAAGCAATATCACTCAGCAATGAAATCTATGTCATCAGGACCTTAGCAGCACAATGAGTGGATTCAGGTATGATGATTCTAACTGAAATAAGTCACACAGAAAAAGAAACATCATAAGATATCAGTAATACACGGAATGTAAACTTGGCTACACACAAACTGAATTACAGAACAGAACAGGGTCTCAAATTTAGAAAACCAACTTATGCTTGCTTAAGGGGAAAGGTGAGTTGGGGTGCTGCATAAAACCAGAGATTGAAATGAGCACAGATAAAGTTCCTTAAGCCAAATATGGAATAGACAAGAGCTACTCCTTGCTCAACGAAATGGACTCAACACCGCATATTTAACGCCTAAGAATGTACTTGACTAGTAAGTTTCTTAAAACCTATGGATTGCTATGTCTCCGAAAGAGAATCAAGCATGTGTACAGGGGCATAAACGCAGCAGTGATAGGATTGGAGAGGTTCGGTGAGCAAATGAAGACCCTTTGAAGTCATATTGCATGGTACCCATTACACGGGTCTCAACTCTCCAGGTTTAAGGTATTCTTCCTTCAGCTAAAACATGCATGTGGAACCCAGAGTATGATCAACCGTGTGAACGGGAGACGTGTTCATATATGTCTCAGTTTTCCTCCCCTGGTACTCGGGTGCAACATTCCAGACACTTTACTAACACTCTCCCCACCAGGAGAGTCAGCGCCTTTAACCTCCTGTTTGGCCCAGTTTGCAATTTCTGCGGAAGATGAACAGGAATAGGGAGAACCAATGAGAGACTAGCTGGAGGTGTCTGGACGGGCAAATTTAACTCTCATTTCCACCAGGAAGAGGAATTAACCAAAGGCTCAGAGTGCCGTGCCGGAACCAGATTAGGGCCTGAAGCCATCCTGCGGTGTTGCGGCCAGGTCACAAGAAAGCGAGTTGAAGAAAGGAGCTCAGGGGCACTGTAATTCACAAACCTGCAGAGTTATAAATGACAGCTATCGTCCAAAAATATACTGAAGTAAGGCTCCCAAGAGGACTTGAAAACGGGGCAGAATTGCAGGAAACCGATTTCAGGAGGTAGACTGGAATTGCATTGAAAGCATAGGAAAAGAGGCAGAACGTCCACAATGATGCACTTGGCCAAAAAGGGCATATGCGTTTTTTCCTGAATATATTCAGGAAAAAACGCATACGCCCTTTTTGGCCAACCAAGCAAGCTTGCAAAGGAAATCTGCACTACAATGAAGTCTCACTTCCCCCCGGTCAAAAGGGCCATCTGAAAAAAGTGTAAAATCCAGAAAGGCAGGACAGGCCATGGAGAACTGGGAGCCTTGTTATGCTGATGGGCGGGATGTAAATTGCCAACAGACACTCGGGAGAAGTGTATGGTGTTTCCTGAAACATCTAAAAAACAAAGCAACAGAGCCTAGGGCACTTCCACTTATGGTCCTATAGCTTAGGGAAATTAAAATCAAAAAGACACAGCCACCCCAAAGTTTGGGACGCCTCTGTTTACAAGAACCTCATTTACCGTACAAGTTCAATATCACAGAAAGTGAAAAATGGATAAAGAAATTTTGGTACTTACGTACAATGCAGTATCACTCAGCAATGAAATCTATGTCATCAGTCCCGTAGCAGCACAATGAGTGGATTCAGGTACGATGATTCTAACTGAAATAAGTCACACAGAAAAAGAAACATCATAAGTTATCACTAATACACGGAATGTAAACTTGGCTACACAGGAACTGAATTCCAAAACAGAACAGGGTCTCAAATTTAGAAAACCAACTTATGCTTGCTTAAGGAGAAAGGTGATTTGGTGTGCTGCATAAAACCAGAGATTGAAATGAGCACAGATAAAGTTCCTTAAGCCAAATATGGAATAGACAAGAGCTACTCCTTACTCAACGAAATGGAATCAACACCGCATATTAAACGCCTAAGTATGTACCTGACTAGTAAGTATCTTAAAACCTATGGATTGCTATGTCTCCAAAAGAGAATCAAGCGTGTGTACAGGGGCATAAACGCAGCAGTGATAGGATTGGAGAGGTTCGGTGAGCAAATGAAGACCCTTTGAAGTCATATTGCATGGTACCCATTACACGGGTCTCAACTCTCCAGGTTTAAGGTATTCTTCCTTCAGCTAAAACATGCATGTGGAACCCAGAGTATAATCAACCATGTGAACGGGAGACGTGTTCAAATATGTCTCAGTTTTCCTCCCCTGGTACTCGGGTGCAACATTCCAGACGCTTTACTAACACTCTCCCCACTTGGAGAGTCAGCGCCTTTAACCTCCTGTTTGGCCCAGTTTGCAATTTCTGCGGAAGATGAACACGAATAGCGAGAACCAATGAGATAGTAGCTGGAGGTGTCTGGACGGGCAAATTTAACTCTCATTTCCCACCAGGAAGAGGAAATAACCAAAGGCTCAGCGTGCCATGCCAGAACCACATTAGGGCCTGAAGCCATCCTGCGGTGTTGCGGCCAGCTCAAAAGAAAGCGAGTTGAAGAAAGGAGCTCAGGGGCACTGTAATTTGCAAACCTGCAGAGTTATAAATGACAGCTATCGTCCAAAAATATACTGAAGTAAGGCTGCCAAGAGGACTTGAAAGCGGGGCAGAATTGCAGGAAACCGATTTCAGGAGGTAGACTGGAATTGCATTGAAAGCATAGGAAAAGAGGCAGAACGTCCACAATGATGCACTTGGCCAAAAAGGGCGTATGCGTTTTTTCCTGAATATATTCAGGAAAAAACGCATACGCACTTTTTGGCCAACCAAGCAAGCTTGCAAAGGAAATCTGCACTACAATGAAGTCTCACTTCCCCCCGGTCAAAAGGGCCATCTGAAAAAAGTGTAAAATCCAGAAAGGCAGGACAGGCCATGGAGCACTGGGAGCCTTGTTATGCTGATGGGCGGGATGTAAATTGCAGACAGACACTCGTGAGAAGTGTATGGTGTTTCCTGAAACATCTAAAAAACAAAGCAACAGAGCCTAGGGCACTTCCACTTATGGTCCTATAGCTTAGGGAAATTAAAATCAAAAAGACACAGCCACCCCAAAGTTTGGAACGGCTCTGTTTACAAGAACCTCGTTTACAGTACAAGTTCAACACCGCAGAAAGTGAAAAATGGATAAAGAAGTTGTGGTATTTACTTACAAAGCAATATCACTCAGCAATGAAATCTATGTCATCAGGCCCCTAGCAGCACAATGAGTGGATTCAGGTATGATGATTCTAACTGAAATAAGTCACACAGAAAAAGAAACATCATAAGATATCAGTAATACACAGAATGTAAACTTGGCTACACAGGAACTGAATTACAGAACAGAATAGGGTCTCAAATTTAGAAAACCAACTTATGCTTGCTTAAGGGGAAAGGTGAGTTGGGGTGCTGCATAAAACCAGAGATTGAAATGAGCACAGATAAAGTTCCTTAAGCCAAATATGGAATAGACAAGAGCTACTCCTTGCTCAACGAAATGGACTCAACACCGCATATTAAATGCTTAAGAATGTACCTGACTAGTAATTATCTTAAAACCTATGGATTGCTATGTCTCCGAAATAGAATCAAGCATGTGTACAGGGGCATAAACGCAGCAGTGATAGGATTGGAGAGGTTCGGTGAGCAAATGAAGACCCTTTGAAGTCATATTGCATGGTACCCATTCCACGGGTTTCAACTACCCAGGTTTAAGGTATTCTTCCTTCAGCTAAAACATGCATGTGGAACCCAGAGTATGATCAACCGTGTGAACGGGAGACGTGTTCAAATATGTCTCAGTTTTCCTCCCCTGGTACTCGGGTGCAACATTCCAGACGCTTTACTAACACTCTCCCCACTTGGAGAGTCAGCGCCTTTAACCTCCTGTTTGGCCCAGTTTGCAATTTCTGCGGAAGATGAACAGGAATAGGGAGAACCAATGAGAGACTAGCTGGAGGTGTCTGGACGGGCAAATTTAACTCTCATTTCCCACCAGGAAGAGGAAATAACCAAAGGCTCAGCGTGCCGTGCTGGAACCAGATTAGGGCCTGAAGCCATCCTGCGGTGTTGCGGCCAGCTCAAAAGAAAGCGAGTTGAAGAAAGGAGCTCAGGGGCACTGTAATTCACAAACCTGCAGAGTTATAAATGACAGCTATCGTCCAAAAATATACTGAAGTAAGGCTGCCAAGAGGACTTGAAAGCGGGGCAGAATTGCAGGAAACCGATTTCAGGAGGTAGACTGGAATTGCATTGAAAGCATAGGAAAAGAGGCAGAACGTCCACAATGATGCACTTGGCCAAAAAGGGCGTATGCGTTTTTTCCTGAATATATTCAGGAAAAAACGCATACGCCCTTTTTGGCCAACCAAGCAAACTTGCAATGGAAACCTGCACTACAATGAAGTCTCACTTCCCCCAGGTCAAAAGGGCCATCTTAAAAAAGTGTAAAATCCAGAAAGACAGGACAGGCCATGGAGAACTGGGAGCCTTGTTATGCTGATGGGCAGGATGTAAGTTGCCAACAGACACTCGGGAGAAGTGTATGGTGTTTCGTGAAACATCTAAAAAACAAAGCAACAGAGCCTAGGGCACTTCCACTTATGGTCCTATAGCTTAGGGAAATTAAAATCAAAAAGACACAGCCACCCCAAAGTTTGGGACGCCTCTGTTTACAAGAACCTCGTTTACCGTACAAGTTCAATATCACAGAAAGTGAAAAATGGATAAAGAACTTGTGGTACTTACGTACAATGCAGTATCACTCAGCAATGAAATCTATGTCATCAGGCCCTTAGTAGCACAATGAGTGGATTCAGGTACGATGATTCTAACTGAAATACGTCACACAGAAAAAGAAACATCATAAGATATCACTAATACACGGAATGTAAACTTGGCTACACAGGAACTGAATTCCAAAACAGAACAGGGTCTCAAATTTAGAAAACCAACTTATGCTTGCTTAAGGGGAAAGGTGATTTGGGGTGCTGCATAAAACCAGAGATTGAAATGAGCACAGATAAAGTTCCTTAAGCCAAATATGGAATAGACAAGAGCTACTCCTTGCTCAACGAAATGGACTCAACACCCCATATTAAACGCCTAAGAATGTACCTGACTAGTAAGTATCTTAAAACCTATGGATTGCTATGTCTCCAAAAGAGAATCTAGCGTGTGTACAGGGGCATAAACGCAGCTGTGATAGGATTGGAGAGGTTTGGTGAGCAAATGAGGACCCTTTGAAGTCATATTGCATGGTACCCATTCCACGGGTTTCAACTACCCAGGTTTAAGGTATTCTTCCTTCAGCTAAAACATGCATGTGGAACCTAGAGTATGATCAACCATGTGATCGGGAGACGTGTTCAAATATGTCTCAGTTTTCGTACCCTGGTACTCGGGTGCAACATTCCAGACGCTTTACTAACACTCTCCCGACTTGGAGAGTCAGTCCCTTTAACCTCCTGTTTGGCCCAGTTTGCAATTTCTGCGGAAGATGAACAGGAATAGCGAGAACCAATGAGAGACTAGCTGGAGGTGTCTGGAAGGGCAAATTTAACTCTCATTTCCCACCAGGAAGAGGAATTAACCAAAGGCTCAGCGTGCCGTGCCGGAACAAGATTAGGGCCTGAAGCCATCCTGGGGTGTTGCGGCCAGCTCACAAGAAAGCGAGTTGAAGAAAGGATCTCAGGGGCACTGTAATTCACAAACCTGCAGAGTTATAAATGACAGCTATCGTCCAAAAATATACTGAAGTAAGGCTGCCAAGAGGACTTGAAAGCGGGGCAGAATTGCAGGAAACCGATTTCAGGAGGTAGACTGGAATTGCATTGAAAGCATAGGAAAAGAGGCAGAACGTCCACAATGATGCACTTGGCCAAAAAGGGCGTATGCGTTTTTTCCTGAATATATTCAGGAAAATACGCATACGCCCTTTTTGGCCAACCAAGCAAGCTTGCAAAGGAAATCTGCACTACAATGAAGTCTCACTTCCCCCCGGTCAAAAGGGCCATCTGAAAAAAGTGTAAAATCCAGAAAGGCAGGACAGGCCATGGAGAACTGGGAGCCTTGTTATGCTGATGGGCGGGATGTAAATTGCCAACAGACACTCGGGAGAAGTGTATGGTGTTTCCTGAAACATCTAAAAAACAAAGCAACAGAGCCTAGGGCACTTCCACTTCTGGTCCTATAGCTTAGGGAAATTAAAATCAAAAAGACACAGCCACCCCAAAGTTTGGAACGGCTCTGTTTACAAGAACCTCGTTTACAGTACAAGTTCAACATCGCAGAAAGTGAAAAATGGATAAAGAAATTGTGGTATTTACTTACAAAGCAATATCACTCAGCAATGAAATCTATGTCATCAGGACCTTAGCAGCACAATGAGTGGATTCAGGTATGATGATTCTAACTGAAATAAGTCACACAGAAAAAGAAACATCATAAGATATCAGTAATACACGGAATGTAAACTTGGCTACACACAAACGGAATTACAGAACAGAACAGGGTCTCAAATTTAGAAAACCAACTTATGCTTGCTTAAGGGGAAAGGTGAGTTGGGGTGCTGCATAAAACCAGAGATTGAAATGAGCACAGATAAAGTTCCTTAAGCCAAATATGGAATAGACAAGAGCTACTCCTTGCTCAACGAAATGGACTCAACACCGCATATTAAACGCCTAAGAATGTACCTGACTAGTAAGTTTCTTAAAACCTATGGATTGCTATGTCTCCGAAAGAGAATCAAGCATGTGTACAGGGGCATAAACGCAGCAGTGATAGGATTGGAGAGGTTCGGTGAGCAAATGAAGACCCTTTGAAGTCATATTGCATGGTACCCATTACACGGGTCTCAACTCTCCAGGTTTAAGGTATTCTTCCTTCAGCTAAAACATGCATGTGGAACCCAGAGTATGATCAACCATGTGAACGGGAGACGTGTTCATATATGTCTCAGTTTTCCTCCCCTGGTACTCGGGTGCAACATTCCAGACACTTTACTAACCCTCTCCCCACCAGGAGAGTCAGCGCCTTTAACCTCCTGTTTGGCCCAGTTTGCAATTTCTGCGGAAGATGAACAGGAATAGGGAGAACCAATGAGAGACTAGCTGGAGGTGTCTGGACGGGCAAATTTAACTCTCATTTCCCACCAGGAAGAGGAATTAACCAAAGGCTCAGCGTGCATGCCGGAACCAGATTAGGGCCTGAAGCCATCCTGCGGTGTTGCGGCCAGCTCAAAAGAAAGCGAGTTGAAGAAAGGAGCTCAGGGGCACTGTAATTCACAAACCTGCAGAGTTATAAATGACAGCTATCGTCCAAAAATATACTGAAGTAAGGCTGCCAAGAGGATTTGAAAGCGGGGCAGAATTGCAGGAAACCGATTTCAGGAGGTAGACAGGAATTGCATTGAAAGCATAGGAAAAGAGGCAGAACGTCCACAATGATGCACTTGGCCAAAAAGGGCGTATGCGTTTTTTCCTGAATATATTCAGGAAAAAACGCATACGCCCGTTTTGGCCAACCAAGCAAGCTTGCAAAGGAAATCTGCACTACAATGAAGTCTCACTTCCCCCCGGTCAAAAGGGCCATCTGAAAAAAGTGTAAAATCCAGAAAGGCAGGACAGGCCATGGAGAACTGGGAGCCTTGTTATGCTGATCGGCGGGATGTAAGTTGCCAACAGACACTCGGGAGAAGTGTATGGTGTTTCCTGAAACATCTAAAAAACAAAGCAACAGAGCCTAGGGCACTTCCACTTATGGTCCTATAGCTTAGGGAAATTAAAATCAAAAAGACACAGCCACCCCAAAGTTTGGAACGGCTCTGTTTACAAGAACCTCGTTTACAGTACAAGTTCAACACCGCAGAAAGTGAAAAATGGATAAAGAAGTTGTGGTATTTACTTACAAAGCAATATCACTCAGCAATGAAATCTATGTCATCAGGCCCTTAGCAGCACAATGAGTGGATTCAGGTATGATGATTCTAACTGAAATAAGTCACACAGAAAAAGAAACATCATAAGATATCAGTAATACACGGAATGTAAACTTGGCTACACAGGAACTGAATTACAGAACAGAATAGGGTCTCAAATTTAGAAAACCAACTTATGCTTGCTTAAGGGTAAAGGTGAGTTGGGGTGCTGCATAAAACCAGAGATTGAAATGAGCACAGATAAAGTTCCTTAAGCCAAATATGGAATAGACAAGAGCTACTCCTTGCTCAACGAAATGGACTCAACACCGCATATTAAATGCTTAAGAATGTACCTGACTAGTAATTATCTTAAAACCTATGGATTGCTATGTCTCCGAAATAGAATCAAGCATGTGTACAGGGGCATAAACGCAGCAGTGATAGGATTGGAGAGGTTCGGTGAGCAAATGAAGACCCTTTGAAGTCATATTGCATGGTACCCATTCCACGGGTCTCAACTACCCAGGTTTAAGGTATTCTTCCTTCAGCTAAAACATGCATGTGGAACCCAGAGTATGATCAACCGTGTGAACGGGAGACGTGTTCAAATATGTCTCAGTTTTCCTCCCCTGGTACTCGGGTGCAACATTCCAGACGCTTTACTAACACTCACCCCACTTGGAGAGTCAGCGCCTTTAACCTCCTGTTTGGCCCAGTTTGCAATTTCTGCGGAAGATGAACAGGAATAGGGAGAACCAATGAGAGATTAGCTGGAGGTGTCTGGACGGGCAAATTTAACTCTCATTTCCCACCAAGAAGAGGAAATAACCAAAGGCTCAGCGTGCCGTGCTGGAACCAGTTTAGGGCCTGAAGCCATCCTGCGGTGTTGCGGCCAGCTCAAAAGAAAGCGAGTTGAAGAAAGGAGCTCAGGGGCACTGTAATTCACAAACCTGCAGAGTTATAAATGACAGCTATCGTCCAAAAATATACTGAAGTAAGGCTGCCAAGAGGACTTGAAAGCGCGGCAGAATTGCAGGAAACCGATTTCAGGAGGTAGACTGGAATTGCATTGAAAGCATAGGAAAAGAGGCAGAACGTCCACAATGATGCACTTGGCCAAAAAGGGCGTATGCGTTTTTTCCTGAATATATTCAGGAAAAAACGCATACTCCCTTTTTGGCCAACCAAGCAAACTTGCAATGGAAACCTGCACTACAATGAAGTCTCACTTCCCCCAGGTCAAAAGGGCCATCTTAAAAAAGTGTAAAATCCAGAAAGACAGGACAGGCCATGGAGAACTGGGAGCCTTGTTATGCTGATGGGCGGGATGTAAGTTGCCAACAGACACTCGGGAGAAGTGTATGGTGTTTCCTGAAACATCTAAAAAACAAAGCAACAGAGCCTAGGGCTCTTCCACTTATGGTCCTATAGCTTAGGGAAATTAAAATCAAAAAGACACAGCCACCCCAAAGTTTGGGACGCCTCTGTTTACAAGAACCTCGTTTACCGTACAACTTCAATATCACAGAAAGTGAAAAATGGATAAAGAACTTGTGGTACTTACGTACAATGCAGTATCACTCAGCAATGAAATCTATGTCATCAGGCCCGTAGCATCATAAAGAGTGGATTCAGGTACGATGATTCTAACTGAAATAAGTCACACAGAAAAAGAAACATCATAAGATATCACTAATACACGGAATGTAAACTTGGCTACACAGGAACTGAATTCCAAAACAGAACAGGGTCTCAAATTTAGAAAACCAACTTATGCTTGCTTAAGGGGAAAGGTGATTTGGGGTGCTGCATAAAACCAGAGATTGAAATGAGTACAGATAAAGTTCCTTAAGCCAAATATGGAATAGACAAGAGCTACTCCTTACTCAACGAAATGGACTCAACACCCCATATTAAACGCCTAAGAATGTACCTGACTAGTAAGTATCTTAAAACCTATGGATTGCTATGTCTCCAAAGGAGAATCAAGCGTGTGTACAGGGTCATGAACGCAGCAGTGATAGGATTGGAGAGGTTCGGTGAGCAAATGAAGACCCTTTGAAGTCATATTGCATGGTACCCATTACACGGGTCTCAACTCTCCAGGTTTAAGGTATTCTTCCTTCAGCTAAAACATTCATGTGGAACCCAGAGTATGATCAACCGTGTGAACGGGAGACGTGTTCAAATATGTCTCAGTTTTCGTACCCTGGTACTCGGGTGCAACATTCCAGACGCTTTACTAACACTCTCCCCACTTGGAGAGTCAGCGCCTTTAACCTCCTGTTTGGCCCAGTTTGCAATTTCTGCGGAAGATGAACAGGAATAGCGAGAACCAATGAGAGACTAGCTGGAGGTTTCTTGACGGGCAAATTTAACTCTCATTTCCCACCAGGAAGAGGAAATAACCAAAGGCTCAGCGTGCCGTGCCGGAACAAGATTAGGGCCTGAAGCTATCCTGCGGTGTTGCGGCCAGCTCAAAAGAAAGCGAGTTGAAGAAAGGAGCTCAGGGGCACTGTAATTCACAAACCTGCAGAGTTATAAATGACAGCTATCGTCCAAAAATATACTGAAGTAAGGCTGCGAAGAGGACTTGAAAGCGCGGCAGAATTGCAGGAAACCGATTTCAGGAGGTAGACTGGAATTGCATTGAAAGCATAGGAAAAGAGGCAGAACGTCCACAATGATGCACTTGGTCAAAAAGGGCGTATGCGTTTTTTCCTGAATATATTCAGGAAAAAACGCATACGCCCTTTTTGGCCAACCAAGTAAGCTTGCAAAGGAAATCTGCACTACAATGAAGTCTCACTTACCCCCGGTCAAAAGGGCCATCTGAAAAAAGTGTAAAATCCAGAAAGGCAGGACAGGCCATGGAGAACTGGGAGCCTTGTTATGCTGATGGGCGGGATGTAAATTGCCAACAGACACTCGGGAGAAGTGTATGGTGTTTCCTGAAACATCTAAAAAACAAAGCAACAGAGCCTAGGGCACTTCCACTTCTGGTCCTATAGCTTAGGGAAATTAAAATCAAAAAGACACAGCCACCCCAAAGTTTGGGACGCCTCTGTTTACAAGAACCTCGTTTACAGTACAAGTTCAACATCGCAGAAAGTGAAAAATGGATAAAGAAGTTGTGGTATTTACTTACAAAGCAATATCACTCAGCAATGAAATCTATGTCATCAGGCCCTTAGTAGCACAATGAGTGGATTCATGTTCGATGATTCTAACTGAAATACGTCACACAGAAAAAGAAACATCATAAGATATCACTAATACACGGAATGTAAACTTGGCTACACAGGAACTGAATTCCAAAACAGAACAGGGTCTCAAATTTAGAAAACCAACTTATGCTTGCTTAAGGGGAAAGGTGAGTTGGGGTGCTGCATAAAACCAGAGATTGAAATGAGCACAGATAAAGTTCCTTAAGGCAAATATGGAATAGACAAGAGCTACTCCTTGCTCAACGAAATGGACTCAACACCGCATACTGAACGCCTAAGAATGTACCTGACTAGTAAGTATCTTAAAACCTATGGATTGCTATGTCTCCGAAAGAGAATCAAGCATGTGTACAGGGGCATAAACGCAGCAGTGATAGGATTGGAGAGGTTCGGTGAGCAAATGAAGACCCTTTGAAGTCATATTGCATGGTACCCATTCCACAGTTTCAACTACCCAGCTTTAAGGTATTCTTCCTTCAGCTAAAACATGCATGTGGAACCTAGAGTATGATCAACCATGTGATCGGGAGACATGTTCAAATATGTCTCAGTTTTCATACCCTGGTACTCGGGTGCAACATTCCAGACGCTATACTAACACTCTCCCGACTTGGAGAGTCAGTCCCTTTAACATCCTGTTTGGCCTAGTTTGCAATTTCTGCGGAAGATGAACAGGAATAGCGAGAACCAATGAGAGACTAGCTGGAGGTGTCTGGACGGGCAAATTTAACTCTCATTTCCCACCAGGAAGAGGAATTAACCAAAGGCTCAGCGTGCCGTGCCGGAACCAGATTAGGGCCTGAAGCCATCTTGCAGTGTGCGGTCAGCTCACAAGAAAGCGAGTTGAAGAAAGGAGCTCAGGGGCACTGTAATTCAGAAACCTGCAGAGTTATAAATGACAGCTATCATCCAAAAATATACTGAAGTAAGGCTGCCAAGAGGACTTGAAAGCGGGGCAGAATTGCAGGAAACCGATTTCAGGAGGTAGACTGGAATTGCATTGAAAGCATAGGAAAAGAGGCAGAACGTCCACAATGATGCACTTGGCCAAAAAGGGCGTATGTGTTTTTTCCAGAATATATTCAGGAAAAAACGCATACGCCCTTTTTGGGCAACCAAGCAAACTTGCAAAGGAAATCTGCACTACAATGAAGTCTCACTTCCCCCAGGTCAAAAGGACCATCTGAAAAAAGTGTAAAATCCAGAAAGACAGGACAGGCCATGGAGAACTGGGATCCTTGTTATGCTGATGGGTGGGATGAAAATTGCCAACAGACACTCGGGAGAAGTGTATGGTGTTTCCTGAAACATCTAAAAAACAAAGCAACAGAGCCTAGGGCACTTCCACTTATGGTCCTATAGCTTACGGAAATTAAAATCAAAAAGACAGAGCCACCCAAAAGTTTCGGACGGCTCTGTTTACAAGAAACTCATTTACCGTACAAGTTCAATATCACAGAAAGTGAAAAATGGATAAAGAACTTGTGGTACTTACGTACAATGCAGTATCACTCAGCAATGAAATCTATGTCATCAGGCCCGTAGCAGCATAATGAGTGGATTCAGGTACGATGATTCTAACTGAAATAAGTCACACAGAAAAAGAAACATCATAAGATATCACTAATACACGGAATGTAAACTTGGCTACACAGGAACTGAATTCCAAAACAGAACAGGGTCTCAAATTTAGAAAACAAACTTATGCTTGCTTAAGGGGAAAGGTGAGTTGGGGTGCTGCATAAAAAGAGAGATTGAAATGAGCACAGATAAAGTTCCTTAAGCCAAATATGGAATAGACAAGGGCTACTCCTTGCTCAACGAAATGGACTCAACACCCCATATTAAACGCCTAAGAATGTACCTGACTAGTAAGTATCTTAAAACCTATGGATTGCTATGTCTCCGAAAGAGAATCAAGCATGTGTACAGGGGCATAAACGCAGCAGTGATAGGATTGGAGAGGTTTGGTGAGCAAATGAGGACCCTTTGAATTCATATTGCATGGTACCCATTCCACGGGTTTCAACTACCCAGGTTTAAGGTATTCTTCCTTCAGCTAAAACATGCATGTGGAACCTAGAGTATGATCAACCATGTGATCGGGAGACGTGTTCAAATATGTCTCAGTTTTTTTACACTGGTACTCGGGTGCAACATTCCAGACGCTTTACTAACACTCTCCTGACTTGGAGAGTCAGTCCCTTTAACCTCCAATTTGGCCCAGTTTGCAATTTCTGCGGAAGATGAACAGGAATAGCGAGAACCAATGAGAGACTAGCTGGAGGTGTCTGGACGGGCAAATTTAACTCTCATTTCCCACCAGGAAGAGGAATTAACCAAAGGCTCAGCGTGCCGTGCCGGAACCAGATTAGGGCCTGAAGCCATCCTGGGGTGTTGCGGCCAGCTCACAAGAAAGCGAGTTGAAGAAAGGAGCTCAGGGGCACTGTAATTCACAAACCTGCAGAGTTATAAATGACAGCTATCGTCCAAAAATATACTGAAGTAAGGCTGCCAAGAGGACTTGAAAGCGGGGCAGAATTGCAGGAAACCGATTTCAGGAGGTAGACTGGAATTGCATTGAAAGCATAGGAAAAGAGGCAGAACGTCCACAATGATGCACTTGGCCAAAAAGGGCGTATGTGTTTTTTCCTGAATATATTCAGGAAAAAACGCATACGCCCTTTTTGGCCAACCAAGCAAGCTTGCAAAGGAAATCTGCACTACAATGAAGTCTCACTTCCCCCCGGTCAAAAGGGCCATCTGAAAAAAGTGTAAAATCCAGAAAGGCAGGACAGGCCATGGAGAACTGGGAGCCTTGTTATGCTGATGGGCGGGATGTAAATTGCCAACAAACACTCGGGAGAAGTGTATGGTGTTTCCTGAAACATCTAAAAAACAAAGCAACAGAGCCTAGGGCACTTCCACTTATGGTCCTATAGCTTAGGGAAATTAAAATCAAAAAGACACAGCCACCCCAAAGTTTCGGACGCCTCTGTTTACAAGAACCTCGTCTACCGTACAAGTTCAATATCACAGAAAGTGAAAAATGGATAAAGAACTTGTGGTACTTACGTACAATGCAGTATCACTCAGCAATGAAATCTATGTCATCAGGCCCATAGCAGCATAATGAGTGGATTCAGGTACGATGATTCTAACTGAAATAAGTCACACAGAAAAAGAAACATCATAAGATATCACTAATACACGGAATGTAAACTTGGCTACACAGGAACTGAATTCCAAAACAGAACAGGGTCTCAAATTTAGAAAACCAACATATGCTTGCTTAAGGGGAAAGGTGAGTTGGGGTGCTGCATAAAACCAGAGATTGAAATGAGCACAGATAAAGTTCCTTAAGCCAAATATGGAATAGACAAGAGCTACTCCTTACTCAACGAAATGGACTCAACACCGCATATTAAACGCCTAAGAATGTACCTGAGTAGTAAGTATCTTAAAACCTATGGATTGCTATGTCTCCAAAGGAGAATCAAGCGTGTGTACAGGGGCATAAACGCAGCAGTGATAGGATTGGAGAGGTTCGGGGAGCAAATGAAGACCCTTTGAAGTCATGTTGCATGGTACCCATTACACGGGTCTCAACTCTCCAGGTTTAAGGTATTCTTCCTTCAGCTAAAACATGCATGTGGAACCCAGAGTATGATCAACCGTGTGAACGGGAGACGTGTTCAAATATGTCTCAGTTTTCCTCCCCTGGTACTCGGGTGCAACATTCCAGACGCTTTACTAACACTCTCCCCACTTGGAGAGTCAGCGTCTTTAACCTCCTGTTTGGCCCAGTTTGCAATTTCTGCGGAAGATGAACAGGAATAGCGAGAACGAATGACAGACTAGCTGGAGGTGTCTGGACAGGCAAATTTATCTCTCATTTCCCACCAGGAAGAGGAATTAACCAAAGGCTCAGCGTGCCGTGCCAGAACCAGATTAGGGCCTGAAGCCATCCTGCGGTGTTGCGGCCAGCTCACAAGAAAGCGAGTTGAAGAAAGGAGCTCAGGGGCACTGTAATTCACAAACCTGCAGAGTTATAAATGACAGCTATCGTCCAAAAATATACTGAAGTAAGGCTGCCAAGAGGACTTAAATGCAGGGCAGAATTGCAGGAAACCGATTTCAGGAGGTAGACTGGAATTGCATTGAAAGCATAGGAAAAGAGGCAGAACGTCCACAATGATGCACTTGGCCAAAAAGGGCGTATGCGTTTTTTCCTGAATATATTCAGGAAAAAACGCATACGCCCTTTTTGGCCAACCAAGCAAGCTTGCAAAGGAAATCTGCACTACAATGAAGTCTCACTTCCCCCCTGTCAAACGGGCATCTGAAAAAAGTGTAAAATCCAGAAAGGCAGGACAGGCCATGGAGAACTGGGAGCCTTGTTATGCTGATGGGCGGGATGTAAATTGCCAACAGACACTCGGGAGAAGTGTATGGTGTTTCCTGAAACATCTAAAAAACAAAGCAACAGAGCCTAGGGCACTTCCACTTATGGTCCTATAGCTTAGGGAAATTAAAATCAAAAAGACACAGCCACCCCAAAGTTTGGGACGCCTCTGTTTACAAGAACCTCGTTTACAGTACAAGTTCAACATCGCAGAAAGTGAAAAATGGATAAAGAAGTTGTGGTATTTACTTACAAAGCAATATCACTCAGCAATGAAATCTATGTCATCAGGCCCTTAGCAGCACAATGAGTGGATTCAGGTATGATGATTCTAACTGAAATAAGTCACACAGAAAAAGAAACATCATAAGATATCAGTAATACACGGAATGTAAACTTGGCTACACAGAAACAGAATTACAGAAGAGAACAGGGTCTCAAATGTAGAAAACCAACTTATGCTTGCTTAAGGGTAAAGGTGAGTTGGGGTGCTGCATAAAACCAGAGATTGAAATGAGCACAGATAAAGTTCCTTAAGCCAAATATAGAATAGACAAGAGCTACTCCTTGCTCAACGAAATGGACTCAACACCGCACATTAAATGCCTAAGAATGTACCTGACTAGTAAATATCTTAAAACCTATGGATTGCTATGTCTCCGAAAGAGAATCAAGCATGTGTACAGGGGCATAAACGCAGCAGTGATAGGATTGGAGAGGTTCGGTGAGCAAATGAAGACCCTTTGAAGTCATATTGCATGGTACCCATTCCACAGGTTTCAACTACCCAGGTTTAAGGTATTCTTCCTTCAGCTAAAACATGCATGTGGAACCTAGAATATGATCAACCATGTGATCGGGAGACGTGTTCAAATATGTCTCAGTTTTCGTACCCTGGTACTCGGGTGCAACATTCCAGACGCTTTACTAACACTCTCCCGACTTGGAGAGTCAGTCCCTTTAACCTCCTGTTTGGCCCAGTTTGCAATTTCTGCGGAAGTTGAACAGGAATAGAGAGAACCGATGAGAGACTAGCTGGAGGTGTCTGGACGGGCAAATTTAACTCTCATTTCCCACCAGGAAGAGGAATTAACCAAAGGCTCAGCGTGCCATGCCGGAACCAGATTAGGGCCTGAAGCCATCCTGCGGTGTTGCGGCCAGCTCACAAGAAAGCGAGTTGAAGAAAGGAGCTCAGGGGCACCGTAATTCACAAACCTGCAGAGTTATAAATGACAGCTATCGTCCAAAAATATACTGAAGTAAGGCTGCCAAGAGGACTTGAAAGCGGGGCAGAATTGCAGGAAACCGATTTCAGGAGGTAGACTGGAATTGCATTGAAAGCATAGGAAAAGAGGCAGAACGTCCACAATGATGCACTTGGCCAAAAAGGGCGTATGCGTTTTTTCCTGAATATATTCAGGAAAAAACGCATACGCCCTTTTTGGCCAACCAAGCAAGCTTGCAAAGGAAATCTGCACTACAATGAAGTCTCACTTCCCCCCGGTCAAAAGGGCCATCTGAAAAAAGTGTAAAATCCAGAAAGGCAGGACAGGCCATGGAGAACTGGGAGCCTTGTTATGCTGATGGGCGGGATGTAAATTGCCAACAGACACTCGGGAGAAGTGTATGGTGTTTCCTGAAACATCTAAAAAACAAAGCAACAGAGCCTAGGGCACTTCCACTTATGGTCCTATAGCTTAGGGAAATTAAAATCAAAAAGACACAGCCACGCCAAAGTTTGCAACGGCTCCGTTTACAAGAACCTCGTTTACAGTACAAGTTCAACATCGCAGAAAGTGAAAAATGGATAAAGAACTTGTGGTACTTACATACAATGCAGTATCACTCAGCAATGAAATCTATGTCATCAGGCCCGTAGCAGCATAATGAGGGGATTCACGTACGATGATTCTAACTGAAATAAGTCACACAGAAAAAGAAACATCATAAGATATCACTAATACACGGAATGTAAACTTGGCTACACAGGAACTGAATTCCAAAACAGAACAGGGTCTCAAATTTAGAAAACCAACTTATGCTTGCTTAAGGGGAAAGGTGAGTTGGGGTGCTGCATAAAACCAGAGATTGAAATGAGCACAGATAAAGTTCCCTAAGCCAAATATGGAATAGACAAGAGCTACACCTTTCTCAACGAATTGGACTCAACACCGCATATTAAACGCCTAAGAATGTACCTGACTTGTAAGTATCTTAAAACCTATGGATTGCTTTGTCTCCGGAAGAGAATCAAGCATGTGTACAGGGGCATAAACGCAGCAGTGATAGGATTGGAGAGGTTCGGTGAGCAAATGAAGACCCTTTGAAGTCATATTGCATGGTACCCATTACACGGGTCTCAACTCTCCAGGTTTAAGGTATTCTTCCTTCAGCTAAAACATGCATGTGGAACCCAGAGTATGATCAACCGTGTGAACGGGAGACGTGTTCAAATATGTCTCAGTTTTCCTCCCCTGGTACTCGGGTGCAACATTCCAGACGCTTTACTAACACTCTCACCACTTGGAGAGTCAGTCCCTTTAACCTCCTGTTTGGCCCAGTTTGCAATTTCTGCGGAAGATGAACAGGAATAGCGAGAACCAATGAGAGACTAGCTGGAGGTGTCTGGACGGGCAAATTTAACTCTCATTTCCCACCAGGAAGAGGAAATAACCAAAGGCTCAGCGTGCCGTGCCGGAACCAGATTAGGGCCTGAAGCCATCCTGCGGTGTTGCGGCCAGCTCACAAGAAAGCGAGTTGAAGAAAGGAGCTCAGGGGCACTGTAATTCACAAACCTGCAGAGTTATAAATGACAGCTATCGTCCAAAAATATACTGAAGTAAGGCTGCCAAGAGGACTTGAAAGCGCGGCAGAATTGCAGGAAACCGATTTCAGGAGGTAGACTGGAATTGCATTGAAAGCATAGGAAAAGAGGCAGAACGTCCACAATGATGCACTTGGCCAAAAAGGGCGTATGCGTTTTTTCCTGAATATATTCAGGAAAAAACGCATACGCCCTTTTTGGCCAACCAAGCAAGCTTGCAAAGGAAATCTGCACTACAATGAAGTCTCACTTCCCGCCGGTCAAAAGGGCCATCTGAAAAAAGTGTAAAATCCAGAAAGGCAGGACAGGCCATGGAGAACTGGGAGCCTTGTTATGCTGATGGGCGGGATGTAAATTGCCAACAGACACTCGGGAGAAGTGTATGGTGTTTCCTGAAACATCTAAAAAACAAAGCAACAGAGCCTAGGGCACTTCCACTTATGGTCCTATAGCTTAGGGAAATTAAAATCAAAAAGACACAGCCACGCCAAAGTTTGCAACGGCTCCATTTACAAGAACCTCGTTTACAGTACAAGTTCAACATCCCAGAAAGTGAAAAATGGATAAAGAACTTGTGGTACTTACATACAATGCAGTATCACTCAGCAATGAAATCTATGTCATCAGGCCCGTAGCAGCATAATGAGGGGATTCACGTACGATGATTCTAACTGAAATAAGTCACACAGAAAAAGAAACATCATAAGATATCACTAATACACGGAATGTAAACTTGGCTACACAGGAACTGAATTCCAAAACAGAACAGGGTCTCAAATTTAGAAAACCAACTTATGCTTGCTTAAGGGGAAAGGTGAGTTGGGGTGCTGCATAAAACCAGAGATTGAAATGAGCACAGATAAAGTTCCCTAAGCCAAATATGGAATAGACAAGAGCTACACCTTTCTCAACGAATTGGACTCAACACCGCATATTAAACGCCTAAGAATGTACCTGACTTGTAAGTATCTTAAAACCTATGGATTGCTTTGTCTCCGGAAGAGAATCAAGCATGTGTACAGGGGCATAAACGCAGCAGTGATAGGATTGGAGAGGTTCGGTGAGCAAATGAAGACCCTTTGAAGTCATATTGCATGGTACCCATTACACGGGTCTCAACTCTCCAGGTTTAAGGTATTCTTCCTTCAGCTAAAACATGCATGTGGAACCCAGAGTATGATCAACCGTGTGAACGGGAGACGTGTTCAAATATGTCTCAGTTTTCCTCCCCTGGTACTCGGGTGCAACATTCCAGACGCTTTACTAACACTCTCACCACTTGGAGAGTCAGTGCCTTTAATCTCCTGTTTGGCCCAGTTTGCAATTTCTGCGGAAGATGAACAGGAATAGCGAGAACCAATGAGAGACTAGCTGGAGGTGTCTGGACGGGCAAATTTAACTCTCATTTCCCACCAGGAAGAGGAAATAACCAAAGGCTCAGCGTGCCGTGCCAGAACCAGATTAGGGCCTGAAGCCATCCTGCGGTGTTGCGGCCAGCTCACAAGAAAGCGAGTTGAAGAAAGGAGCTCAGGGGCACTGTAATTCACAAACCTGCAGAGTTATAAATGACAGCTATCATCAAAAAATATACTGAAGTAAGGCTGCCAAGAGGACTTAAATGCAGGGCAGAATTGCAGGAAACCGATTTCAGGAGGTAGACTGGAATTGCATTGAAAGCATAGGAAAAGAGGCAGAACGTCCACAATGATGCACTTGGCCAAAAAGGGCGTATGCGTTTTTTCCTGAATATATTCAGGAAAAAACGCATACGCCCTTTTTGGCCAACCAAGCAAGCTTGCAAAGGAAATCTGCACTACAATGAAGTCTCACTTCCCCCCGGTCAAACGGGCATCTGAAAAAAGTGTAAAATCCAGAAAGGCAGGACAGGCCATGGAGAACTGGGAGCCTTGTTATGCTGATGGGCGGGATGTAAATTGCCAACAGACACTCGGGAGAAGTGTATGGTGTTTCCTGAAACATCTAAAAAACAAAGCAACAGAGCCTAGGGCACTTCCACTTATGGTCCTATAGCTTAGGGAAATTAAAATCAAAAAGACACAGCCACCCCAAAGTTTGGGACGCCTCTGTTTACAAGAACCTCATTTACAGTACAAGTTCAACATGGCAGAAAGTGAAAAATGGATAAAGAAGTTGTGGTATTTACTTACAAAGCAATATCACTCAGCAATGAAATCTATGTCATCAGGCCCTTAGCAGCACAATGAGTGGATTCAGGTATGATGATTCTAACTGAAATAAGTCACACAGAAAAAGAAACATCATAAGATATCACTAATACACGGAATGTAAACTTGGCTACACAGAAACTGAATTACAGAAGAGAACAGGGTCTCAAATTTAGAAAACCAACTTATGCTTGCTTAAGGGTAAAGGTGAGTTGGGGTGCTGCATAAAACCAGAGATTGAAATGAGCACAGATAAAGTTCCTTAAGCCAAATATGGAATAGACAAGAGCTACACCTTGCTCAACGAAATGGACTCAACACCGCATATTAAACGCCTAAGAATGTACCTGACTAGTAAGTATCTTAAAACCTATGGATTGCTATGTCTCCAAAAGAGAATCAAGCGTGTGTACAGGGGCATAAACCCAGCAGTGATAGGATTGGAGAGGTTCGGTGAGCAAATGAAGACCCTTTGAAGTCATATTGCATGGTATCCATTACACGGGTCTCAACTCTCCAGCTTTAAGGTATTCTTCCTTCAGCTAAAACATGCATGTGGAACCCAGAGTATGATCAACCGTGTGAACGGGAGACGTGTTCAAATATGTCTCAGTTTTCGTACCCTGGTACTTGGGTGCAACATTCCAGACGCTTTACTAACACTCTCCCGACTTGGAGAGTCAGTCCCTTTAACCTCCTGTTTGGCCCAGTTTGCAATTTCTGCGGAAGATGAACAGGAATAGCGAGAACCAATGAGAGACTAGCTGGAGGTGTCTGGACGGGCAAATTTAACTCTCATTTCCCACCAGGAAGAGGAATTAACCAAAGGCTCAGCGTGCCGTGCCGGAACCAGATTAGGGTCTGAAGCCATCCTGTGGTGTTGCGGCCAGCTCAAAAGAAAGCGAGTTGAAGAAAGGAGCTCAGGGACACTGTAATGCACAAACCTGCAGAGTTATAAATGACAGCTATCGTCCAAAAATATACTGAAGTAAGGCTGCCAAGAGGACTTGAAAGCGGGGCAGAATTGCAGGAAACCGATTTCAGGAGGTAGACTGGAATTGCATTGAAAGCATAGGAAAAGAGGCAGAACGTCCACAATGATGCACTTGGCCAAAAAGGGCGTATGCGTTTTTTCCTGAATATATTCAGGAAAAAACGCATACGCCCTTTTTGGCCAACCAAGCAAGCTTGCAAAGGAAATCTGCACTACAATGAAGTCTCACTTCCCCCCGGTCAAAAGGGCCATCTGAAAAAAGTGTAAAATCCAGAAAGGCAGGACAGGCCATGGAGAACTGGGAGCCTTGTTATGCTGATGGGCGGGATGTAAATTGCCAACAGACACTCGGGAGAAGTGTATGGTGTTTCCTGAAACATCTAAAAAACAAAGCAACAGAGCCTAGGGCACTTCCACTTATGGTCCTATAGCTTAGGGAAATTAAAATCAAAAAGACACAGCCACCCCAAAGTTTGGGACGCCTCTGTTTACAAAAACCTCATTTACCGTACAAGTTCAATATCACAGAAAGTGAAAAATGGATAAAGAACTTGTGGTACTTACGTACAATGCAGTATCACTCAGCAATGAAATCTATGTCATCAGGCCCGTAGCAGCATAATGAGTGGATTCAGGTACGATGATTCTAACTGAAATAAATCACACAGAAAAAGAAACATCATAAGATATCACTAATACACGGAATGTAAACTTGGCTACACAGGAACTGAATTCCAAAACAGAACAGGGTCTCAAATTTAGAAAACCAACTTATGCTTGCTTAAGGGGAAAGGTGAGTTGGGGTGCTGCATAAAACCAGAGATTGAAATGAGCACAGATAAAGTTCCTTAAGCCAAATATGGAATAGACAAGAGCTACTCCTTGCTCAACTAAATAGACTCAACACCGCATATTAAACGCCTAAGAATGTACCTGACTAGTAAGTATCTTAAAACCTATGGAGTGCTATGTCTCCGAAAGAGAATCAAGCATGTGTACAGGGGCATAAACGCAGCAGTGATAGGATTGGAGAGGTTCAGTGAGCAAATGAAGACCCTTTGAAGTCATATTGCATGGTACCCATTCCACGGGTTTCAACTACCCAGCTTTAAGGTATTCTTCCTTCAGCTAAAACATGCATGTGGAACCCAGAGTATGATCAACCATGTGATCGGGAGACGTGTTCAAATATGTCTCAGTTTTCGTACCCTGGTACTCGGGTGCAACATTCCAGACGCTTTACTAACACTCTCCCCACTTGGAGAGTCAGTCCCTTTAACCTCCTGTTTGGCCCAGTTTGCAATTTCTGCGGAAGATGAACACGAATAGCGAGAACCAATGAGAGACTAGCTGGAGGTGTCTGGACGGGCAAATTTAACTCATATTTCCCACCAGGAAGAGGAATTAACCAAAGGCTCATCGTGCCATGCCGGAACAAGATTAGGGCCTGAAGCCATCCTGCGGTGTTGCGGCCAGCTCAACAGAAAGCGAATTGAAGAAAGGAGCTCAGGGTCACTGTAATTCACAAACCTGCAGAGTTATAAATGACAGCTATCGTCCAAAAATATATTGAAGTAAGGCTGCCAAGAGGACTTGAAAGCGGGGCAGAATTGCAGGAAACCGATTTCAGGAGGTAGACTGGAATTGCATTGAAAGCATAGGAAAAGAGGCACAACGTCCACAATGATGCACTTGGCCAAAAAGAGCGTATGCGTTTTTTCCTGAATATATTCAGGAAAAAACGCATACGCCCTTTTTGGCCAACCAAGCAAGCTTGCAAAGGAAATCTGCACTACAATGAAGTCTCACTTCCCCCCGGTCAAAAGGGCCATCTGAAAAAAGTGTAAAATCCAGAAAGGCAGGACAGGCCATGGAGAACTGGGAGCCTTGTTATGCTGATGGGCGGGATGTAAATTGCCAACAGACACTCGGGAGAAGTGTATGGTGTTTCCTGAAACATCTAAAAAACAAAGCAACAGAGCCTAGGGCACTTCCACTTATGGTCCTATAGCTTAGGGAAATTAAAATAAAAAAGACACAGCCACCCCAAAGTTTGGGACGCCTCTGTTTACAAGAACCTCGTCTACCGTACAAGTTCAATATCACAGAAAGTGAAAAATGGATAAAGAACTTGTGGTACTTACGTACAATACAGTATCACTCAGCAATGAAATCTATGTCATCAGGCCCATAGCAGCATAATGAGTGGCTTCATGTACGATGATTCTAACTGAAATAAGTCACACAGAAAAAGAAACATCATAAGATATCACTAATACACGGAATGTAAACTTGGCTACACAGGAACTGAATTCCAAAACAGAACAGGGTCTGAAATTTAGAAAACCAACTTATGCTTGCTTAAGGGTAAAGGTGAGTTGGGGTGCTGCATAAAACCAGAGATTGAAATGAGCACAGATAAAGTTCCTAAAGCCAAATATGGAATAGACAAGAGCTACTCCTTGCTCAACGAAATGGACTCAACACCCCATATTAAACGCCTAAGAATGTACCTGACTAGTAAGTATCTTAAAACCTATGGATTGCTATGTCTCCAAAAGAGAATCAAGCGTGTGTACAGGGGCATAAACGCAGCAGTGATAGGATTGGAGAGGTTCGGTGAGCAAATGAAGACCCTTTGAAGTCATATTGCATGGTACCCATTCCACGGGTCTCAACTCTCCAGATTTAAGGTATTCTTCCTTCAGCTAAAACATGCATGTGGAACCCAGAGTATGATCAACCGTGTGAACAGGAGATGTGTTCAAATATGTCTCAGTTTTCCTCCCCTGGTACTCGGGTGCAACATTCCAGACGCTTTACTAACACTCTCCCCACTTGGAGAGTCAGCGCCTTTAACCTCCTGTTTGGCCCTGTTTGCAATTTCTGCGGAAGATGAACAGGAATAGCGAGAACCAATGAGAGACTAGCTGGAGGTGTCTGGACGGGCAAATTTAACTCTCATTTCCCACCAGGAAGAGGAATTAACCAAAGGCTGAGCGTGCCGTACCTGAACCAGATTAGGGCCTGAAGCCATCCTGCGGTGTTGCGGCCAGCTCAAAAGAAAGCGAGTTGAAGAAAGGAGCTCAGGGGCACTGTAATTCACAAACCTGCAGAGTTATAAATGACAGCTATCGTCCAAAAATATACTGAAGTAAGGCTGCCAAGAGGACTTGAAAGCGGGGCGGAATTGCAGGAAACCGATTTCAGGAGGTAGACTGGAATTGCATTGAAAGCATAGGAAAAGAGGCAGAACGTTCCCAATGATGCACTTGGCCAAAAAGGGCGTATGCGTTTCTTCCTGAATATATTCAGGAAAAAACGCATACGCCCTTTTTGGCCAACCAAGCAAGCTTGCAAAGAAATCTGCACTACAATGAAGTCTCACTTCCCCCCGGTCAAAAGGGCCATCTGAAAAAAGTGTAAAATCCAGAAAGGCAGGACAGGCCATGGAGAACTGGGAGCCTTGTTATGCTGATGGGCGGGATGTAAATTGCCAACAGACACTCGGGAGAAGTGTATGGTGTTTCCTGAAACATCTAAAAAACAAAGCAACAGAGCCTAGGGCACTTCCACTTATGGTCCTATAGCTTAGGGAAATTAAAATCAAAAAGACACAGCCACCCCAAAGTTTGCAACGGCTCTGTTTACAAGAACCTCGTTTACAGTACAAGTTCAATATCACAGAAAGTGAAAAATGGATAAAGAAGTTGTGGTACTTACGTACAATGCAGTATCACTCAGCAATGAAATCTATGTCATCAGGTCCGTAGCAGCACAATGAGTGGATTCAGGTATGATGATTCTAACTGAAATAAGTCACACAGAAAAAGAAACATCATAAGATATCACTAATACACGGAATGTAAACTTGGCTACACAGGAACTGAATTCCAAAACAGAACAGGGTCTCAAATTTAGAAAACCAACTTATGCTTGCTTAAGGGTAAAGGTGAGTTGGGGTGCTGCATAAAACCAGAGACTGAAATGAGCACAGATAAAGTTCCTTAAGCCAAATATGGAATACACAAGAGCTACTCCTTGCTCAACGAAATGGACTCAACACCGCACATTAAATGCCTAAGAATGTACCTGACTAGTAAATATCTTAAAACCTATGGATTGCTATGTCTCCGAAAGAGAATCAAGCATGTGTACAGGGGCATAAACGCAGCAGTGATAGGATTGGAGAGTTTCGGTGAGCAACTGAAGACCCTTTGAAGTCATATTGCATGGTACCCATTCCACAGGTTTCAACTACCCAGGTTTAAGGTATTCTTCCTTCAGCTAAAACATGCACGTGGAACCTAGAGTATGATCAACCATGTGATCGGGAGACGTGTTCAAATATGTCTCAGTTTTCGTACTCTGGTGCTCGGGTGCAACATTCCAGACGCTTTACTAACACTCTCCCGACTTGGAGAGTCAGTCCCTTTAACCTCCTGTTTGGCCCAGTTTGCAATTTCTGCGGAAGATGAACAGGAATAGCGAGAACCAATGAGAGACTAGGTGGAGGTGTCTGGACGGGCAAATTTAACTCTCATTTCCCACCAGGAAGAGGAATTAACCAAAGGCTCAACGTGCTGTGCCGGAACCAGATTAGGGCCTGAAGCCATCCTGCGGTGTTGCGGCCAGCTCACAAGAAAGTGAGTTGAAGAAAGGAGCTCAGGGGCACTGTAATTCACAAACCTGCAGAGTTATAAATGACAGCTATCGTCGAAAAATATACTGAAGTAAGGCTGCCAAGAGGACTTGAAAGCGGGGCAGAATTGTAGGAAACCGATTTCAGGAGGTAGACTGGAATTGCATTGAAAGCATAGGAAAAGAGGCAGAACGTCCACAATGATGCACTTGGCCCAAAAGGGCGTATGCGTTTTTTCCTGAATATATTCAGGAAAAAACGCATACGTCCTTTTTGGCCAACCAAGCAAACTTGCAAAGGAAACCTGCACTACAATGAAGTCTCACTTCCCCCAGGTCAAAAGGGCCATCTGAAAAAAGTGTAAAATCCAGAAAGGCAGGACAGGCCATGGAGAACTGGGAGCCTTGTTATGCTGATGGGCGGGATGTAAATTGCCAACAGACACTCGGGAGAAGTGTATGGTGTTTCCTGAAACATCTAAAAAACAAAACAACAGAGCCTAGGGCACTTCCACTTATGGTCCTATAGCTTAGGGAAATTAAAATCAAAAAGACACAGCCACCCCAAAGTTTGGGACGCCTCTGTTTACAAGAACCTCGTTTACCGTACAAGTTCAATATCACAGAAAGTGAAAAATGGATAAAGAACTTGTGGTACTTACGTACAATGCAGTATCACTCAGCAATCAAATCTATGTCATCAGGCCAGTAGCAGAATAATGAGTGGATTCAGGTACGATGATTCTAACTGAAATAAGTCACACAGAAAAAGAAACATCATAAGATATCACTAATACAGGGAATGTAAACTTGGCTACACAGGAACTGAATTCCAAAACAGAACAGGGTCTCAAATTTAGAAAACCAACTTATGCTTGCTTAAGGGGAAAGGTGAGTTGGGGTGCTGCATAAAACCAGAGATTGAAATGAGCACAGATAAAGTTCCTTAAGCCAAATATGGAATACACAAGAGCTACTACTTGCTCAACGAAATGGACTCAACACCCCATATTAAACGCCTAAGAATGTACCTGTCTAGTAAGTATCTTAAAACCTATGGATTGCTATGTCTCCAAAAGAGAATCAAGCGTGTGTACAGGGGCATAAACGCAGCAGTGATAGGATTGGAGAGGTTCGGTGAGCAAATGAAGACCCTTTGAAGTCATATTGCATGGTACCCATTACACGGGTCTCAACTCTCAAGCTTTAAGGTATTCTTCCTTCAGCTAAAATATGCATGTGGAACCCAGAGTATGATCAACCGTGTGAATGGGAGACGTGTTCAAATATGTCTCAGGTTTCCTCCCCTGGTACTCGGGTGCAACATTCCAGACGCTTTACTAACACTCTCCCCACTTGGAGAGTCAGCGCCTTTAACCTCCTGTTTGGCCCAGTTTGCAATTTCTGCGGAAGATGAACAGGAATAGCGAGAACCAATGAGAGACTAGCTGGAGGTGTCTGGACGGGCAAATTTAACTCTCATTTCCCACCAGGAAGAGGAAATAACCAAAGGCTCAGCGTGCCGTGCCGGAACCAGATTAGCGCCTGAAGCCATCCTTCCGTGTTGCGGCCAGCTCACAAGAAAGCGAGTTGAAGAAAGGAGCTCAGGGGCACTGTAATTCACAAACCTGCAGAGTTATAAATGACAGCTATCGTCCAAAAATATACTGAAGTAAGGCTGCCAAGAGGACTTGAAAGCGGGGCAGAATTGCAGGAAACCGATTTCAGGAGGTAGACTGGAATTGCGTTGAAAGCATAGGTAAAGAGGCAGAACGTCCACAATGATGCACTTGGCCAAAAAGGGCGTATGCGTTTTTTCCTGAATATATTCAGGAAAAAACGCATACGCCCTTTTTGGCCAACCAAGCAAGCTTGCAAAGGAAATCTGCACTACAATGAAGTCTCACTTCCCCCTGGTCAAAAGGGCCATCTGAAAAAAGTGTAAAATCCAGAAAGGCAGGACAGGCCATGGAGAACTGGGAGCCTTGTTATGCTGATGGGCGGGATGTAAATTGCCAACAGCCACTGCGGAGAAGTCTATGGTGTTTCCTGAAACATCTAAAAAACAAAGCAACAGAGCCTAGGGCACTTCCACTTATGGTCCTATAGCTTAGGGAAATTAAAATCAAAAAGACACAGCCACCCCAAAGTTTGCAACGGCTCTGTTTACAAGAACCTCGTTTACAGTACAACTTCAACACCGCAGAAAGTGAAAAATGGATAAAGAAGTTGTGGTATTTACTTACAAAGCAATATCACTCAGCAATGAAATCTATGTCATCAGGCCCTTAGCAGCACAATGTGTGGATTCAGGTATGATGATTCTAACTGAAATAAGTCACACAGAAAAAGAAACATCATAAGATATCAGTAATACATGGAATGTAAACTTGGCTACAGAGGAACTGAATTACAGAACAGAACAGGGTCTCAAATTTAGAAAACCAACTTATGCTTGCTTAAGAGTAAAGGTGAGTTGGGGTGCTGCATAAAACCAGAGATTGAAATGAGCACAGATAAAGTTCCTTAAGCCAAATATGGAATAGACAAGAGCTACTCCTTGCTCAACGAAATGGACTCAACACCGCATATTAAACACCTAAGAATGTACCTGACTAGTAAGTATCTTAAAACCTATGGATTGCTATGTCTCCGGAAGAGAATCAAGCATGTGTACAGGGGCATAAACACAGCAGTGATAGGATTGGAGAGGTTCGGTGAGCAAATGAAGACCCTTTGAAGTCATATTGCATGGTACCCATTACACGGGTCTCAACTCTCCAGGTTTAAGGTATTCTTCCTTCAGCTAAAACATGCATGTGGAACCCAGAGTATGATCAACCATGTGAACAGGAGACGTGTTCAAATATGTCTCAGTTTTCCTCCCCTGGTACTCGGGTGCAACATTCCAGACTCTTTACTAACACTCTCCCCACTTGGAGAGTCAGCGCCATTAACCTCCTGTTTGGCCCAGTTTGCAATTTCTGCGGAAGATGAACAGGAATAAGGAGAACCAATGAGAGACTAGCTGGAGGTGTCTGGACGGGCAAATTTAACTCTCATTTCCCACCAGGAAGAGGAATTAACCAAAGGCTCAGCGTGCCGTGCCGGAACCAGATTAGGGCCTGAAGCCATCCTGCGGTGTTGCGGCCAGCTCACAAGAAAGCGAGTTGAAGAAAGGAGCTCAGGGGCACTGTAATTCACAAACCTGCAGAGTTATAAATGACAGCTATCGTCCAAAAATATACTGAAGTAAGGCTGCCAAGAGGACTTGAAAGCGGGGCAGAATTGCAGGAAACCGATTTCAGGAGGTAGACTGGAATTGCATTGAAAGCATAGGAAAAGAGGCAGAACGTCCACAATGATGCACTTGGCCAAAAAGGGCGTATGCGTTTTTTCCTGAATATATTCAGGAAAAAACGCATACGCCCTTTTTGGCCAACCAAGCAAGCTTGCAAAGGAAATCTGCACTACAATGAAGTCTCACTTCCCCCCGGTCAAAAGGGCCATCTGAAAAAAGTGTAAAATCCAGAAAGGCAGGACAGGCCATGGAGAACTGGGAGCCTTGTTATGCTGATGGGCGGGATGTAAATTGCCAACAGACACTCGGGAGAAGTGTATGGTGTTTCCTGAAACATCTAAAAAACAAAGCAACAGAGCCTAGGGCACTTCCACTTATGGTCCTATAGCTTAGGGAAATTAAAATCAAAAAGACACAGCCACCCCAATGTTTGCAACGGCTCTGTTTACAAGAACCTCGTTTACAGTACAAGTTCAATATCACAGAAAGTGAAAAATGGATAAAGAAGTTGTGGTACTTACGTACAATGCAGTATCACTCAGCAATGAAATCTATGTCATCAGGCCCGTAGCAGCACAATGAGTGGATTCAGGTACGATGATTCTAACTGAAATAAGTCACACAGAAAAAGAAACATCATAAGATATCACTAATACACGGAATGTAAACTTGGCTACACAGGAACTGAATTCCAAAACAGAACAGGGTCTCAAATTTAGAAAACCAACTTATGCTTGCTTAAGGGTAAAGGTGAGTTGGGGTGCTGCATAAAACCAGAGACTGAAATGAGCACAGATAAAGTTCCTTAAGCCAAATATGGAATACACAAGAGCTACTCCTTGCTCAACGAAATGGACTCAACACCGCACATTAAATGCCTAAGAATGTACCTGACTAGTAAATATCTTAAAACCTATGGATTGCTATGTCTCCGAAAGAGAATCAAGCATGTGTACAGGGGCATAAACGCAGCAGTGATAGGAGTGGAGAGTTTCGGTGAGCAACTGAAGACCCTTTGAAGTCATATTGCATGGTACCCATTCCACAGGTTTCAACTACCCAGGTTTAAGGTATTCTTCCTTCAGCTAAAACATGCACGTGGAACCTAGAGTATGATCAACCATGTGATCGGGAGACGTGTTCAAATATGTCTCAGTTTTCGTACTCTGGTACTCGGGTGCAACATTCCAGACGCTTTACTAACACTCTCCCGACTTGGAGAGTCAGTCCCTTTAACCTCCTGTTTGGCCCAGTTTGCAATTTCTGCGAAAGATGAACAGGAATAGCGAGAACCAATGAGAGACTAGCTGTAGGTGTCTGGACGGGCAAATTTAACTCTCATTTCCCACCAGGAAGAGGAATTAACCAAAGGCTCAACGTGCTGTGCCGGAACCAGATTAGGGCCTGAAGCCATCCTGCGGTGTTGCGGCCAGCTCACAAGAAAGCGAGTTGAAGAAAGGAGCTCAGGGGCACTGTAATTCACAAACCTGCAGAGTTATAAATGACAGCTATCGTCCAAAAATATACTGAAGTAAGGCTGCCAAGAGGACTTGAAAGCGGGGCGGAATTGCAGGAAACCGATTTCAGGAGGTAGACTGGAATTGCATTGAAAGCATAGGAAAAGAGGCAGAACGTCCACAATGATGCACTTGGCCAAAAAGGGCGTATGCGTTTCTTCCTGAATATATTCAGGAAGAAACGCATACGCCCTTTTTGGCCAACCAAGCAAGCTTGCAAAGGAAATCTGCACTACAATGAAGTCTCACTTCCCCCCGGTCAAAAGGGCCATCTGAAAAAAGTGTAAAATCCAGAAAGGCAGGACAGGCCATGGAGAACTGGGAGCCTTGTTATGCTGATGGGCGGGATGTAAATTGCCAACAGACACTCGGGAGAAGTGTATGGTGTTTCCTGAAACATCTAAAAAACAAAGCAACAGAGCCTAGGGCACTTCCACTTATGGTCCTATAGCTTAGGGAAATTAAAATCAAAAAAGACACAGCCACCCCAAAGTTTGCAACGGCTCCGTTTACAAGAACCTCGTTTACAGTACAAGTTCAACATCGCAGAAAGTGAAAAATGGATAAAGAAGTTGTGGTATTTACTTACAAAGCAATATCACTCAGCAATGAAATCTATGTCATCAGGCCCTTAGCAGCACAATGAGTGGATTCAGGTATGATGATTCTAACTGAAATAAGTCACACAGAAAAAGAAACATCATAAGATATCACTAATACACGGAATGTAAACTTGGCTACACAGAAACTGAATTACAGAAGAGAACAGGGTCTCAAATTTAGAAAACCAACTTATGCTTGCTTAAGGGTAAAGGTGAGTTGGGGTGCTGCATAAAACCAGACATTGAAATGAACACAGATAAAGTTCCTTAAGCCAAATATGGAATAGACAAGAGCTACACCTTGCTCAACAAAATGGACTCAACACCCCATATTAAACGCCTAAGAATGTACCTGACTAGTAAGTATCTTAAAACCTATGGATTGCTATGTCTCCAAAAGAGAATCAAGCGTGTGTACAGGGGCATAAACGCAGCAGTGATAGGATTGGAGAGGTTCGGTGAGCAAATGAAGACCCTTTGAAGTCATATTGCATGTTACCCATTACACGGGTCTCAACTCTCAAGCTTTAAGGTATTCTTCCTTCAGCTAAAACATGCATGTGGAACCCAGAGTATGATCAACCGTGTGAATGGGAGACGTGTTCAAATATGTCTCAGGTTTCCGCCCCTGGTACTCGGGTGCAACATTCCAGAAGCTTTACTAACACTCTCCCCACTTGGAGAGTCAGCGCCTTTAACCTCCTGTTTGGCCCAGTTTGCAATTTCTGCGGAAGATGAACAGGAATAGGGAGAACAAATGAGAGACTAGCTGGAGGTGTCTGGACGGGCAAATTTAACTCTCATTTCCCACCAGGAAGAGGAAATAACCAAAGGCTCAGCGTGCCGTGCCGGAACCAGATTAGCGCCTGAAGCCATCCTTCCGTGTTGCGGCCAGCTCACAAGAAAGCGAGTTGAAGAAAGGAGCTCAGGGGCACTGTAATTCACAAACCTGCAGAGTTATAAATGACAGCTATCGTCCAAAAATATACTGAAGTAAGGCTGCCAAGAGGACTTGAAAGCGGGGCGGAATTGCAGGAAACCGATTTCAGGAGGTAGACTGGAATTGCATTGAAAGCATAGGAAAAGAGGCAGAACGTCCACAATGATGCACTTGGCCAAAAAGGGCGTATGCGTTTCTTCCTGAATATATTCAGGAAGAAACGCATACGCCCTTTTTGGCCAACCAAGGAAGCTTGCAAAGGAAATCTGCACTACAATGAAGTCTCACTTCCCCCCGGTCAAAAGGGCCATCTGAAAAAAGTGTAAAATCCAGAAAGGCAGGACAGGCCAATGAGAACTGGGAGCCTTGTTATGCTGATGGGCGGGATGTAAATTGCCAACAGACACTCGGGAGAAGTGTATGGTGTTTCCTGAAACATCTAAAAAACAAAGTAACAGAGCCTAGGGCACTTCCACTTATGGTCCTATAGCTTAGGGAAATTAAAATCAAAAAAGACACAGCCACCCCAAAGTTTGCAACGGCTCCGTTTACAAGAACCTCGTTTACAGTACAAGTTCAACATCGCAGAAAGTGAAAAATGGATAAAGAAGTTGTGGTATTTACTTACAAAGCAATATCACTCAGCAATGAAATCTATGTCATCAGGCCCTTAGCAGCACAATGAGTGGATTCAGGTATGATGATTCTAACTGAAATAAGTCACACAGAAAAAGAAACATCATAAGATATCACTAATACACGGAATGTAAACTTGGCTACACAGAAACTGAATTACAGAAGAGAACAGGGTCTCAAATTTAGAAAACCAACTTATGCTTGCTTAAGGGTAAAGGTGAGTTGGGGTGCTGCATAAAACCAGAGATTGAAATGAGCACAGATAAAGTTCCTTAAGCCAAATATGGAATAGACAAGAGCTACACCTTGCTCAACAAAATGGACTCAACACCCCATATTAAACGCCTAAGAATGTACCTGACTAGTAAGTATCTTAAAACCTATGGATTGCTATGTCTCCAAAAGAGAATCAAGCGTGTGTACAGGGGCATAAACGCAGCAGTGATAGGATTGGAGAGGTTCGGTGAGCAAATGAAGACCCTTTGAAGTCATATTGCATGTTACCCATTACACGGGTCTCAACTCTCAAGCTTTAAGGTATTCTTCCTTCAGCTAAAACATGCATGTGGAACCCAGAGTATGATCAACCGTGTGAATGGGAGACGTGTTCAAATATGTCTCAGGTTTCCTCCCCTGGTACTCGGGTGCAACATTCCAGACGCTTTACTAACACTCTCCCCACTTGGAGAGTCAGCGCCTTTAACCTCCTGTTTGGCCCAGTTTGCAATTTCTGCGGAAGATGAACAGGAATAGCGAGAACCAATGAGAGACTAGCTGGAGGTGTCTGGACGGGCAAATTTAACTCTCATTTCCCACCAGGAAGAGGAAATAACCAAAGGCTCAGCGTGCCGTGCCGGAACCAGATTAGCGCCTGAAGCCATCCTTCCGTGTTGCGGCCAGCTCACAAGAAAGCGAGTTGAAGAAAGGAGCTCAGGGGCACTGTAATTCACAAACCTGCAGAGTTATAAATGACAGCTATCGTCCAAAAATATACTGAAGTAAGGCTGCCAAGAGGACTTGAAAGCGGGGCAGAATTGCAGGAAACCGATTTCAGGAGGTAGACTGGAATTGCGTTGAAAGCATAGGTAAAGAGGCAGAACGTCCACAATGATGCACTTGGCCAAAAAGGGCGTATGCGTTTTTTCCTGAATATATTCAGGAAAAAACGCATACGCCCTTTTTGGCCAACCAAGCAAGCTTGCAAAGGAAATCTGCACTACAATGAAGTCTCACTTCCCCCTGGTCAAAAGGGCCATCTGAAAAAAGTGTAAAATCCAGAAAGGCAGGACAGGCCATGGAGAACTGGGAGCCTTGTTATGCTGATGGGCGGGATGTAAATTGCCAACAGACACTCGGGAGAAGTGTATGGTGTTTCCTGAAACATCTAAAAAACAAAGCAACAGAGCCTAGGGCACTTCCACTTATGGTCCTATAGCTTAGGGAAATTAAAATCAAAAAGACACAGCCACCCCAGAGTTTGCAACGGCTCTGTTTACAAGAACCTCGTTTACAGTACAAGTTCAATATCACAGAAAGTGAAAAATGGATAAAGAAGTTGTGGTACTTACGTACAATGCAGTATCACTCAGCAATGAAATCTATGTCATCAGGCCCGTAGCAGCACAATGAGTGGATTCAGGTACGATGATTCTAACTGAAATAAGTCACACAGAAAAAGAAACATCATAAGATATCACTAATACACGGAATGTAAACTTGGCTACACAGGAACTGAATTCCAAAACAGAACAGGGTCTCAAATTTAGAAAACCAACTTATGCTTGCTTAAGGGTAAAGGTGAGTTGGGGTGCTGCATAAAACCAGAGACTGAAATGAGCACAGATAAAGTTCCTTAAGCCAAATATGGAATACACAAGAGCTACTCCTTGCTCAACGAAATGGACTCAACACCGCACATTAAATGCCTAAGAATGTACCTGACTAGTAAATATCTTAAAACCTATGGATTGCTATGTCTCCGAAAGAGAATCAAGCATGTGTACAGGGGCATAAACGCAGCAGTGATAGGAGTGGAGAGTTTCGGTGAGCAACTGAAGACCCTTTGAAGTCATATTGCATGGTACCCATTCCACAGGTTTCAACTACCCAGGTTTAAGGTATTCTTCCTTCAGCTAAAACATGCACGTGGAACCTAGAGTATGATCAACCATGTGATCGGGAGACGTGTTCAAATATGTCTCAGTTTTCGTACTCTGGTACTCGGGTGCAACATTCCAGACGCTTTACTAACACTCTCCCGACTTGGAGAGTCAGTCCCTTTAACCTCCTGTTTGGCCCAGTTTGCAATTTCTGCGAAAGATGAACAGGAATAGCGAGAACCAATGAGAGACTAGCTGTAGGTGTCTGGACGGGCAAATTTAACTCTCATTTCCCACCAGGAAGAGGAATTAACCAAAGGCTCAACGTGCTGTGCTGGAACCAGATTAGGGCCTGAAGCCATCCTGCGGTGTTGCGGCCAGCTCACAAGAAAGTGAGTTGAAGATAGGAGCTCAGGGGCACTGTAATTCACAAACCTGCAGAGTTATAAATGACAGCTATCGTCCAAAAATATACTGAAGTAAGGCTGCCAAGAGGACTTGAAAGCGGGGCAGAATTGCAAGAAACCGATTTCAGGAGGTAGACTGGAATTGCATTGAAAGCATAGGAAAAGAGGCAGAACGTCCACAATGATGCACTTGGCCCAAAAGGGCGTATGCGTTTTTTCCTGAATATATTCAGGAAAAAACGCATACGCCCTTTTTGGCCAACCAAGCAAACTTGCAAAGGAAACCTGCACTACAATGAAGTCTCACTTCCCCCAGGTCAAAAGGGCCATCTGAAAAAAGTGTAAAATCCAGAAAGGCAGGACAGGCCATGGAGAACTGGGAGCCTTGTTATGCTGATGGGCGGGATGTAAATTGCCAACAGACACTCGGGAGAAGTGTATGGTGTTTCCTGAAACATCTAAAAAACAAAGCAACAGAGCCTAGGGCACTTCCACTTATGGTCCTATAGCTTAGGGAAATTAAAATCAAAAAGACACAGCCACCCCAAAGTTTGCAACGGCTCTGTTTACAAGAACCTCGTTTACAGTACAACTTCAACACCGCAGAAAGTGAAAAATGGATAAAGAAGTTGTGGTATTTACTTACAAAGCAATATCACTCAGCAATGAAATCTATGTCATCAGGCCCTTAGCAGCACAATGTGTGGATTCAGGTATGATGATTCTAACTGAAATAAGTCACACAGAAAAAGAAACATCATAAGATATCAGTAATACATGGAATGTAAACTTGGCTACAGAGGAACTGAATTACAGAACAGAACAGGGTCTCAAATTTAGAAAACCAACTTATGCTTGCTTAAGAGTAAAGGTGAGTTGGGGTGCTGCATAAAACCAGAGATTGAAATGAGCACAGATAAAGTTCCTTAAGCCAAATATGGAATAGACAAGAGCTACTCCTTGCTCAACGAAATGGACTCAACACCGCATATTAAACACCTAAGAATGTACCTGACTAGTAAGTATCTTAAAACCTATGGATTGCTATGTCTCCGGAAGAGAATCAAGCATGTGTACAGGGGCATAAACACAGCAGTGATAGGATTGGAGAGGTTCGGTGAGCAAATGAAGACCCTTTGAAGTCATATTGCATGGTACCCATTACACGGGTCTCAACTCTCCAGGTTTAAGGTATTCTTCCTTCAGCTAAAACATGCATGTGGAACCCAGAGTATGATCAACCATGTGAACAGGAGACGTGTTCAAATATGTCTCAGTTTTCCTCCCCTGGTACTCGGGTGCAACATTCCAGACTCTTTACTAACACTCTCCCCACTTGGAGAGTCAGCGCCTTTAACCTCCTGTTTGGCCCAGTTTGCAATTTCTGCGGAAGATGAACAGGAATAAGGAGAACCAATGAGAGACTAGCTGGAGGTGTCTGGACGGGCAAATTTAACTCTCATTTCCCACCAGGAAGAGGAATTAACCAAAGGCTCAGCGTGCCGTGCCGGAACCAGATTAGGGCCTGAAGCCATCCTGCGGTGTTGCGGCCAGCTCACAAGAAAGCGAGTTGAAGAAAGGAGCTCAGGGGCACTGTAATTCACAAACCTGCAGAGTTATAAATGACAGCTATCGTCCAAAAATATACTGAAGTAAGGCTGCCAAGAGGACTTGAAAGCGGGGCAGAATTGCAGGAAACCGATTTCAGGAGGTAGACTGGAATTGCATTGAAAGCATAGGAAAAGAGGCAGAACGTCCACAATGATGCACTTGGCCAAAAAGGGCGTATGCGTTTTTTCCTGAATATATTCAGGAAAAAACGCATACGCCCTTTTTGGCCAACCAAGCAAGCTTGCAAAGGAAATCTGCACTACAATGAAGTCTCACTTCCCCCCGGTCAAAAGGGCCATCTGAAAAAAGTGTAAAATCCAGAAAGGCAGGACAGGCCATGGAGAACTGGGAGCCTTGTTATGCTGATGGGCGGGATGTAAATTGCCAACAGACACTCGGGAGAAGTGTATGGTGTTTCCTGAAACATCTAAAAAACAAAGCAACAGAGCCTAGGGCACTTCCACTTATGGTCCTATAGCTTAGGGAAATTAAAATCAAAAAGACACAGCCACCCCAAAGTTTGCAACGGCTCTGTTTACAAGAACCTCGTTTACAGTACAACTTCAACACCGCAGAAAGTGAAAAATGGATAAAGAAGTTGTGGTATTTACTTACAAAGCAATATCACTCAGCAATGAAATCTATGTCATCAGGCCCTTAGCAGCACAATGTGTGGATTCAGGTATGATGATTCTAACTGAAATAAGTCACACAGAAAAAGAAACATCATAAGATATCAGTAATACATGGAATGTAAACTTGGCTACAGAGGAACTGAATTACAGAACAGAACAGGGTCTCAAATTTAGAAAACCAACTTATGCTTGCTTAAGAGTAAAGGTGAGTTGGGGTGCTGCATAAAACCAGAGATTGAAATGAGCACAGATAAAGTTCCTTAAGCCAAATATGGAATAGACAAGAGCTACTCCTTGCTCAACGAAATGGACTCAACACCGCATATTAAACACCTAAGAATGTACCTGACTAGTAAGTATCTTAAAACCTATGGATTGCTATGTCTCCGGAAGAGAATCAAGCATGTGTACAGGGGCATAAACACAGCAGTGATAGGATTGGAGAGGTTCGGTGAGCAAATGAAGACCCTTTGAAGTCATATTGCATGGTACCCATTACACGGGTCTCAACTCTCCAGGTTTAAGGTATTCTTCCTTCAGCTAAAACATGCATGTGGAACCCAGAGTATGATCAACCATGTGAACAGGAGACGTGTTCAAATATGTCTCAGTTTTCCTCCCCTGGTACTCGGGTGCAACATTCCAGACTCTTTACTAACACTCTCCCCACTTGGAGAGTCAGCGCCTTTAACCTCCTGTTTGGCCCAGTTTGCAATTTCTGCGGAAGATGAACAGGAATAAGGAGAACCAATGAGAGACTAGCTGGAGGTGTCTGGACGGGCAAATTTAACTCTCATTTCCCACCAGGAAGAGGAATTAACCAAAGGCTCAGCGTGCCGTGCCGGAACCAGATTAGGGCCTGAAGCCATCCTGCGGTGTTGCGGCCAGCTCACAAGAAAGCGAGTTGAAGAAAGGAGCTCAGGGGCACTGTAATTCACAAACCTGCAGAGTTATAAATGACAGCTATCGTCCAAAAATATACTGAAGTAAGGCTGCCAAGAGGACTTGAAAGCGGGGCAGAATTGCAGGAAACCGATTTCAGGAGGTAGACTGGAATTGCATTGAAAGCATAGGAAAAGAGGCAGAACGTCCACAATGATGCACTTGGCCAAAAAGGGCGTATGCGTTTTTTCCTGAATATATTCAGGAAAAAACGCATACGCCCTTTTTGGCCAACCAAGCAAGCTTGCAAAGGAAATCTGCACTACAATGAAGTCTCACTTCCCCCCGGTCAAAAGGGCCATCTGAAAAAAGTGTAAAATCCAGAAAGGCAGGACAGGCCATGGAGAACTGGGAGCCTTGTTATGCTGATGGGCGGGATGTAAATTGCCAACAGACACTCGGGAGAAGTGTATGGTGTTTCCTGAAACATCTAAAAAACAAAGCAACAGAGCCTAGGGCACTTCCACTTATGGTCCTATAGCTTAGGGAAATTAAAATCAAAAAGACACAGCCACCCCAGAGTTTGCAACGGCTCTGTTTACAAGAACCTCGTTTACAGTACAAGTTCAATATCACAGAAAGTGAAAAATGGATAAAGAAGTTGTGGTACTTACGTACAATGCAGTATCACTCAGCAATGAAATCTATGTCATCAGGCCCGTAGCAGCACAATGAGTGGATTCAGGTACGATGATTCTAACTGAAATAAGTCACACAGAAAAAGAAACATCATAAGATATCACTAATACACGGAATGTAAACTTGGCTACACAGGAACTGAATTCCAAAACAGAACAGGGTCTCAAATTTAGAAAACCAACTTATGCTTGCTTAAGGGTAAAGGTGAGTTGGGGTGCTGCATAAAACCAGAGACTGAAATGAGCACAGATAAAGTTCCTTAAGCCAAATATGGAATACACAAGAGCTACTCCTTGCTCAACGAAATGGACTCAACACCGCACATTAAATGCCTAAGAATGTACCTGACTAGTAAATATCTTAAAACCTATGGATTGCTATGTCTCCGAAAGAGAATCAAGCATGTGTACAGGGGCATAAACGCAGCAGTGATAGGAGTGGAGAGTTTCGGTGAGCAACTGAAGACCCTTTGAAGTCATATTGCATGGTACCCATTCCACAGGTTTCAACTACCCAGGTTTAAGGTATTCTTCCTTCAGCTAAAACATGCACGTGGAACCTAGAGTATGATCAACCATGTGATCGGGAGACGTGTTCAAATATGTCTCAGTTTTCGTACTCTGGTACTGGGGTGCAACATTCCAGACGCTTTACTAACACTCTCCCGACTTGGAGAGTCAGTCCCTTTAACCTCCTGTTTGGCCCAGTTTGCAATTTCTGCGAAAGATGAACAGGAATAGCGAGAACCAATGAGAGACTAGCTGTAGGTGTCTGGACGGGCAAATTTAACTCTCATTTCCCACCAGGAAGAGGAATTAACCAAAGGCTCAACGTGCTGTGCTGGAACCAGATTAGGGCCTGAAGCCATCCTGCGGTGTTGCGGCCAGCTCACAAGAAAGTGAGTTGAAGATAGGAGCTCAGGGGCACTGTAATTCACAAACCTGCAGAGTTATAAATGACAGCTATCGTCCAAAAATATACTGAAGTAAGGCTGCCAAGAGGACTTGAAAGCGGGGCAGAATTGCAAGAAACCGATTTCAGGAGGTAGACTGGAATTGCATTGAAAGCATAGGAAAAGAGGCAGAACGTCCACAATGATGCACTTGGCCCAAAAGGGCGTATGCGTTTTTTCCTGAATATATTCAGGAAAAAACGCATACGCCCTTTTTGGCCAACCAAGCAAACTTGCAAAGGAAACCTGCACTACAATGAAGTCTCACTTCCCCCAGGTCAAAAGGGCCATCTGAAAAAAGTGTAAAATCCAGAAAGGCAGGACAGGCCATGGAGAACTGGGAGCCTTGTTATGCTGATGGGCGGGATGTAAATTGCCAACAGACACTCGGGAGAAGTGTATGGTGTTTCCTGAAACATCTAAAAAACAAAACAACAGAGCCTAGGGCACTTCCACTTATGGTCCTATAGCTTAGGGAAATTAAAATCAAAAAGACACAGCCACCCCAAAGTTTGGGACGCCTCTGTTTACAAGAACCTCATTTACCGTACAAGTTCAATATCACAGAAAGTGAAAAATGGATAAAGAACTTGTGGTACTTACGTACAATGCAGTATCACTCAGCAATGAAATCTATGTCATCAGGCCAGTAGCAGAATAATGAGTGGATTCAGGTACGATGATTCTAACTGAAATAAGTCACACAGAAAATGAAACATCATAAGATATCACTAATACACGGAATGTAAACTTGGCTACACAGGAACTGAATTCCAAAACAGAACAGGGTCTCAAATTTAGAAAACCAACTTATGCTTGCTTAAGGGGAAAGGTGAGTTGGGGTGCTGCATAAAACCAGAGATTGAAATGAGCACAGATAAAGTTCCTTAAGCCAAATATGGAATAGACCAGAGCTACTACTTGCTCAACGAAATGGACTCAACACCCCATATTAAACGCCTAAGAATGTACCTGTCCAGTAAGTATCTTAAAACCTATGGATTGCTATGTCTCCAAAAGAGAATCAAGCGTGTGTACAGGGGCATAAACGCAGCAGTGATAGGATTGGAGAGGTTCGGTGAGCAAATGAAGACCCTTTGAAGTCATATTGCATGGTACCCATTCCACGGGTCTCAACTCTCCAGATTTAAGGTATTCTTCCTTCAGCTAAAACATGCATGTGGAACCCAGAGTATGATCAACCGTGTGAACAGGAGACGTGTTCAAATATGTCTCAGTTTTCCTCCCCTGGTACTCGGGTGCAACATTCCAGACGCTTTACTAACACTCTCCCCACTTGGAGAGTCAGCGCCTTTAACCTCCTGTTTGGCCCAGTTTGCAATTTCTGCGGAAGATGAACAGGAATAGCGAGAACCAATGAGAGACTAGCTGGAGGTGTCTGGACGGGCAAATTTAACTCTCATTTCCCACCAGGAAGAGGAATTAACCAAAGGCTGAGCGTGCCGTACCTGAACCAGATTAGGGACTGAAGCCATCCTGCGGTGTTGCGGCCAGCTCACAAGAAAGCGAGTTGAAGAAAGGAGCTCAGGGGCACTGTAATTCACAAACCTGCAGAGTTATAAATGACAGCTATCGTCCAAAAATATACTGAAGTAAGGCTGCCAAGAGGACTTGCAAGCGGGGCGGAATTGCAGGAAACCGATTTCAGGAGGTAGACTGGAATTGCATTGAAAGCATAGGAAAAGAGGCAGAACGTCCACAATGATGCACTTGGCCAAAAAGGGCGTATGCGTTTCTTCCTGAATATATTCAGGAAGAAACGCATACGCCCTTTTTGGCCAACCAAGCAAGCTTGCAAAGGAAATCTGCACTACAATGAAGTCTCACTTCCCCCCGGTCAAAAGGGCCATCTGAAAAAAGTGTAAAATCCAGAAAGGCAGGACAGGCCATGGAGAACTGGGAGCCTTGTTATGCTGATGGGCGGGATGTAAATTGCCAACAGACACTCGGGAGAAGTGTATGGTGTTTCCTGAAACATCTAAAAAACAAAGCAACAGAGCCTAGGGCACTTCCACTTATGGTCCTATAGCTTAGGGAAATTAAAATCAAAAAAGACACAGCCACCCCAAAGTTTGCAACGGCTCCGTTTACAAGAACCTCGTTTACAGTACAAGTTCAACATCGCAGAAAGTGAAAAATGGATAAAGAAGTTGTGGTATTTACTTACAAAGCAATATCACTCAGCAATGAAATCTATGTCATCAGGCCCTTAGCAGCACAATGAGTGGATTCAGGTATGATGATTCTAACTGAAATAAGTCACACAGAAAAAGAAACATCATAAGATATCACTAATACACGGAATGTAAACTTGGCTACACAGAAACTGAATTACAGAAGAGAACAGGGTCTCAAATTTAGAAAACCAACTTATGCTTGCTTAAGGGTAAAGGTGAGTTGGGGTGCTGCATAAAACCAGACATTGAAATGAACACAGATAAAGTTCCTTAAGCCAAATATGGAATAGACAAGAGCTACACCTTGCTCAACAAAATGGACTCAACACCCCATATTAAACGCCTAAGAATGTACCTGACTAGTAAGTATCTTAAAACCTATGGATTGCTATGTCTCCAAAAGAGAATCAAGCGTGTGTACAGGGGCATAAACGCAGCAGTGATAGGATTGGAGAGGTTCGGTGAGCAAATGAAGACCCTTTGAAGTCATATTGCATGTTACCCATTACACGGGTCTCAACTCTCAAGCTTTAAGGTATTCTTCCTTCAGCTAAAACATGCATGTGGAACCCAGAGTATGATCAACCGTGTGAATGGGAGACGTGTTCAAATATGTCTCAGGTTTCCGCCCCTGGTACTCGGGTGCAACATTCCAGAAGCTTTACTAACACTCTCCCCACTTGGAGAGTCAGCGCCTTTAACCTCCTGTTTGGCGCAGTTTGCAATTTCTGCGGAAGATGAACAGGAATAGGGAGAACCAATGAGAGACTAGCTGGAGGTGTCTGGACGGGCAAATTTAACTCTCATTTCCCACCAGGAAGAGGAAATAACCAAAGGCTCAGCGTGCCGTGCCGGAACCAGATTAGCGCCTGAAGCCATCCTTCCGTGTTGCGGCCAGCTCACAAGAAAGCGAGTTGAAGAAAGGAGCTCAGGGGCACTGTAATTCACAAACCTGCAGAGTTATAAATGACAGCTATCGTCCAAAAATATACTGAAGTAAGGCTGCCAAGAGGACTTGAAAGCGGGGCGGAATTGCAGGAAACCGATTTCAGGAGGTAGACTGGAATTGCATTGAAAGCATAGGAAAAGAGGCAGAACGTCCACAATGATGCACTTGGCCAAAAAGGGCGTATGCGTTTCTTCCTGAATATATTCAGGAAGAAACGCATACGCCCTTTTTGGCCAACCAAGGAAGCTTGCAAAGGAAATCTGCACTACAATGAAGTCTCACTTCCCCCTGGTCAAAAGGGCCATCTGAAAAAAGTGTAAAATCCAGAAAGGCAGGACAGGCCATGGAGAACTGGGAGCCTTGTTATGCTGATGGGCGGGATGTAAATTGCCAACAGACACTCGGGAGAAGTGTATGGTGTTTCCTGAAACATCTAAAAAACAAAGCAACAGAGCCTAGGGCACTTCCACTTATGGTCCTATAGCTTAGGGAAATTAAAATCAAAAAGACACAGCCACCCCAAAGTTTGCAACGGCTCTGTTTACAAGAACCTCGTTTACAGTACAACTTCAACACCGCAGAAAGTGAAAAATGGATAAAGAAGTTGTGGTATTTACTTACAAAGCAATATCACTCAGCAATGAAATCTATGTCATCAGGCCCTTAGCAGCACAATGTGTGGATTCAGGTATGATGATTCTAACTGAAATAAGTCACACAGAAAAAGAAACATCATAAGATATCAGTAATACATGGAATGTAAACTTGGCTACAGAGGAACTGAATTACAGAACAGAACAGGGTCTCAAATTTAGAAAACCAACTTATGCTTGCTTAAGAGTAAAGGTGAGTTGGGGTGCTGCATAAAACCAGAGATTGAAATGAGCACAGATAAAGTTCCTTAAGCCAAATATGGAATAGACAAGAGCTACTCCTTGCTCAACGAAATGGACTCAACACCGCATATTAAACACCTAAGAATGTACCTGACTAGTAAGTATCTTAAAACCTATGGATTGCTATGTCTCCGGAAGAGAATCAAGCATGTGTACAGGGGCATAAACACAGCAGTGATAGGATTGGAGAGGTTCGGTGAGCAAATGAAGACCCTTTGAAGTCATATTGCATGGTACCCATTACACGGGTCTCAACTCTCCAGGTTTAAGGTATTCTTCCTTCAGCTAAAACATGCATGTGGAACCCAGAGTATGATCAACCATGTGAACAGGAGACGTGTTCAAATATGTCTCAGTTTTCCTCCCCTGGTACTCGGGTGCAACATTCCAGACTCTTTACTAACACTCTCCCCACTTGGAGAGTCAGCGCCTTTAACCTCCTGTTTGGCCCAGTTTGCAATTTCTGCGGAAGATGAACAGGAATAAGGAGAACCAATGAGAGACTAGCTGGAGGTGTCTGGACGGGCAAATTTAACTCTCATTTCCCACCAGGAAGAGGAATTAACCAAAGGCTCAGCGTGCCGTGCCGGAACCAGATTAGGGCCTGAAGCCATCCTGCGGTGTTGCGGCCAGCTCACAAGAAAGCGAGTTGAAGAAAGGAGCTCAGGGGCACTGTAATTCGCAAACCTGCAGAGTTATAAATGACAGCTATCGTCCAAAAATATACTGAAGTAAGGCTGCCAAGAGGACTTGAAAGCGGGGCAGAATTGCAGGAAACCGATTTCAGGAGGTAGACTGGAATTGCATTGAAAGCATATGAAAAGAGGGAGAACGTCCACAATGATGCACTTGGCCAAAAAGGGCGTATGCGTTTTTTCCTGAATATATTCAGGAAAAAACGCATACGCCCTTTTTGGCCAACCAAGCAAGCTTGCAAAGGAAATCTGCACTACAATGAAGTCTCACTTCCACCCGGTCAAAAGGGCCATCTGAAAAAAGTGTAAAATCCAGAAAGGCAGGACAGGCCATGGAGAATTGGGAGCCTTGTTATGCTGATGGGCGGGATGTAAATTGCCAACAGACACTCGGGAGAAGTGTATGGTGTTTCCTGAAACATCTAAAAAACAAAGCAACAGAGCCTAGGGCACTTCCACTTATGGTCCTATAGCTTAGGGAAATTAAAATCAAAAAGACACAGCCACCCCAAAGTTTGCAATGGCTCTGTTTACAAGAACCTCGTTTACAGTACAAGTTCAACATCGCAGAAAGTGAAAAATGGATAAAGAAGTTGTGGTATTTACTTACAAAGCAATATCACTCAGCAATGAAATCTATGTCATCAGGCCCTTAGCAGCAGAATGAGTGGATTCAGGTATGATGATTCTAACTGATATAAGTCACACAGAAAATGAAACATCATAAGATATCAGTAATACACGGAATGTAAACTTGGCTACACAGGAACTGAATTACAGAACAGAACAGGGTCTCAAATTTAGAAAACCAACTTATGCTTGCTTAAGGGGAAAGGTGAGTTGGGGTGCTGCATAAAACCAGAGATTGAAATGAGCACAGATAAACTTCCTTAAGCCAAATATGGAATAGACAAGAGCTACTCCTTGCTCAACGAAATGGACTCAACACCGCATATTAAACGCCTAAGAATGTACCTGACTAGTAAGTATCTTAAAACCTATGGTTTGCTATGTCTCCGGAAGAGAATCAAGCATGTGTACAGGGGCATAAATGCAGCAGTGATAGGAATGGAGAGGTTCGGTGAGCAAATGAAGACCCTTTGAAGTCATATTGCATGGTACCCATTCCACAGGTTTCAACTACCCAGCTTTAAGGTATTCTTCCTTCAGCTAGAACATGCATGTGGAACGCAGAGTATGATCAACCATGTGATCGGGAGACGTGTTCAAATATGTCTCAGTTTTCATACCCTGGTACTCGGGTGCAACATTCCAGACGCTTTACTAACACTCTCCCGACTTGGAGAGTCAGTCCCTTTAACCTTCTGTTTGGCCCAGTTTGCAATTTCTGCGGAAGATGAACAGGAATAGCGAGAACCAATGAGAGACTAGCTGGAGGTGTCTGGACGGGCAAATTTAACTCTCATTTCCCACCAGGAAGAGGAATTAACCAAAAGCTCAGCGTGCCATGCCGGAACCAGATTAGGGCCTGAAGCCATCCTGCGTTGTTGCGGTCAGCTCACATGAAAGCGAGTTGAAGAAAGGAGCTCAGGGGCACTGTAATTCACAAAACTGCAGTGTTATAAATGACAGCTATCGTCCAAAAATATACTGAAGTAAGGCTGCCAAGAGGACTTGAAAGCGGGGTAGAATTGCAGGAAACTGATTTCAGGAGGTAGACTGGAATTGCATTGAAAGCATAGGAAAAGAGGCAGAACGTCCACAATGATGCACTTGGCCAAAAAGGGCGTATGCGTTTTTTCCTGAATATATTCAGGAAAAAACGCATACGCCCTTTTTGGCCAACCAAGCAAGCTTGCAAAGGAAATCTGCACTACAATGAAGTCTCACTTCCCCCCGGTCAAAAGGGCCATCTGAAAAAAGTGTAAAATCCAGAAAGGCAGGACAGGCCATGGAGAACTGGGAGCCTTGTTATGCTGATGGGCGGGATGTAAATTGCCAACAGACACTCGGGAGAAGTGTATGGTGTTTCCTGAAACATCTAAAAAACAAAGCAACAGAGCCTAGGGCACTTCCACTTATGGTCCTATAGCTTAGGGAAATTAACATCAAAAAGACACAGCCACCCCAAAGTTTGGAACGGCTCTGTTTATAAGAACCTCGTTTACAGTACAAGTTCAACATCGCAGAAAGTGAAAAATGGATAAAGAACTTGTGGTACTTACATACAATGCAGTATCACTCAGCAATGAAATCTATGTCATCAGGCCCGTAGCAGCACAATGAGTGGATTCAGGTACGATGATTCTAACTGAAATAAGTCACACAGAAAAAGAAACATCATAATATACCACTAATACACGGAATGTAAACTTGGCTACACAGGAACTGAACTACAGAACAGAACAGGGACTCAAATTTAGAAAACCAACTTATGCTTGCTTAAGGGGAAAGGACAGTTGGGGTGCTGCATAAAACCAGAGATTGAAATGAGCACAGATAAAGTTCCTTAAGCCAAATATGGAATAGACAAGAGCTACTCCTTGCTCAACGAAATGGACTCAACACCCCATATTAAACGCCTAAGAATGTACCTGACTAGTAAGTATCTTAAAACTTATGGATTGCTATGTCTCCGAAAGAGAATCAAGCATGTGTACAGGGGCATAAACGCAGCAGTGATAGGATTGGAGAGGTTCGGTGAGCAAATGAAGACCCTTTGAAGTCATATTGCATGGTACCGATTCCAAAGGTTTCAACTACCCAGGTTTAAGGTATTCTTCCTTCAGCTAAAACATGCATGTGGAACCTAGAGTATGATCAACCATGTGATCGGCAGACGTGTTCAAATATGTCTCAGTTTTCATACCCTGGTACTCGGGTGCAACATTCCAGACGCTTTACTAACACTCTCCCGACATGGAGAGTCAGTCCCTTTAACCTCCTGTTTGGCCCAGTTTGCAATTTCTGCGGAAGATGAACAGGAATAAAGAGAACCAATGAGAGACTAGCTGGAGGTGTCTGGACGGGCAAATTTAACTCTCATTTTCCACCAGGAAGAGGAATTAACCAAAGGCTCAGCGTGCCGTGCCGGAACCAGATTAGGGCCTGAAGCCATCCTGCGGTGTTGCGGCCAGCTCACAAGAAAGCGAGTTGAAGAAAGGAGCTCAGGGGCACTGTAATTCACAAACCTGCAGAGTTATAAATGACAGCTATCGTCCAAAAATATACTGCAGTAAGGCTGCCAAGAGGACTTGAAAGCGGGGCAGAATTGCAGGAAACCGATTTCAGGAGGTAGACTGGAATTGCATTGAAAGCATAGGAAAAAAGACAGAACGTCCACAATGATGCACTTGGCCAAAAAGGGCGTATGCGTTTTTTCCTGAATATATTCAGGAAAAAACGCATACGCCCTTTTTGGCCAACCAAGCAAGCTTGCAAAGGAAATCTGCACTACAATGAAGTCTCACTTCCCCTCGGTAAAAAGGGCCATCTGAAAAAAGTGTAAAATCCAGAAAGGCAAGACAGGCCATGGAGAACTGGGAGCCTTGTTATGCTGATGGGCGCGATGTAAATTGCCAACAGACACTCGGGAGAAGTGTATGGTGTTTCCTGAAACATCTAAAAAACAAAGCAACAGAGCCTAGGGCACTTCCACTTATGGTCCTATAGCTTAGGGAAATTAAAATAAAAAAGACACAGCCACCCCAAAGTTTGCAACGGGTCTGTTTACAAGAACCTCGTTTACAGTACAAGTTCAACATCGCAGAAAGTGAAAAATGGATAAAGAAGTTGTGGTATTTACTTACAAAGCAATATCACTCAGCAATGAAATCTATGTCATCAGGCCCTTAGCAGCACAATGAGTGGATTCAGGTACGATGATTCTAACTGAAATAAGTCACACAGAAAAAGAAACATCATAAGATATCAGTAATACACGGAATGTAAGCTTGGCTACACAGGAACTGAATTACAGAACAGAACAGGGTCTCAAATTTAGAAAACCAACTTATGCTTGCTTAAGGGGAAAGGTGAGTTGTGGTGCTGCATAAAACCAGAGATTGAAATGAACACAGATAAAGTTCCTTAAGCCAAATATGGAATACACAAGAGCTACTCCTTGCTCAACGAAATGGACTCAACACCGCATATAGAACGCCTAAGAATGTACCTGACTAGTAAGTATCTTAAAACCTATGGATTGCTATGTCTCCAAAAGAGAATCAAGCGTGTGTACAGGGGCATAAACGCAGCAGTGATAGGATTGGAGAGGTTCGGTGAGCAATTGAAGACCCTTTGAAGTCATATTGCATGGTACCCATTCCACGGGTTTCAACTACCCAGCTTTAAGGTATTCTTCCTTCAGCTAAAACATGCATGTGGAACCCAGAGTATGATCAACCATGTGAATGGGCGACGTGTTCAAATATGTCTCAGTTTTCCTCCCCTGGTACTCGGGTGCAACATTCCAGACGCTTTACTAACACTCTCCCCACTTGGAGAGTCAGCGCCTTTAACCTCCTGTTTGGCCCAGTTTGCAATTTCTGCGGAAGATGAACAGGAATAGCGAGAACCAATGAGAGACTAGCTGGAGGTGTCTGGACGGGCAAATTTAACTCTCATTTCCCACCAGGAAGAGGAATTAACCAAAGGCTGAGCGTGCCGTACCTGAACCAGATTAGGGCCTGAAGCCATCCTGCGGTGTTGCGGCCAGCTCACAAGAAAGCGAGTTGAAGAAAGGAGCTCAGGGGCACTGTAATTCACAAACCTGCAGAGTTATAAATGACAGCTATCGTCCAAAAATATACTGAAGTAAGGCTGCCAAGAGGACTTGAAAGCGGGGCGGAATTGCAGGAAACCGATTTCAGGAGGTAGACTGGAATTGCATTGAAAGCATAGGAAAAGAGGCAGAACGTCCACAATGATGCACTTGGCCAAAAAGGGCGTATGCGTTTCTTCCTGAATATATTCAGGAAGAAACGCATACGCCCTTTTTGGCCAACCAAGCAAGCTTGCAAAGGAAATCTGCACTACAATGAAGTCTCACTTCCCCCTGGTCAAAAGGGCCATCTGAAAAAAGTGTAAAATCCAGAAAGGCAGGACAGGCCATGGAGAACTGGGAGCCTTGTTATGCTGATGGGCGGGATGTAAATTGCCAACAGACACTCGGGAGAAGTGTATGGTGTTTCCTGAAACATCTAAAAAACAAAGCAACAGAGCCTAGGGCACTTCCACTTATGGTCCTATAGCTTAGGGAAATTAAAATCAAAAAAGACACAGCCACCCCAAAGTTTGCAACGGCTCCGTTTACAAGAACCTCGTTTACAGTACAAGTTCAACATCGCAGAAAGTGAAAAATGGATAAAGAAGTTGTGGTACTTACTTACAAAGCAATATCACTCAGCAATGAAATCTATGTCATCAGGCCCTTAGCATCACAATGAGTGGATTCAGGTACGATGATTCTAACTGAAATAAGTCACACAGAAAAAGAAACATCATAAGATAGCACTAATACACGGAATGTAAACTTGGCTACACAGGAACTGAACTACAGAACAGAACAGGGACTCAAATTTAGAAAACCAACTTATGCTTGCTTAAGGGGAAAGGTGAGTTGCGGTGCTGCATAAAACCAGAGATTGAAATGAGCACAGATAAACTTCCTTAAGCCAAATATGGAATAGACAAGAGCTACTCCTTGCTCAACGAAATGGACTCAACACCGCATATTAAATGCCTAAGAATGTACCTGACTAGTAAGTATCTTAAAACTTATGGATTGCTATGTCTCCGAAAGAGAATCAAGCATGTGTACAGGGGCATAAACGCAGCAGTGATAGGATTGGAGAGGTTCGGTGAGCAAATGAAGACCCTTTGAAGTCATATTGCATGGTACCGATTCCAAAGGTTTCAACTACCCAGGTTTAAGGTATTCTTCCTTCAGCTAAAACATGCATGTGGAACCTAGAGTATGATCAACCATGTGATCGGGAGACGTGTTCAAATATGTCTCAGCTTTCATACCCTGGTACTCGGGTGCAACATTCCAGACGCTTTACTAACACTCTCCCGACATGGAGAGTCAGTCCCTTTAACCTCCTGTTTGGCCCAGTTTGCAATTTCTGCGGAAGATGAACAGGAATAGCGAGAACCAATGAGAGACTAGCTGGAGGTGTCTGGACGGGCAAATTTAACTCTCATTTTCCACCAGGAAGAGGAATTAACCAAAGGCTCAGCGTGCCGTGCCGGAACCAGATTAGGGCCTGAAGCCATCCTGCGGTGTTGCGGCCAGCTCACAAGAAAGCGAGTTGAAGAAAGGAGCTCAGGGGCACTGTAATTCACAAACCTGCAGAGTTATAAATGACAGCTATCATCCAAAAATATACTGCAGTAAGGCTGCCAAGAGGACTTGAAAGCGGGGCAGAATTGCAGGAAACCGATTTCAGGAGGTAGACTGGAATTGCATTGAAAGCATAGGAAAAAAGACAGAACGTCCACAATGATGCACTTGGCCAAAAAGGGCGTATGCGTTTTTTCCTGAATATATTCAGGAAAAAACGCATACGCCCTTTTTGGCCAACCAAGCAAACTTGCAAAGGAAATCTGCACTACAATGAAGTCTCACTTCCCCTCGGTCAAAAGGGCCATCTGAAAAAAGTGTAAAATCCAGAAAGGCAAGACAGGCCATGGAGAACTGGGAGCCTTGTTATGCTGATGGGCGGGATGTAAATTGCCAAAAGCCACTCTGGAGAAGTGTATGGTGTTTCCTGAAACATCTAAAAAACAAAGCAACAGAGCCTAGGGCACTTCCAATTATGGTCCTATAGCTTAGGGAAATTAAAATAAAAAAGACACAGCCACCCCAAAGTTTGCAACGGGTCTGTTTACAAGAACCTCGTTTACAGTACAAGTTCAACATCGCAGAAAGTGAAAAATGGATAAAGAACTTGTGGTATTTACTTACAAAGCAATATCACTCAGCAATGAAATCTATGTCATCAGGCCCTTAGCAGCACAATGAGTGGATTCAGGTACGATGATTCTAACTGAAATAAGTCACACAGAAAAAGAAACATCATAAGATATCAGTAATACACGGAATGTAAGCTTGGCTACAGAGGAACTGAATTACAGAACAGAACAGGGTCTCAAATTTAGAAAACCAACTTATGCTTGCTTAAGGGGAAAGGTGAGTTGGGGTGCTGCATAAAACCAGAGATTGAAATGAACACAGATAAAGTTCCTTAAGCCAAATATGGAATACACAAGAGCTACTCCTTGCTCAACGAAATGGACTCAACACCGCATATTGAACGCCTAAGAATGTACCTGACTAGTAAGTATCTTAAAACCTATGGATTGCTATGTCTCCAAAAGAGAATCAAGCGTGTGTACAGGGGCATAAACGCAGCAGTGATAGGATTGGAGAGGTTCGGTGAGCAATTGAAGACCCTTTGAAGTCATATTGCATGGTACCCATTCCACGGGTTTCAACTACCCAGCTTTAAGGTATTCTTCCTTCAGCTAAAACATGCATGTGGAACCCAGAGTATGATCAACCATGTGAATGGGCGACGTGTTCAAATATGTCTCAGGTTTCCTCCCCTGGTACTCGGGTGCAACATTCCAGACGCTTTACTAACACTCTCCCAACTTGGAGAGTCAGCCCCTTTAACCTCCTGTTTGGCCCAGTTTGCAATTTCTGCGGAAGATGAACAGGAATAGCGAGAAACAATGAGAGACTAGCTAGAGGTGTCTGGATGGGCAAATTTAACTCTCATTTCCCACCAGGAAGAGGAAATAACCAAAGGCTCAGCGTGCCGTGCCGGAACCAGATTAGGGCCTGAAGCCATCCTGCGGTGTTGCGGCCAGCTCAAAAGAAAGCGAGTTGAAGAAAGGAGCTCAGGGGCACTGTAATTCAAAAACCTGCAGAGTCATAAATGACAGCTATCGTCCAAAAATATACTGAAGTAAGGCTGCCAAGAGGACTTGAAAGCGGGGCAGAATTGCAGGAAACCGATTTCAGGAGGTAGACTGGAATTGCATTGAAAGCATAGGAAAAGAGGCAGAACGTCCACAATGATGCACTTGGCCAAAAAGGGCGTATGCGTTTTTTCCTGAATATATTCAGGAAAAAACGCATACGCCCTTTTTGGCCAACCAAGCAAGCTTGCAAAGGAAATCTGCACTACAATGAAGTCTCACTTCCCCCCGGTCAAAAGGGCCATCTGAAAAAAGTGTAAAATCCAGAAAGGCAGGACAGGCCATGGAGAACTGGGAGCCTTGTTATGCTGATGGGCGGGATGTAAATTGCCAACAGACACTCGGGAGAAGTGTATGGTGTTTCCTGAAACATCTAAAAAACAAAGCAACAGAGCCTAGGGCACTTCCACTTATGGTCCTATAGGTTAGGGAAATTAAAATCAAAAAGACACAGCCACCCCAAAGTTTGCAACGGCTCTGTTTACAAGAACCTCGTTTACAGTACAAGTTCAACACCGCAGAAAGTGAAAAATGGATAAAGAAGTTGTGGTATTTACTTACAAAGCAATATCATTCAGCAATGAAATCTATGTCATCAGGCCCTTAGCAGCACAATGAGTGGATTCAGGTATGATGATTCTAACTGAAATAAGTCACACAGAAAAAGAAACATCATAAGATATCAGTAATACACGGAATGTAAACTTGGCTACAGAGGAACTGAATTACAGAACAGTACAGGGTCTCAAATTTAGAAAACCAACTTATGTTTGCTTAAGGGTAAAGGTGAGTTGGGGTGCTCCATAAAACCAGAGATTGAAATGAGCACAGATAAAGTTCCTTAAGCCAAATATGGAATAGACAAGAGCTACTCCTTGCTCAACGAAATGGACTCAACACCCCATATTAAACGCCTAAGAATGTACCTGACTAGTAAGTATCTTAAAACCTATGGATTGCTATGTCTCCGGAAGAGAATCAAGCATGTGTACAGGGGCATAAACGCAGCAGTGATAGGATTGGAGAGGTTCGATGAGCAAATGAAGACCCTTTGTAGTCATATTGCATGGTACCCATTCCACAGTTTCAAGTACCCAGCTTTAAGGTATTCTTCCTTCAGCTAGAACATGCATGTGGAACCCAGAGTATGATCAACCATGTGATCGGGAGACGTGTTCAAATATGTCTCAGTTTTCATACCCTGGTACTCGGGTGCAACATTCCAGACGCTTTACTAACACTCTCCTGACTTGGAGAGTCAGTCCCTTTAACCTCCTGTTTGGCCCAGTTTGCAATTTCTGCGGAAGATGAACAGGAATAGCGAGAACCAATGAGAGACTAGCTGGAGGTGTCTGGACGGGCAAATTTAACTCTCATTTCCCACCAGGAAGAGGAATTAACCAAAGGCTCAGCGTGCCGTGCCAGAACAAGATTAGGGCCTGACGCCATCCTGCGGTGTTGCGGCCAGCTCACAAGAAAGCGAGTTGAAGAAAGGAGCTCAGGGGCACTGTAATTCACAAACCTGCAGAGTTATAAATGACAGCTATCATCCAAAAATATACTGCAGTAAGGCTGCCAAGAGGACTTGAAAGCGGGGCAGAATTGCAGGAAACCGATTTCAGGAGGTAGACTGGAATTGCATTGAAAGCATAGGAAAAAAGACAGAACGTCCACAATGATGCACTTGGCCAAAAAGGGCGTATGCGTTTTTTCCTGAATATATTCAGGAAAAAACGCATACGCCCTTTTTGGCCAACCAAGCAAACTTGCAAAGGAAATCTGCACTACAATGAAGTCTCACTTCCCCTCGGTCAAAAGGGCCATCTGAAAAAAGTGTAAAATCCAGAAAGGCAAGACAGGCCATGGAGAACTGGGAGCCTTGTTATGCTGATGGGCGGGATGTAAATTGCCAAAAGCCACTCTGGAGAAGTGTATGGTGTTTCCTGAAACATCTAAAAAACAAAGCAACAGAGCCTAGGGCACTTCCAATTATGGTCCTATAGCTTAGGGAAATTAAAATAAAAAAGACACAGCCACCCCAAAGTTTGCAACGGGTCTGTTTACAAGAACCTCGTTTACAGTACAAGTTCAACATCGCAGAAAGTGAAAAATGGATAAAGAACTTGTGGTATTTACTTACAAAGCAATATCACTCAGCAATGAAATCTATGTCATCAGGCCCTTAGCAGCACAATGAGTGGATTCAGGTACGATGATTCTAACTGAAATAAGTCACACAGAAAAAGAAACATCATAAGATATCAGTAATACACAGAATGTAAGCTTGGCTACAGAGGAACTGAATTACAGAACAGAACAGGGTCTCAAATTTAGAAAACCAACTTATGCTTGCTTAAGGGGAAAGGTGAGTTGGGGTGCTGCATAAAACCAGAGATTGAAATGAACACAGATAAAGTTCCTTAAGCCAAATATGGAATACACAAGAGCTACTCCTTGCTCAACGAAATGGACTCAACACCGCATATTGAACGCCTAAGAATGTACCTGACTAGTAAGTATCTTAAAACCTATGGATTGCTATGTCTCCAAAAGAGAATCAAGCGTGTGTACAGGGGCATAAACGCAGCAGTGATAGGATTGGAGAGGTTCGGTGAGCAATTGAAGACCCTTTGAAGTCATATTGCATGGTACCCATTCCACGGGTTTCAACTACCCAGCTTTAAGGTATTCTTCCTTCAGCTAAAACATGCATGTGGAACCCAGAGTATGATCAACCATGTGAATGGGCGACGTGTTCAAATATGTCTCAGTTTTCCTCCCCTGGAACTCGGGTGCAACATTCCAGACTCTTTACTAACACTCTCCGCACTAGGAGAGTCAGCGCCTTTAACCTCCTGTTTGGCCCAGTTTGCAATTTCTGCGGAAGATGAACAGGAATAAGGAGAACCAATGAGAGACTAGCTGGAGGTGTCTGGACGGGCAAATTTAACTCTCATTTCCCACCAGGAAGAGGAATTAACCAAACGCTCAGCGTGCCGTGCCGGAACCAGATTAGGGCCTGAAGCCATCCTGCGTTGTTGCGGTCAGCTCACATGAAAGCGAGTTGAAGAAAGGAGCTCAGGGGCACTGTAATTCACAAACCTTCAGTGTTATAAATGACAGCTATCGTCGAAAAATATACTGAAGTAAGGCTGCCAAGAGGACTTGAAAGCGGGGCAGAATTGCAGGAAACTGATTTCAGGAGGTAGACTGGAATTGCATTGAAAGCATAGGAAAAGAGGCAGAACGTCCACAATGATGCACTTGGCCAAAAAGGGCGTATGCGTTTTTTCCTGAATATATTCAGGAAAAAACGCATACGCCCTTTTTGGCCAACCAAGCAAGCTTGCAAAGGAAATCTGCACTACAATGAAGTCTCACTTCCCCCCGGTCAAAAGGGCCATCTGAAAAAAGTGTAAAATCCAGAAAGGCAGGACAGGCCATGGAGAACTGGGAGCCTTGTTATGCTAATGGGCGGGATGTAAATTGCCAACAGACACTCGGGAGAAGTGTATGGTGTTTCCTGAAACATCTAAAAAACAAAGCAACAGAGCCTAGGGCACTTCCACTTATGGTCCTATAGCTTAGGGAAATTAACATCAAAAAGACACAGCCACCCCATAGTTTGGAACGGCTCTGTTTATAAGAACCTCGTTTACAGTACAAGTTCAACATCGCAGAAAGTGAAAAATGGATAAAGAACTTGTGGTACTTACATACAATGCAGTATCACTCAGCAATGAAATCTATGTCATCAGGCCCGTAGCAGCACAATGAGTGGATTCACGTACGATGATTCTAACTGAAATAAGTCACACAGAAAAAGAAACATCATAAGATACCACTAATACACGGAATGTAAACTTGGCTACACAGGAACTGAATTACGGAACAGAACAGGGACTCAAATTTAGAAAACCAACTTATGCTTGCTTAAGGGGAAAGGTGAGTTGGGGTGATGCATAAAACCAGAGATTGAAATGAGCACAGATAAAGTTCCTTAAGCCAAATATGGAATAGACAAGAGCTACTCCTTGCTCAACGAAATGGACTCAACACCGCATATTAAACGCCTAAGAATGTACCTTACTAGTAAGTATCTTAAAACTTATGGATTGCTATGTCTCCGAAAGAGAATCAAGCATGTGTACAGGGGCATAAACGCAGCAGTGATAGGATTGGAGAGGTTCGGTGAGCAAATGAAGACCCTTTGAAGTCATATTGCATGGTACCGATTCCAAAGGTTTCAACTACCCAGGTTTAAGGTATTCTTCCTTCAGCTAAAACATGCATGTGGAACCTAGAGTATGATCAACCATGTGATCGGGAGACGTGTTCAAATATGTCTCAGTTTTCATACCCTGGTACTCGGGTGCAACATTCCAGACGCTTTACTAACACTCTCCCGACATGGAGAGTCAGTCCCTTTAACCTCCTGTTTGGCCCAGTTTGCAATTTCTGCGGAAGATGAACAGGAATAGCGAGAACCAATGAGAGACTAGCTGGAGGTGTCTGGACGGGTAAATTTAACTCTCATTTCCCACCAGTAAGAGGAATTAACCAAAGGCTCAGCGTGCCGTGCCGGAACCAGATTAGGGCCTGAAGCCATCCTGCGTTGTTGCGGTCAGCTCACATGAAAGCGAGTTGAAGAAAGGAGCTCAGGGGCACTGTAATTCACAAACCTGCAGTGTTATAAATGACAGCTATCGTCCAAAAATATACTGAAGTAAGGCTGCCAAGAGGACTTGAAAGCGGGGCAGAATTGCAGGAAACTGATTTCAGGAGGTAGACTGGAATTGCATTGAAAGCATAGGAAAAGAGGCAGAACGTCCACAATGATGCACTTGGCCAAAAAGGGCGTATGCGTTTTTTCCTGAATATATTCAGGAAAAAACGCATACGCCCTTTTTGGCCAACCAAGCAAGCTTGCAAAGGAAATCTGCACTACAATGAAGTCTCACTTCCCCCCGGTCAAAAGGGCCATCTGAAAAAAGTGTAAAATCCAGAAAGGCAGGACAGGCCATGGAGAACTGGGAGCCTTGTTATGCTAATGGGCGAGATGTAAATTGCCAACAGACACTCGGGAGAAGTGTATGGTGTTTCCTGAAACATCTAAAAAACAAAGCAACAGAGCCTAGGGCACTTCCACTTATGGTCCTATAGCTTAGGGAAATTAACATCAAAAAGACACAGCCACCCCATAGTTTGGAACGGCTCTGTTTATAAGAACCTCGTTTACAGTACAAGTTCAACATCGCAGAAAGTGAAAAATGGATAAAGAACTTGTGGTACTTACATACAATGCAGTATCACTCAGCAATGAAATCTATGTCATCAGGCCCTTAGCAGCACAATGAGTGGATTCAGGTACGATGATTCTAACTGAAATAAGTCACACAGAAAAAGAAACATCATAAGATACCACTAATACATGGAATGTAAACTTGGCTACACAGGAACTGAATTACGGAACAGAACAGGGACTCAAATTTAGAAAACCAACTTATGCTTGCTTAAGGGGAAAGGTGAGTTGGGGTGCTGCATAAAACCAGAGATTGAAATGAGCACAGATAAAGTTCCTTAAGCCAAATATGGAATAGACAAGAGCTACTCCTTGCTCAACGAAATGGACTCAACACCGCATATTAAACGCCTAAGAATGTACCTGACTAGTAAGTATCTTAAAACTTATGGATTGCTATGTCTCCGAAAGAGAATCAAGCATGTGTACAGGGGCATAAACGCAGCAGTGATAGGATTGGAGAGGTTCGGTGAGCAAATGAAGACCCTTTGAAGTCATATTGCATGGTACCGATTCCAAAGGTTTCAACTACCCAGGTTTAAGGTATTCTTCCTTCAGCTAAAACATGCATGTGGAACCTAGAGTATGATCAACCATGTGATCGGGAGACGTGTTCAAATATGTCTCAGTTTTCATACCCTGGTACTCGGGTGCAACATTCCAGACGCTTTACTAACACTCTCCCGACATGGAGAGTCAGTCCCTTTAACCTCCTGTTTGGCCCAGTTTGCAATTTCTGCGGAAGATGAACAGGAATAGCGAGAACCAATGAGAGACTAGCTGGAGGTGTCTGGACGGGCAAATTTAACTCTCATTTCCCACCAGGAAGAGGAATTAACCAAAGGCTCAGCGTGCCGTGCCGGAACCAGATTAGGGCCTGAAGCCATCCTGCGGTGTTGCGGCCAGCTCACAAGAAAGCGAGTTGAAGAAAGGAGCTCAGGGGCACTGTAATTCACAAACCTGCAGAGTTATAAATGACAGCTATCGTCCAAAAATATACTGAAGTAAGGCTGCCAAGAGGACTTGAAAGCGGGTCAGAATTGCAGGAAACCGATTTCAGGAGGTAGACTGGAATTGCATTGAAAGCATAGGAAAAAAGACAGAACGTCCACAATGATGCACTTGGCCAAAAAGGGCGTATGCGTTTTTTCCTGAATATATTCAGGAAAAAACGCATACGCCCTTTTTGGCCAACCAAGCAAGCTTGCAAAGGAAATCTGCACTACAATGAAGTCTCACTTCCCCTCGGTCAAAAGGGCCATCTGAAAAAAGTGTAAAATCCAGAAAGGCAAGACAGGCCATGGAGAACTGGGAGCCTTGTTATGCTGATGGGCGGGATGTAAATTGCCAACAGACACTCGGGAGAAGTGTATGGTGTTTCCTGAAACATCTAAAAAACAAAGCAACAGAGCCTAGGGCACTTCCACTTATGGTCCTATAGCTTAGGGAAATTAAAATCAAAAAGACACAGCCACCCCAAAGTTTGGGACGCCTCTGTTTACAAGAACCTCGTTTACCGTACAAGTTCAATATAACAGAAAGAGAAAAATGGATAAAGAACTTGTGGTACTTACGTACAATGCAGTATCACTCAGCAATGAAATCTATGTCATCAGGCCCGTAGCAGCATAATGAGTGGATTCAAGTACGATGATTCTAACTGAAATAAGTCACACAGAAAAAGAAACATCATAAGATATCACTAGTACACGGAATGTAACCTTGGCTACACAGGAACTGAATTCCAAGACAGAACAGGGTCTCAAATGTAGAAAACCAACTTATGCTTGCTTAAGGGGAAAGGTGAGTTGGGGTGCTGCATAAAACCAGAGATTGAAATGAGCACAGATAAAGTTCCTTCAGCCAAATATGGAATACACAAGAGCTACTCCTTGCTCAACGAAATGGACTCAACACCCCATATTAAATGCCTAAGAATGTACCTGACTAGTAAGTATCTTAAAACCTATGGATTGCTATGTCTCCAAAAGAGAATCAAGCGTGTGTACAGGGGCATAAACACAGCAGTGATAGGATTGGAGAGGTTCGGTGAGCAAATGAAGACCCTTTGAAGTCATATTGCATGGTACCCATTACACGGGTCTCAACTCTCCAGGTTTAAGATATTCTTCCTTCAGCTAAAACATGCATGTGGAACCCAGAGTATGATCAACCGTGTGAACGGGAGACGTGTTCAAATATGTCTCAGTTTTCCTCCCCTGGTACTCGGGTGCAACATTCCAGATGCTTTACTAACACTTTCCCCACATGGAGAGTCAGCGCCTTTAACCTCCTGTTTGGCCCAGTTTGCAATTTCTGTGGAAGATGAACAGGAATAGGGAGAACCAATGAGAGACTAGCTGGAGGTGTCTGGACGGGCAAATTTAACTCTCATTTCCCACCAGGTAGAGGAAATAACCAAAGGCTGAGCGTGCCGTGCCGGAACCAGATTAGGGCCTGAAGCCATCCTGCGGTGTTGCGGCCAGCTCACAAGAAAGCGAGTTGAAGAAAGGAGCTCAGGGGCACTGTAATTCACAAACCTGCAGAGTTATAAATGACAGCTATCGTCCAAAAATATACTGAAGTAAGGCTGCCAAGAGGACTTGAAAGCGGGTCAGAATTGCAGGAAACCGATTTCAGGAGGTAGACTGGAATTGCATTGAAAGCATAGGAAAAGAGGCAGAACGTCCACAATGATGCACTTGGCCCAAAAGGGCGTATGCGTTTTTTCCTGAATATATTCAGGAAAAAACGCATACGCCCTTTTTGGCCAACCAAGCAAGCTTGCAAAGGAAATCTGCACTACAATGAAGTCTCACTTCTCCCCGGTCAAAAGGGCCATCTGAAAAAAGTGTAAAATCCAGAAACGCAGGACAGGCCATGGAGAACTGGGAGCCTTGTTATGCTGATGGGCGGGATGTAAATTGCCAACAGACACTCGGGAGAAGTGTATGGTGTTTCCTGAAACATCTAAAAAACAAAGCAACAGAGCCTAGGGCACTTCCACTTATGGTCCTATAGCTTAGGGAAATTAAAATCAAAAAGACACAGCCACCCCAAAGTTTGGAACGGCTCTGTTTACAAGAACCTCATTTACAGTACAAGTTCAACACCGCAGAAAGTGAAAAATGGATAAAGAAGTTGTGGTATTTACTTACAAAGCAATATCACTCAGCAATGAAATCTATGTCATCAGGCAGTTAGCAGCACAATGAGTGGATTCAGGTATGATGATTCTAACTGAAATAAGTCACACAGAAAAAGAAACATCATAAGATATCAGTAATACACGGAATGTAAACTTGGCTACACAGGAACTGAATTCCAAAACAGAACATGGTCTCAAATTTAGAAAACCAACTTATGCTTGCTTAAGGGGAAAGGTGAGTTGGGGTGCTGCATAAAACCAGAGATTGAAATGAGCACAGATAAACTTCCTTAAGCCAAATATGGAATAGACAATAGCTACTCCTTTCTCAACGAAATGGACTCAACACCGCATATTAAACGCCTAAGAATGTACCTGACTAGTAAGTATCTTAAAACCTATGGATTGCTTTGTCTCCGGAAGAGAATCAAGCATGTGTACAGGGGCATAAACGCAGCAGTGATAGGATTGGAGAGGTTCGGTGAGCAAATGAAGACCCTTTGAAGTCATATTTCATGGTACCCATTCCACAGGTTTCAACTACCCAGCTTTAAGGTATTCTTCCTTCAGCTAGAACATGCATGTGGAACCCAGAGTATGATCAACCATGTGATCGGGAGACGTGTTCAAATATGTCTCAGTTTTCATACCCTGGTACTCGGGTGCAACATTCCAGACGCTTTACTAACACTCTCCCGACTTGGAGAGTCAGTCCCTTTAACCTCCTGTTTGGCCCAGTTTGCAATTTCTGCGGAAGATGAACAGGAATAGCGAGAACCAATGAGAGACTAGCTGGAGGTGTCTGGACGGGCAAATTTAACTCTCATTTCCCACCAGGAAGAGGAAATAACCAAAGGCTGAGCGTGCCGTGCCGGAACCAGATTAGGGCCTGAAGCCATCCTGCGGTGTTGCGGCCAGGTCACAAGAAAGCGAGTTGAAGAAAGGAGCTCAGGGGCACTGTAATTCACAAACCTGCAGAGTTATAAATGACAGCTATCGTCCAAAAGTATACTGAAGTAAGGCTGCCAAGAGGACTTGAAAGCGGGGCAGAATTGCAGGAAACCGATTTCAGGAGGTAGACTGGAATTGCATTGAAAGCATAGGAAAAGAGGCAGAACGTCCACAATGATGCACTTGGCCAAAAAGGGCGTATGCGTTTTTTCCTGAATATATTCAGGAAAAAACGCATACGCCCTTTTTGGCCAACCAAGCAAGCTTGCAAAGGAAATCTGCACTACAATGAAGTCTCACTTCCCCCCGGTCAAAAGGGCCATCTGAAAAAAGTGTAAAATCCAGAAAGGCAGGACAGGCCATGGAGAACTGGGAGCCTTGTTATGCTGATGGGCGGGATGTAAATTGCCAACAGACACTCAGGAGAAATGTATGGTGTTTCCTGAAACATCTAAAAAACAAAGCAACAGAGCCTAGTGCACTTCCACTTATGGTCCTATAGCTTAGGGAAATTAAAATCAAAAAGACACAGCCACCCCAAAGTTTGGGACGCCTCTGTTTACAAGAACCTCGTTTACCGTACAAGTTCAATATAACAGAAAGAGAAAAATGGATAAAGAACTTGTGGTACTTACGTACAATGCAGTATCACTCAGCAATGAAATCTATGTCATCAGGCCCGTAGCAGCATAATGAGTGGATTCAAGTACGATGATTCTAACTGAAATAAGTCACACAGAAAAAGAAACATCATAAGATATCACTAATACACGGAATGTAACCTTGGCTACACAGGAACTGAATTCCAAGACAGAACAGGGTCTCAAATGTAGAAAACCAACTTATGCTTGCTTAAGGGGAAAGGTGAGTTGGGGTGCTGCATAAAACCAGAGATTGAAATGAGCACAGATAAAGTTCCTTAAGCCAAATATGGAATAGACAAGAGCTACTCCTTGCTCAATGAAATGGACTCAACACCCCATATTAAGTGCCTAAGAATGTACCTGACTAGTAAGTATCTTAAAACCTATGGATTGCTATGTCTCCAAAAGAGAATCAAGCGTGTGTACAGGGGCATAAACACAGCAGTGATAGGATTGGAGAGGTTCGGTGAGCAAATGAAGACCCTTTGAAGTCATATTGCATGGTACCCATTACACGGGTCTCAACTCTCCAGGTTTAAGGTATTCTTCCTTCAGCTAAAACATGCATGTGGAACCCAGAGTATGATCAACCGTGTGAACGAGAGACGTGTTCAAATATGTCTCAGTTTTCTTCCCCTGGTACTCGGGTGCAACATTCCAGACGCTTTACTAAAACTTTCCCTCCTTGGAGAGTCAGCGCCTTTAACCTCCTGTTTGGCCCAGTTTGCAATTTCTGCGGAAGATAAACAGGAATAGGGAGAACCAATGAGAGATTAGCTGGAGGTGTCTGGACGGGCAAATTTAACTCTCATTTCCCACCAGGAAGAGGAAATAACCAAAGGCTGAGCGTGCCGTGCCGGAACCAGATTAGGGCCTGAAGCCATCCTGCGGTGTTGCGGCCAGCTCACAAGAAAGCGAGTTGAAGAAAGGAGCTCAGGGGCACTGTAATTCACAAACCTGCAGAGTTATAAATGACAGCTATCATCCAAAAATATACTGAAGTAAGGCTGCCAAGAGGACTTGAAAGCGGGGCAGAATTGCAGGAAACCGATTTCAGGAGGTAGACTGGAATTGCATTGAAAGCATAGGAAAAGAGGCAGAACGTCCACAATGATGCACTTGGCCAAAAAGGGCGTATGCGTTTTTTCCTGAATATATTCAGGAAAAAACGCATACGCCCTTTTTGGCCAACCAAGCAAGCTTGCAAAGGAAATATGCACTACAATGAAGTCTCACTTCTCCCCGGTCAAAAGGGCCATCTGAAAAAAGTGTAAAATCCAGAAACGCAGGACAGGCCATGGAGAACTGGGAGCCTTGTTATGCTGATGGGTGGGATGTAAATTGCCAACAGACACTCGGGAGAAGTGTATGGTGTTTCCTGAAACATCTAAAAAACAAAGCAACAGAGCCTAGGGCACTTCCACTTATGGTCCTATAGCTTAGGGAAATTAAAATCAAAAAGACACAGCCACCCCAAAGTTTGGAACGGCTCTGTTTACAAGAACCTCATTTACAGTACAAGTTCAACACCGCAGAAAGTGAAAAATGGATAAAGAAGTTGTGGTATTTACTTACAAAGCAATATCACTCAGCAATGAAATCTATGTCATCAGGCCGTTAGCAGCACAATGAGTGGATTCAGGTATGATGATTCTAACTGAAATAAGTCACACAGAAAAAGAAACATCATAAGATATCAGTAATACACGGAATGTAAACTTGGCTACACAGGAACTGAATTCCAAAACAGAACATGGTCTCAAATTTAGAAAACCAACTTATGCTTGCTTAAGGGGAAAGGTGAGTTGGGGTGCTGCATAAAACCAGAGATTGAAATGAGCACAGATAAAGTTCCTTAAGCCAAATATGGAATAGACAAGAGCTACTCCTTGCTCAACGAAATGGACTCAACACCCCATATTAAACGCCTAAGAATGTACCTGACTAGTAAGTATCTTAAAACCTATGGATTGCTATGTCTCCAAAAGAGAATCAAGCGTGTGTACAGGGGCATAAACGCAGCAGTGATAGGATTGGAGAGGTTCGGTGAGCAAATGAAGACCCTTTGAAGTCATATTTTATGGTACCCATTACACAGGTCTCAACTCTCCAGGTTTAAGTTATTCTTCCTTCAGCTAAAACATGCATGTAGAACCCAGAGTATGATCAACCGTGTGAACGGGAGACGTGTTCAAATATGTTTCAGGTTTCCTCCCCTGGTACTCGGGTGCAACATTCCAGACGCTTTACTAACACTCTCCACACTTGGAGAGTCAGCACCTTTAACGTCCTGTTTAGCCCAGTTTGCAATTTCTGCGGAAGATGAACAGGAATAGGGAGAACCAATCAGAGACTAGCTGGAGGTGTCTGGACGGGCAAATTTAACTCTCATTTCCCACCAGGAAGAGGAAATAACTAAAGGCTCAGCGGGCCGTGCCGGAACCAGATTAGGGCCTGAAGCCATCCTGTGGTGTTGCGGACAGCTCAAAAGAAAGCGAGTTGAAGAAAGGAGCTCAGGGGCACTGTAATTCACAAACCTGCAGAGTTATAAATGACAGCTATCGTCCAAAAATATACTGAAGTAAGGCTGTCAAGAGGACTTGAAAGCGCGGCAGAATTGCAGGAAACCGATTTCAGGAGGTAGACTGGAATTGCATTGAAAGCATAGGAAAAGAGGCAGAACGTCCACAATGATGCACTTGGCCAAAAAGGGCGTATGCGTTTTTTCCTGAATATATTCAGGAAAAAACGCATATGCCCTTTTTGGCCAACCAAGCAAGCTTGCAAAGGAAATCTGCACTACAATGAAGTCTCACTTCCCCCCGGTCAAAAGGGCCATCTGAAAAAAGTGTAAAATCCAGAAAGGCAGGACAGGCCATGGAGAACTGGGAGCCTTGTTATGCTGATGGGCGGGATGTAAATTGCCAACAGACACTCGGGAGAAGTGTATGGTGTTTCCTGAAACATCTAAAAAACAAAGCAACAGAGCCTAGGGCACTTCCACTTATGGTCCTATAGCTTAGGGAAATTAAAATCAAAAAGACACAGCCACCCCAAAGTTTGGAAAGGCTCTGTTTATAAGAACCTCGTTTACAGTACAAGTTCAACACCGCAGAAAGTGAAAAATGGATAAAGAAGTTGTGGTATTTACTTACAAAGCAATATCACTCAGCAATGAAATCTATGTCTTCAGGCCCTTAGCAGCACAATGAGTGGATTCAGGTATGATGATTCTAACTGAAATAAGTCACACAGAAAAAGAAACATCATAAGATATCAGTAATACACGAAATGTAAACTTGGCTACAGAGGAACTGAATTACAGAACAGAACAGGGTCTCAAATTTAGAAAACCAACTTATGCTTGCTTAAGAGTAAAGGTGAGTTGGGGTGCTGCATAAAACCAGAGATTGAAATGAGCACAGATAAAGTTCCTTAAGCCAAATATGGAATAGACAAGAGCTACTCCTTGCTCAACGAAATGGACTCAACACCGCATATTAAACACCTAAGAATGTACCTGACTAGTAAGTATCTTAAAACCTATGGATTGCTATGTCTCCGGAAGAGAATCAAGCATGTGTACAGGGGCATAAACACAGCAGTGATAGGATTGGAGAGGTTCGGTGAGCAAATGAAGACCCTTTGAAGTCATATTGCATGGTACCCATTACACGGGTCTCAACTCTCCAGGTTTAAGGTATTCTTCCTTCAGCTAAAACATGCATGTGGAACCCAGAGTATGATCAACCATGTGAACAGGAGACGTGTTCAAATATGTCTCAGTTTTCCTCCCCTGGAACTCGGGTGCAACATTCCAGACTCTTTACTAACACTCTCCGCACTAGGAGAGTCAGCGCCTTTAACCTCCTGTTTGGCCCAGTTTGCAATTTCTGCGGAAGATGAACAGGAATAAGGAGAACCAATGAGAGACTAGCTGGAGGTGTCTGGACGGGCAAATTTAACTCTCATTTCCCACCAGGAAGAGGAATTAACCAAACGCTCAGCGTGCCGTGCCGGAACCAGATTAGGGCCTGAAGCCATCCTGCGTTGTTGCGGTCAGCTCACATGAAAGCGAGTTGAAGAAAGGAGCTCAGGGGCACTGTAATTCACAAACCTGCAGTGTTATAAATGACAGCTATCGTCGAAAAATATACTGAAGTAAGGCTGCCAAGAGGACTTGAAAGCGGGGCAGAATTGCAGGAAACTGATTTCAGGAGGTAGACTGGAATTGCATTGAAAGCATAGGAAAAGAGGCAGAACGTCCACAATGATGCACTTGGCCAAAAAGGGCGTATGCGTTTTTTCCTGAATATATTCAGGAAAAAACGCATACGCCCTTTTTGGCCAACCAAGCAAGCTTGCAAAGGAAATCTGCACTACAATGAAGTCTCACTTCCCCCCGGTCAAAAGGGCCATCTGAAAAAAGTGTAAAATCCAGAAAGGCAGGACAGGCCATGGAGAACTGGGAGCCTTGTTATGCTAATGGGCGGGATGTAAATTGCCAACAGACACTCGGGAGAAGTGTATGGTGTTTCCTGAAACATCTAAAAAACAAAGCAACAGAGCCTAGGGCACTTCCACTTATGGTCCTATAGCTTAGGGAAATTAACATCAAAAAGACACAGCCACCCCATAGTTTGGAACGGCTCTGTTTATAAGAACCTCGTTTACAGTACAAGTTCAACATCGCAGAAAGTGAAAAATGGATAAAGAACTTGTGGTACTTACATACAATGCAGTATCACTCAGCAATGAAATCTATGTCATCAGGCCCGTAGCAGCACAATGAGTGGATTCACGTACGATGATTCTAACTGAAATAAGTCACACAGAAAAAGAAACATCATAAGATACCACTAATACACGGAATGTAAACTTGGCTACACAGGAACTGAATTACGGAACAGAACAGGGACTCAAATTTAGAAAACCAACTTATGCTTGCTTAAGGGGAAAGGTGAGTTGGGGTGATGCATAAAACCAGAGATTGAAATGAGCACAGATAAAGTTCCTTAAGCCAAATATGGAATAGACAAGAGCTACTCCTTGCTCAACGAAATGGACTCAACACCGCATATTAAACGCCTAAGAATGTACCTTACTAGTAAGTATCTTAAAACTTATGGATTGCTATGTCTCCGAAAGAGAATCAAGCATGTGTACAGGGGCATAAACGCAGCAGTGATAGGATTGGAGAGGTTCGGTGAGCAAATGAAGACCCTTTGAAGTCATATTGCATGGTACCGATTCCAAAGGTTTCAACTACCCAGGTTTAAGGTATTCTTCCTTCAGCTAAAACATGCATGTGGAACCTAGAGTATGATCAACCATGTGATCGGGAGACGTGTTCAAATATGTCTCAGTTTTCATACCCTGGTACTCGGGTGCAACATTCCAGACGCTTTACTAACACTCTCCCGACATGGAGAGTCAGTCCCTTTAACCTCCTGTTTGGCCCAGTTTGCAATTTCTGCGGAAGATGAACAGGAATAGCGAGAACCAATGAGAGACTAGCTGGAGGTGTCTGGACGGGTAAATTTAACTCTCATTTCCCACCAGGAAGAGGAAATAACCAAAGGCTCAGCGTGCCGTGCCGGAACCAGATTAGGGCCTGAAGCCATCCTGCGTTGTTGCGGTCAGCTCACATGAAAGCGAGTTGAAGAAAGGAGCTCAGGGGCACTGTAATTCACAAACCTGCAGTGTTATAAATGACAGCTATCGTCCAAAAATATACTGAAGTAAGGCTGCCAAGAGGACTTGAAAGCGGGGCAGAATTGCAGGAAACTGATTTCAGGAGGTAGACTGGAATTGCATTGAAAGCATAGGAAAAGAGGCAGAACGTCCACAATGATGCACTTGGCCAAAAAGGGCGTATGCGTTTTTTCCTGAATATATTCAGGAAAAAACGCATACGCCCTTTTTGGCCAACCAAGCAAGCTTGCAAAGGAAATCTGCACTACAATGAAGTCTCACTTCCCCCCGGTCAAAAGGGCCATCTGAAAAAAGTGTAAAATCCAGAAAGGCAGGACAGGCCATGGAGAACTGGGAGCCTTGTTATGCTAATGGGCGAGATGTAAATTGCCAACAGACACTCGGGAGAAGTGTATGGTGTTTCCTGAAACATCTAAAAAACAAAGCAACAGAGCCTAGGGCACTTCCACTTATGGTCCTATAGCTTAGGGAAATTAACATCAAAAAGACACAGCCACCCCATAGTTTGGAACGGCTCTGTTTATAAGAACCTCGTTTACAGTACAAGTTCAACATCGCAGAAAGTGAAAAATGGATAAAGAACTTGTGGTACTTACATACAATGCAGTATCACTCAGCAATGAAATCTATGTCATCAGGCCCTTAGCAGCACAATGAGTGGATTCAGGTACGATGATTCTAACTGAAATAAGTCACACAGAAAAAGAAACATCATAAGATACCACTAATACATGGAATGTAAACTTGGCTACACAGGAACTGAATTACGGAACAGAACAGGGACTCAAATTTAGAAAACCAACTTATGCTTGCTTAAGGGGAAAGGTGAGTTGGGGTGCTGCATAAAACCAGAGATTGAAATGAGCACAGATAAAGTTCCTTAAGCCAAATATGGAATAGACAAGAGCTACTCCTTGCTCAACGAAATGGACTCAACACCGCATATTAAACGCCTAAGAATGTACCTGACTAGTAAGTATCTTAAAACTTATGGATTGCTATGTCTCCGAAAGAGAATCAAGCATGTGTACAGGGGCATAAACGCAGCAGTGATAGGATTGGAGAGGTTCGGTGAGCAAATGAAGACCCTTTGAAGTCATATTGCATGGTACCGATTCCAAAGGTTTCAACTACCCAGGTTTAAGGTATTCTTCCTTCAGCTAAAACATGCATGTGGAACCTAGAGTATGATCAACCATGTGATCGGGAGACGTGTTCAAATATGTCTCAGTTTTCATACCCTGGTACTCGGGTGCAACATTCCAGACGCTTTACTAACACTCTCCCGACATGGAGAGTCAGTCCCTTTAACCTCCTGTTTGGCCCAGTTTGCAATTTCTGCGGAAGATGAACAGGAATAGCGAGAACCAATGAGAGACTAGCTGGAGGTGTCTGGACGGGCAAATTTAACTCTCATTTCCCACCAGGAAGAGGAATTAACCAAAGGCTCAGCGTGCCGTGCCGGAACCAGATTAGGGCCTGAAGCCATCCTGCGGTGTTGCGGCCAGCTCACAAGAAAGCGAGTTGAAGAAAGGAGCTCAGGGGCACTGTAATTCACAAACCTGCAGAGTTATAAATGACAGCTATCGTCCAAAAATATACTGAAGTAAGGCTGCCAAGAGGACTTGAAAGCGGGTCAGAATTGCAGGAAACCGATTTCAGGAGGTAGACTGGAATTGCATTGAAAGCATAGGAAAAAAGACAGAACGTCCACAATGATGCACTTGGCCAAAAAGGGCGTATGCGTTTTTTCCTGAATATATTCAGGAAAAAACGCATACGCCCTTTTTGGCCAACCAAGCAAGCTTGCAAAGGAAATCTGCACTACAATGAAGTCTCACTTCCCCTCGGTCAAAAGGGCCATCTGAAAAAAGTGTAAAATCCAGAAAGGCAAGACAGGCCATGGAGAACTGGGAGCCTTGTTATGCTGATGGGCGGGATGTAAATTGCCAACAGACACTCGGGAGAAGTGTATGGTGTTTCCTGAAACATCTAAAAAACAAAGCAACAGAGCCTAGGGCACTTCCACTTATGGTCCTATAGCTTAGGGAAATTAAAATCAAAAAGACACAGCCACCCCAAAGTTTGGGACGCCTCTGTTTACAAGAACCTCGTTTACCGTACAAGTTCAATATAACAGAAAGAGAAAAATGGATAAAGAACTTGTGGTACTTACGTACAATGCAGTATCACTCAGCAATGAAATCTATGTCATCAGGCCCGTAGCAGCATAATGAGTGGATTCAAGTACGATGATTCTAACTGAAATAAGTCACACAGAAAAAGAAACATCATAAGATATCACTAGTACACGGAATGTAACCTTGGCTACACAGGAACTGAATTCCAAGACAGAACAGGGTCTCAAATGTAGAAAACCAACTTATGCTTGCTTAAGGGGAAAGGTGAGTTGGGGTGCTGCATAAAACCAGAGATTGAAATGAGCACAGATAAAGTTCCTTCAGCCAAATATGGAATACACAAGAGCTACTCCTTGCTCAACGAAATGGACTCAACACCCCATATTAAATGCCTAAGAATGTACCTGACTAGTAAGTATCTTAAAACCTATGGATTGCTATGTCTCCAAAAGAGAATCAAGCGTGTGTACAGGGGCATAAACACAGCAGTGATAGGATTGGAGAGGTTCGGTGAGCAAATGAAGACCCTTTGAAGTCATATTGCATGGTACCCATTACACGGGTCTCAACTCTCCAGGTTTAAGATATTCTTCCTTCAGCTAAAACATGCATGTGGAACCCAGAGTATGATCAACCGTGTGAACGGGAGACGTGTTCAAATATGTCTCAGTTTTCCTCCCCTGGTACTCGGGTGCAACATTCCAGATGCTTTACTAACACTTTCCCCACATGGAGAGTCAGCGCCTTTAACCTCCTGTTTGGCCCAGTTTGCAATTTCTGTGGAAGATGAACAGGAATAGGGAGAACCAATGAGAGACTAGCTGGAGGTGTCTGGACGGGCAAATTTAACTCTCATTTCCCACCAGGTAGAGGAAATAACCAAAGGCTGAGCGTGCCGTGCCGGAACCAGATTAGGGCCTGAAGCCATCCTGCGGTGTTGCGGCCAGCTCACAAGAAAGCGAGTTGAAGAAAGGAGCTCAGGGGCACTGTAATTCACAAACCTGCAGAGTTATAAATGACAGCTATCGTCCAAAAATATACTGAAGTAAGGCTGCCAAGAGGACTTGAAAGCGGGTCAGAATTGCAGGAAACCGATTTCAGGAGGTAGACTGGAATTGCATTGAAAGCATAGGAAAAGAGGCAGAACGTCCACAATGATGCACTTGGCCCAAAAGGGCGTATGCGTTTTTTCCTGAATATATTCAGGAAAAAACGCATACGCCCTTTTTGGCCAACCAAGCAAGCTTGCAAAGGAAATCTGCACTACAATGAAGTCTCACTTCTCCCCGGTCAAAAGGGCCATCTGAAAAAAGTGTAAAATCCAGAAACGCAGGACAGGCCATGGAGAACTGGGAGCCTTGTTATGCTGATGGGCGGGATGTAAATTGCCAACAGACACTCGGGAGAAGTGTATGGTGTTTCCTGAAACATCTAAAAAACAAAGCAACAGAGCCTAGGGCACTTCCACTTATGGTCCTATAGCTTAGGGAAATTAAAATCAAAAAGACACAGCCACCCCAAAGTTTGGAACGGCTCTGTTTACAAGAACCTCATTTACAGTACAAGTTCAACACCGCAGAAAGTGAAAAATGGATAAAGAAGTTGTGGTATTTACTTACAAAGCAATATCACTCAGCAATGAAATCTATGTCATCAGGCCGTTAGCAGCACAATGAGTGGATTCAGGTATGATGATTCTAACTGAAATAAGTCACACAGAAAAAGAAACATCATAAGATATCAGTAATACACGGAATGTAAACTTGGCTACACAGGAACTGAATTCCAAAACAGAACATGGTCTCAAATTTAGAAAACCAACTTATGCTTGCTTAAGGGGAAAGGTGAGTTGGGGTGCTGCATAAAACCAGAGATTGAAATGAGCACAGATAAACTTCCTTAAGCCAAATATGGAATAGACAAGAGCTACTCCTTGCTCAACGAAATGGACTCAACACCGCATATTAAACGCCTAAGAATGTACCTGACTAGTAAGTATCTTAAAACCTATGGATTGCTTTGTCTCCGGAAGAGAATCAAGCATGTGTACAGGGGCATAAACGCAGCAGTGATAGGATTGGAGAGGTTCGGTGAGCAAATGAAGACCCTTTGAAGTCATATTTCATGGTACCCATTCCACAGGTTTCAACTACCCAGCTTTAAGGTATTCTTCCTTCAGCTAGAACATGCATGTGGAACCCAGAGTATGATCAACCATGTGATCGGGAGACGTGTTCAAATATGTCTCAGTTTTCATACCCTGGTACTCGGGTGCAACATTCCAGACGCTTTACTAACACTCTCCCGACTTGGAGAGTCAGTCCCTTTAACCTCCTGTTTGGCCCAGTTTGCAATTTCTGCGGAAGATGAACAGGAATAGCGAGAACCAATGAGAGACTAGCTGGAGGTGTCTGGACGGGCAAATTTAACTCTCATTTCCCACCAGGAAGAGGAAATAACCAAAGGCTGAGCGTGCCGTGCCGGAACCAGATTAGGGCCTGAAGCCATCCTGCGGTGTTGCGGCCAGGTCACAAGAAAGCGAGTTGAAGAAAGGAGCTCAGGGGCACTGTAATTCACAAACCTGCAGAGTTATAAATGACAGCTATCGTCCAAAAGTATACTGAAGTAAGGCTGCCAAGAGGACTTGAAAGCGGGGCAGAATTGCAGGAAACCGATTTCAGGAGGTAGACTGGAATTGCATTGAAAGCATAGGAAAAGAGGCAGAACGTCCACAATGATGCACTTGGCCAAAAAGGGCGTATGCGTTTTTTCCTGAATATATTCAGGAAAAAACGCATACGCCCTTTTTGGCCAACCAAGCAAGCTTGCAAAGGAAATCTGCACTACAATGAAGTCTCACTTCCCCCCGGTCAAAAGGGCCATCTGAAAAAAGTGTAAAATCCAGAAAGGCAGGACAGGCCATGGAGAACTGGGAGCCTTGTTATGCTGATGGGCGGGATGTAAATTGCCAACAGACACTCAGGAGAAATGTATGGTGTTTCCTGAAACATCTAAAAAACAAAGCAACAGAGCCTAGTGCACTTCCACTTATGGTCCTATAGCTTAGGGAAATTAAAATCAAAAAGACACAGCCACCCCAAAGTTTGGGACGCCTCTGTTTACAAGAACCTCGTTTACCGTACAAGTTCAATATAACAGAAAGAGAAAAATGGATAAAGAACTTGTGGTACTTACGTACAATGCAGTATCACTCAGCAATGAAATCTATGTCATCAGGCCCGTAGCAGCATAATGAGTGGATTCAAGTACGATGATTCTAACTGAAATAAGTCACACAGAAAAAGAAACATCATAAGATATCACTAATACACGGAATGTAACCTTGGCTACACAGGAACTGAATTCCAAGACAGAACAGGGTCTCAAATGTAGAAAACCAACTTATGCTTGCTTAAGGGGAAAGGTGAGTTGGGGTGCTGCATAAAACCAGAGATTGAAATGAGCACAGATAAAGTTCCTTAAGCCAAATATGGAATAGACAAGAGCTACTCCTTGCTCAATGAAATGGACTCAACACCCCATATTAAGTGCCTAAGAATGTACCTGACTAGTAAGTATCTTAAAACCTATGGATTGCTATGTCTCCAAAAGAGAATCAAGCGTGTGTACAGGGGCATAAACACAGCAGTGATAGGATTGGAGAGGTTCGGTGAGCAAATGAAGACCCTTTGAAGTCATATTGCATGGTACCCATTACACGGGTCTCAACTCTCCAGGTTTAAGGTATTCTTCCTTCAGCTAAAACATGCATGTGGAACCCAGAGTATGATCAACCGTGTGAACGAGAGACGTGTTCAAATATGTCTCAGTTTTCTTCCCCTGGTACTCGGGTGCAACATTCCAGACGCTTTACTAAAACTTTCCCTCCTTGGAGAGTCAGCGCCTTTAACCTCCTGTTTGGCCCAGTTTGCAATTTCTGCGGAAGATAAACAGGAATAGGGAGAACCAATGAGAGATTAGCTGGAGGTGTCTGGACGGGCAAATTTAACTCTCATTTCCCACCAGGAAGAGGAAATAACCAAAGGCTGAGCGTGCCGTGCCGGAACCAGATTAGGGCCTGAAGCCATCCTGCGGTGTTGCGGCCAGCTCACAAGAAAGCGAGTTGAAGAAAGGAGCTCAGGGGCACTGTAATTCACAAACCTGCAGAGTTATAAATGACAGCTATCATCCAAAAATATACTGAAGTAAGGCTGCCAAGAGGACTTGAAAGCGGGGCAGAATTGCAGGAAACCGATTTCAGGAGGTAGACTGGAATTGCATTGAAAGCATAGGAAAAGAGGCAGAACGTCCACAATGATGCACTTGGCCAAAAAGGGCGTATGCGTTTTTTCCTGAATATATTCAGGAAAAAACGCATACGCCCTTTTTGGCCAACCAAGCAAGCTTGCAAAGGAAATATGCACTACAATGAAGTCTCACTTCTCCCCGGTCAAAAGGGCCATCTGAAAAAAGTGTAAAATCCAGAAACGCAGGACAGGCCATGGAGAACTGGGAGCCTTGTTATGCTGATGGGTGGGATGTAAATTGCCAACAGACACTCGGGAGAAGTGTATGGTGTTTCCTGAAACATCTAAAAAACAAAGCAACAGAGCCTAGGGCACTTCCACTTATGGTCCTATAGCTTAGGGAAATTAAAATCAAAAAGACACAGCCACCCCAAAGTTTGGAACGGCTCTGTTTACAAGAACCTCATTTACAGTACAAGTTCAACACCGCAGAAAGTGAAAAATGGATAAAGAAGTTGTGGTATTTACTTACAAAGCAATATCACTCAGCAATGAAATCTATGTCATCAGGCCGTTAGCAGCACAATGAGTGGATTCAGGTATGATGATTCTAACTGAAATAAGTCACACAGAAAAAGAAACATCATAAGATATCAGTAATACACGGAATGTAAACTTGGCTACACAGGAACTGAATTCCAAAACAGAACATGGTCTCAAATTTAGAAAACCAACTTATGCTTGCTTAAGGGGAAAGGTGAGTTGGGGTGCTGCATAAAACCAGAGATTGAAATGAGCACAGATAAAGTTCCTTAAGCCAAATATGGAATAGACAAGAGCTACTCCTTGCTCAACGAAATGGACTCAACACCCCATATTAAACGCCTAAGAATGTACCTGACTAGTAAGTATCTTAAAACCTATGGATTGCTATGTCTCCAAAAGAGAATCAAGCGTGTGTACAGGGGCATAAACGCAGCAGTGATAGGATTGGAGAGGTTCGGTGAGCAAATGAAGACCCTTTGAAGTCATATTGTATGGTACCCATTACACAGGTCTCAACTCTCCAGGTTTAAGTTATTCTTCCTTCAGCTAAAACATGCATGTAGAACCCAGAGTATGATCAACCGTGTGAACGGGAGACGTGTTCAAATATGTTTCAGGTTTCCTCCCCTGGTACTCGGGTGCAACATTCCAGACGCTTTACTAACACTCTCCACACTTGGAGAGTCAGCACCTTTAACGTCCTGTTTAGCCCAGTTTGCAATTTCTGCGGAAGATGAACAGGAATAGGGAGAACCAATGAGAGACTAGCTGGAGGTGTCTGGACGGGCAAATTTAACTCTCATTTCCCACCAGGAAGAGGAAATAACTAAAGGCTCAGCGGGCCGTGCCGGAACCAGATTAGGGCCTGAAGCCATCCTGCGGTGTTGCGGACAGCTCAAAAGAAAGCGAGTTGAAGAAAGGAGCTCAGGGGCACTGTAATTCACAAACCTGCAGAGTTATAAATGACAGCTATCGTCCAAAAATATACTGAAGTAAGGCTGTCAAGAGGACTTGAAAGCGCGGCAGAATTGCAGGAAACCGATTTCAGGAGGTAGACTGGAATTGCATTGAAAGCATAGGAAAAGAGGCAGAACGTCCACAATGATGCACTTGGCCAAAAAGGGCGTATGCGTTTTTTCCTGAATATATGCAGGAAAAAACGCATACGCACTTTTTGGCAAAGCAAGCAAACTTGCAAAGGAAATCTGCACTACAATGAAGTCTCACTTCCCCCAGGTCAAAAGGGCCATCTGAATAAAGTGTAAAATCCAGAAAGGCAGGACAGGCCATGGAGAACTGGGAGCCTTGTTATGCTGATGGGCGGGATGTAAATTGCCAACAGACACTCGGGAGAAGTGTATGGTGTTTCCTGAAACATCTAAAAAACAAAGCAACAGAGCCTAGGGCACTTCCACTTATGGTCCTATAGCTTAGGGAAATTAAAATCAAAAAGACACAGCCACCCCAAAGTTTGGGACGCCTCTGTTTACAAGAACCTCGTTTACCATACAAGTTCAATATCACAGAAAGTGAAAAATGGATAAAGAACATGTGGTACTTACGTACAATGCAGTATCACTCAGCAATGAAATCTATGTCATCAGGCCCGTAGCAGCATAATGAGTGGATTCAGGTACGATGATTCTAACTGAAATAAGTCACACAGAAAAAGAAACATCATAAGATATCACTAATACACGGAATGTAAACTTGGCTACACAGGAACTAAATTCCAAAACAGAACAGGGTCTCAAATTTAGAAAACCAACTTATGCTTGCTTAAGGGGAAAGGTGAGTTGGGGTGCTGCATAAAACCAGAGATTGAAATGAGCACAGATAAAGTTCCTTAAGCCAAATATGGAATAGACAAGAGCTACTCCTTGCTCAACGAAATGGACTCAACACCGCATATTAAACGCCTAAGAATGTACCTGACTACTAAGTATCTTAAAACCTATGGATTGCTATGTCTCCAAAAGAGAATCAAGCGTGTGTACAGGGGCATAAACGCAGCAGTGATAGGATTGGAGAGGTTCGGTGAGCAAATGAAGACCCTTTGAAGTCATATTGCATGGTACCCGTTACACGGGTCTCAACTCTCCAGGTTTAAGTTATTCTTCCTTCAGCTAAAACATGCATGTGGAACCCAGAGTATGATCAACCGTGTGAACGAGAGACGTGTTCAAATATGTCTCAGTTTTCCTCCCCTGGTACTCGGGTGCAACATTCCAGACGCTTTACTAACACTCTCCCCACTTGGAGAGTCAGCGCCTTTAACCTCCTGTTTGGCCCAGTTTGCAATTTCTGCGGAAGATGAACAGGAATAGCGAGAACCAATGAGAGACTAGCTGCAGGTGTCTGGACGGGCAAATTTAACTCTCATTTCCCACCAGGAAGAGGAAATAACCAAAGGCTCAACGTGCCGTGCCAGAACCACATTAGGGACTGAGGCCATCCTGTGGTGTTGCGGCCAGCTCAAAAGAAAGTGAGTTGAAGAAAGGAGCTCAGGGGCACTGTAATTCACAAACCTACAGAGTTATCAATGACAGCTATCGTCCAAAAATATACTGAAGTAAGGCTGCCAAGAGGACTTGGAAGCGGGGCAGAATTGCAGGAAATCGATTTCAGGAGGTAGACTGGAATTGCACTGAAAGCATAGGAAAAGAGGCAGAACGTCCACAATGATGCACTTGGCCAAAAAGGGCGTATGCCTTTTTTCCTGAATATATTCAGGAAAAAACGCATACGCCCTTTTTGGCCAACCAAGCAAGCTTGCAAAGGATATCTGCACTACAATGAAGTCTCACTTCCTCCCGGTCAAAAGGGCCATCTGAAAAAAGTGTAAAATCCAGAAAGGCAGGACAGGCCATGGAGAACTGGGAGCCTTGTTATGCTGATGGGCGGGATGTAAATTGCCAACAGACACTCGGGAGAAGTGTATGGTGTTTCCTGAAACATCTAAAAAACAAAGCAACAGAGCCTAGGGCACTTCCACTTATGGTCCTATAGCTTAGGGAAATTAAAATCAAAAAGACACAGCCACCCCAAAGTTTGGAACGGCTCTGTTTACAAGAACCTCATTTACAGTACAAGTTCAACACCGCAGAAAGTGAAAAATGGATAAAGAAGTTGTGGTATTTACTTACAAAGCAATATCACTCAGCAATGAAATCTATGTCATCAGGCCCTTAGCAGCACAATGAGTGGATTCAGGTATGATGATTCTAACTGAAATAAGTCACACAGAAAAAGAAACATCATAAGATATCAGTAATACACGGAATGTAAACTTGGCTACACAGGAACTGAATTACAGAACAGAACACGGTCTCAAATTTAGAAAACCAACTTATGCTTGCTTAAGGGTAAAGGTGAGTTGGGGTGCTGCATAAAACCAGAGATTGAAATGAGCACAGATAAAGTTCCTTAAGCCAAATATGGAATAGACAAGAGCTACTCCTTGCTCAACGAAATGGACTCAACACCGCATATTAAACGCCTAAGAATGTACCTGACTAGTAAGTATCGTAAAACCTACGGATTGCTATGTCTCCGAAAGAGAATCAAGCATGTGTACAGGGGCATAAACGCAGCAGTGATAGGATTGGAGAGGTTCGGTGAGCAAATGAAGACCCTTTGAAGTCATATTGCATGGTATCCATTCCACGGGTTTCAACTACCCAGGTTTAAGGTATTCTTCCTTCAGCTAAAACATGCATGTGGAACCTAGAGTATGATCAACCATGTGATCGGGAGACGTGTTCAAATATTTCTCAGTTTTCATAACCTGGTACTCGGGTGCAACATTCCAGACGCTTTACTAACACTCTCCCCACTTGGAGTGTCAGCGCCTTTAACCTCCTGTTTGGCCCAGTTTGCAATTTCTGCGGAAGATGATCAGGAATAGCGAGAACCAATGAGAGACTAGCTGGAGGTGTCTGGACGGGCAAATTTAACTCTCATTTCCCACCAGGAAGAGGAAATAACCAAAGGCTCAGCGTGCCGTGCCAGAAACACATTAGGGCCTGAAGCCATCCTGTGGTGTTGCGGCCAGCTCAAAAGAAAGCGAATTGAAGAAAGGAGCTCAGGGGCACTGTAATTCACAAACCTGCAGAGTTATCAATGACAGCTATCGTCCAAAAATATACTGAAGTAAGGCTGCCAAGAGGACTTGGAAGCGGGGCAGAATTGCAGGAAATCGATTTCAGGAGGTAGACTGGAATTTTACTGAAAGCATAGGAAAAGAGGCAGAACGTCCACAATGATGCACTTGGCCAAAAAGGGCGTATGCGTTTTTTCCTGAATATATTCAGGAAAAAACGCATACGCCCTTTTTGGCCAACCAAGCAAGCTTGCAAAGGAAATCTGTACTACAATGAAGTCTCACTTCCTCCCGGTCAAAAGGGCCACCTGAAAAAAGTGTAAAATCCAGAAAGGCAGGACAGGCCATGGAGAACTGGGAGCCTTGTTATGCTGATGGGCGGGATGTAAATTGCCAACAGACACTCGGGAGAAGTGTATGGTGTTTCCTGAAACATCTAAAAAACAAAGCAACAGAGCCTAGGGCACTTCCACTTATGGTCCTATAGCTTAGGGAAATTAAAATCAAAAAGACACAGCCACCCCAATGTTTGGAACGGCTCTGTTTACAAGAACCTCATTTACAGTACAAGTTCAACACCGCAGAAAGTGAAAAATGGATAAAGAAGTTGTGGTATTTACTTACAAAGCAATATCACTCAGCAATGAAATCTATGTCATCAGGCCCTTAGCAGCACAATGAGTGGATTCAGGTATGATGATTCTAACTGAAATAAGTCACACAGAAAAAGAAACATCATAAGATATCAGTAATACACGGAATGTAAACTTGGCTACACAGGAACTGAATTCCAAAACAGAACAGGGTCTCAAATTTAGAAAACCAACTTATGCTTGCTTAAGGGGAAAGGTGAGTTGGGGTGCTGCATAAAACCAGAGATTGAAATGAGCACAGATAAAGTTCCTTAAGCCAAATATGGAATAGACAAGAGCTACTCCTTGCTCAACGAAATGGACTCAAAACCCCATATTAAACGCCTAAGAATGTACCTGACTAGTAAGTATCTTAAAACCTATGGATAGCTATGTCTCCAAAAGAGAATCAAGCGTGTGTACAGGGGCATAAACGCAGCAGTGATAGGATTGGAGAGGTTCGGTGAGCAAATGAAGACCCTTTGAAGTCATATTGCATGGTACCCATTACACAGGTCTCAACTCTCCAGGTTTAAGGTATTCTTCCTTCAGCTAAAACATGCATGTGGAACCCAGAGTATGATCAACCGTGTGAACGGGAGACGTGTTCAAATATGTTTCAGGTTTCCTCCCCTGGTACTCGGGTGCAACATTCCAGACGCTTTACTAACACTCTCCACACTTGGAGAGTCAGCGCCTTTAACGTCCTGTTTGGCCCAGTTTGCAATTTCTGTGGAAGATGAACAGGAATAGGGAGAACCAATGAGAGACTAGCTGGAGGTGTCTGGACGGGCAAATTTAACTCTCATTTCCCACCAGGAAGAGGAAATAACCAAAGGCTCAGCGTGCCGTGCCGGAACCAGATTAGGGCCTGAAGCCATCCTGCGGTGTTGCGGCCAGCTCAAAAGAAAGCGAGTTGAAGAAAGGAGCTCAGGGGCACTGTAATTCACAAACCTGCAGAGTTATAAATGACAGCTATCGTCCAAAAATATACTGAAGTAAGGCTGCCAAGAGGACTTGAAAGCGCGGCAGAATTGCAGGAAACCGATTTCAGGAGGTAGACTGGAATTGCATTGAAAGCATAGGAAAAGAGGCAGAACGTCCACAATGGTACACTTGGCCAAAAAGGGCGTATGCATTTTTTCCTGAATATATTCAGGAAAAAACGCGTACGCCCTTTTTGGCCAACCAAGCAAACTTGCAAAGGAAATCTGCACTACAATGAAGTCTCACTTCCCCCAGGTCAAAAGGGCCATCTGAAAAAAGTGTAAAATCCAGAAAGGCAGGACAGGCCATGGAGAACTGGGAGCCTTGTTATGCTGATGGGCGGGATGTAAATTGCCAACAGACACTCGGGAGAAGTGTATGGTGTTTCCTGAAACATCTAAAAAACAAAGCAACAGAGCCTAGGGCACTCCCACTTATGGTCCTATAGCTTAGGGAAATTAAAATCAAAAAGACACAGCCACCCCAAAGTTTCGGACGCCTCTGTTTACAAGAACCTCGTTTACCATACAAGTTCAATATCACAGAAAGTGAAAAATGGATAAAGAACATGTGGTACTTACGTAAAATGCAGTATCACTCAGCAATGAAATCTATGTCATCAGGCCCGTAGCAGCATAATGAGTGGATTCAGGTACGATGATTCTAACTGAAATAAGTCACACAGAAAAAGAAACATCATAAGATATCACTAATACACGGAATGTAAACTTGGCTACACAGGAACTAAATTCCAAAACAGAACAGGGTCTCAAATTTAGAAAACCAACTTATGCTTGCTTAAGGGGAAAGGTGAGTTGGGGTGCTGCATGAAACCAGAGATTGAAATGAGCACAGATAAAGTTCCTTAAGCCAAATATGGAATAGACAAGAGCTACTCCTTGCTCAACGAAATGGACTCAACACCCCATATTAAACGTCTAAGAATGTACCTGACTAGTAAGTATCTTAAAACCTATGGATTGCTATGTCTCCAAAAGAGAATCAAGTGTGTGTACAGGGGCATAAACGCAGCAGTGATAGGATTGGAGAGGTTCGGTGAGCAAATGAAGACCCTTTGAAGTCATATTGCATGGTACCCATTACACGGGTCTCAACTCTCCAGGTTTAAGGTATTCTTCCTTCAGCTAAAACATGCATGTGGAACCCAGAGTATGATCAACCGTGTGAACGGGAGACGTGTTCAAATATGTCTCAGTTTTCCTCCCCTGGTACTCGGGTGCAACATTCCAGACGCTTTACTAACACTCTCCCCACTTGGAGAGTCAGCGCCTTTAACCTCCTGTTTGGCCCAGTTTGCAATTTCTGCGGAAGATGAACAGGAATAGCGAGAACCAATGAGAGACTAGCTGGAGGTGTCTGGACGGGCAAATTTAACTCTCATTTCCCACCAGGAAGAGGAAATAACCAAAGGCTCAGCGTGCCGTGCCAGAACCACATTAGGGCCTGAAGCCATCTTGCGGTGTTGTGGCCAGCTCACAAGAAAGCGAGTTGAAGAAAGGAGCTCAGGGGCACTGTAATTCACAAACCTGCAGAGTTATAAATGACAGCTATCGTCCAAAAATATACTGAAGTAAGGCTGCCAAGAGGACTTGAAAGCGGGGCAGAATTGCAGGAAACCGATTTCAGGAGGTAGACTGGAATTGCATTGAAAGCATAGGAAAAGAGGCAGAACGTCCACAATGATGCACTTGGCCAAAAAGGGCGTATGCGTTTTTTCCTGAATATATTCAGGAAAAAACGCATACGCACTTTTTGGCCAACCAAGCAAGCTTGCAGAGGAAATCTGCACTACAATGAAGTCTCACTTCCCCCCGGTCAAAAGGGCCATCTGAAAAAAGTGTAAAATCCAGAAAGGCAGGACAGGCCATGGAGAACTGGGAGCCTTGTTATGCTGATGGACGGGATGTAAATTGCCAACAGACACTCGGGAGAAGTGTATGGTGTTTCCTGAAACATCTAAAAAACAAAGCAACAGAGCCTAGGGCACTTCCACTTATGGTCCTATAGCTTAGGGAAATTAAAATCAAAAAGACACAGCCATCCCAAAGTTTGGAACGGCTCTGTTTACAAGAACCTCGTTTACAGAACAAGTTCAACATCGCAGAAAGTGAAAAATGGATAAAGAAGTTGTGGTATTTACTTACAAAGCAATATCACTCAGTAATGAAATCTATGTCATCAGGCCCTTAGCAGCATAATGAGTGGATTCAGGTACGATGATTCTAACTGAAATAAGTCACACAGAAAAAGAAACAACATAAGATATCAGTAATACATGGAATGTAAAGTTGGCTACACAGGAACTGAATTACAGAACAGAACACGGTCTCAAATTTAGAAAACCAACTTATGCTTGCTTAAGCGGAAAGGTGAGTTGGGGTGCTGCATAAAACCAGAGATTGAAATGAGAACAGATAAAGTTCCTTAAGCCAAATATGGAATAGACAAGAGCTACTCCTTGCTCAACGAAATGGACTCAACACCACATATTAAACACCTAAGAATGTACCTGACTAGTAAGTATCTTAAAACCTATGGATTGCTATGTCTCAGAAAGAGAATCAAGCATGGGTACAGGGGCATAAACGCAGCAATGATAGGATTGGAGAGGTTCGGTGAGCAAATGAAGACCCTTTGAAGTCATATTGCATGGTACCCATTCCACAGGTTTCAACTACCCAGGTTTAAGGTATTCTTCCTTCAGCTAAAACATGCATGTGGAACCTAGAGTATGATCAACCATGTGATCGGGAGACGTGTTCAAATATGTCTCAGTTTTCATACCCTGGTACTCAGGTACAACATTCCAGACGCTTTACTAACACTCTCCCGACTTGGAGAGTCAGTCCCTTTAACCTCCTGTATGGCCTAGTGTGCAATTTCTGCGGAAGATGAACAGGAATAGCGAGAACCAATGAGAGACTAGCTGGAGGTGTCTGAACGGGCAAATTTATCTCTCATTTCCCACCAGGAAGAGGAATTAACCAAAGGCTCAGCGTGCCGTGCCGGAACAAGATTAGGGCCTGAAGCCATCCTGTGGTGTTGCGGCCAGCTCACAAGAAAGCGAGTTGAAGAAAGGAGCTCAGGGGCACTGTAATTCACAAACCTGCAGAGTTATAAATGACAGCTATCATCCAAAAATATACTGAAGTAAGGCTGCCAAGAGGCCTTGAAAGCGGGGCAGAATAGCAGGAAAACCATTTCAGGAGGTAGACTGGAATTGCATTGAAAGCATAGGAAAAGAGGCAGAACGTCCACAATGATGCACTTGGCCAAAAAGGGCGTATGCGTTTTTTCCTGAATATATTCAGGAAAAAACGCATACGCCCTTTTTGGCCAACCAAGCAAACTTGCAAAGGAAATCTGCACTAAAATGAAGTCTCACTTCCCCCAGGTCAAAAGGGCCATCTGAAAAAAGTGTAAAATCCAGAAAGGCAGGACAGGCCATGGAGAACTGGGAGCCTTGTTATGATGATGGGTGGGATGTAAATTGCCAACAGCCGCTCTGTAGAAGTGTATGGTGTTTCCTGAAACATCTAAAAAACAAAGCAACAGAGCCTAGGGCACTTCCACTTATGGTCCTATAGCTTAGGGAAATTAAAATCAAAAAGACACAGCCACCCCAAAATTTGGGATGCCTCTGTTTACCAGAACCTCGTTTACCGTACAAGTTCAATATCACAGAAAGTGAAAAATGGATAAAGAACTTGTGGTACTTACGTACAATGCAGTATCACTCAGCAATGAAATCTATGTCATCAGGCCCTTAGCAGCACAATGAGTGGATTCAGGTATGATGATTCTAACTGAAATAAGTCACACAGAAAAAGAAACATCATAAGATATCACTAATACACGGAATGTAAACTTGGCTACACACAAACTGAATTACAGAACAGAACAGGGTCTCAAATTTAGAAAACCAACTTATGCTTGCTTAAGGGTAAAGGTGAGTTGGGGTGCTGCATAAAACCAGAGATTGAAATGAGCACAGATAAAGTTCCTTAAGCCAAATATGGAATAGACAAGAGCTACACCTTGCTCAACGAAATGGACTCAACACCCCATATTAAACGCCTAAGAATGTACCTGACTAGTAAGTATCTTAAAACCTATGGATTGCTATGTCTCCAAAAGAGAATCAAGCGTGTGTACAGGGGCATAAACGCAGCAGTGATAGGATTAGAGAGGTTCGGTGAGCAAATGAAGACCCTTTGAAGTCATATTGCATGGTACCCATTACACGGGTCTCAACTCTCCAGGTTTAAGGTATTCTTCCTTCAGCTAAAACATGCATGTGGAACCCAGAGTATGATCAACCATGTGAACGGGAGACGTGTTCAAATATGTCTCAGTTTTCCTCCCCTGGTACTCGGGTGCAACATTCCAGACGCTTTACTAACACTCTCCCCACTTGGAGAGTCAGCGCCTTTAACCTCCTGTTTGGCCCAGTTTGCAATTTCTGCGGAAGATGAACAGGAATAGCGAGAACCAATGAGAGACTAGCTGGAGGTGTCTGGACGGGCAAATTTAACTCTCATTTCCCACCAGGAAGAGGAAAAAACCAAAGGCTCAGCGTGCCGTGCCGGAACCAGATTAGGGCCTGAAGCCATCCTGCGGTGTTGCGGCCAGCTCAAAAGAAAGCGAGTTGAAGAAAGGAGCTCAGGGGCACTGTAATTCACAAACCTGCAGAGTTATAAATGACAGCTATCGTCCAAAAATATACTGAAGTAAGGCTGCCAAGAGGACTTGAAAGTGGGGCAGAATTGCAGGAAACCGATTTCAGGAGGTAGACTGGAATTGCATTGAAAGCATAGGAAAAGAGGCAGAACGTCCACAATGATGCACTTGGCCAAAAATCGTATGCGTTTTTTCCTGAATATATTCAGGAAAAAACGCATACGCCCTTTTTGGCCAACCAAGCAAGCTTGCAAAGGAAATCTGCACTACAATGAAGTCTCACTTCCCCCCGGTCAAAAGGGCCATCTGAAAAAAGTGTAAAATCCAGAAAGGCAGGACAGGCCATGGAGAACTGGAAGCCTTGTTATGCTGATGGGCGGGATGTAAATTGCCAACAGACACTCGGGAGAAGTGTATGGTGTTTCCTGAAACATCTAAAAAACAAAGCAACAGAGCCTAGGGCACTTCCACTTATGGTCCTATAGCTTAGGGAAATTAAAATCAAAAAGACACAGCCACCCCAAAGTTTGGAACGGCTCTGTTTACAAGAACCTCGTTTACAGTACAAGTTCAACATCGCAGAAAGTGAAAAATGGATAAAGAAGTTGTGGTATTTACTTACAAAGCAATATCACTCAGCAATGAAATCTATGTCATCAGGCCCTTAGCAGCACAATGAGTGGATTCAGGTATGATGATTCTAACTGAAATAAGTCACACAGAAAAAGAAACATCATAAGATATCAATAATACACGGAATGTAAACTTGGCTACACAGGAACTGAATTCCAAAACAGAACAGGGTCTCAAATTTAGAAAACCAACTTATGCTTGCTTAAGGGGAAAGGTGAGTTGGGGTGCTGCATAAAACCAGAGATTGAAATGAGCACAGATAAAGTTCCTTAAGCCAAATATGGAATAGACAAGAGCTACTCCTTGCTCAACGAAATGGACTCAACACCGCATATTAAACGCCTAAGAATGTACCTGACTAGTAAGTATCTTAAAACCTATGGATTGCTATGACTCCGAAACAGAATCAAGCATGTGAACAGGGGCATAAACGCAGCAGTGATAGGATTGGAGAGGTTCGGTGAGCAAATGAAGACCCTTTGAAGTCATATTGCATGGTACCCATTCCACAGGTTTCAACTACCCAGGTTTAAGGTATTCTTCCTTCAGCTAAAACATGCATGTGGAACCTAGAGTATGATCAACCATGTGATCGGGAGATGTGTTCAAATATGTCTCAGTTTTCGTACCCTGGTACTCGGGTGCAACATTCCAGACGCTTTACTAACACTCTCCCGACTTGGAGAGTCAGTCCCTTTAACCTCCTGTTTGGCCCAGTTTGCAATTTCTGAGGAAGATGAACAGGAATAGCGAGAACCAATGACAGACTAGCTGGAGGTGTCTGGACGGGCAAATTTATCTCTCATTTCCCACCAGGAAGAGGAATTAACCAAAGGCTCAGCGTGCCGTGCCGGAACCAGATTAGGGTCTGAAGCCATCCTGCGGTGTTGCGGCCAGCTCACAAGAAGGCGAGTTGAAGAAAGGAGCTCAGGGGCACTGTAATTCACAAACCTGCAGAGTTATAAATGACAGCTATCGTCCAAAAATATACTGAAGTAAGGCTGCCAAGAGGACTTGAAAGCGGTGCAGAATTGCAGGAAACTGATTTCAGGAGGTAGACTGGAATTGCATTGAAAGCATAGGAAAAGAGGCAGAACGTCCACAATGATGCACTTGGCCAAAAAGGGCGTATGCGTTTTTTCCTGAATATATTCAGGAAAAAACGCATACGCCCTTTTTGGCCAACCAAGCAAGCTTGCAAAGGAAATCTGCACTACAATGAAGTCTCACTTCCCCCCGGTCAAAAGGGCCATCTGAAAAAAGTGTAAAATCCAGAAAGGCAGGACAGGCCATGGAGAACTGGGAGCCTTGTTATGCTGATGGGCGGGATGTAAATTGCCAACAGACACTCGGGAGAAGTGTATGGTGTTTCCTGAAACATCTAAAAAACAAAGCAACAGAGCCTAGGGCACTTCCACTTATGGTCCTATAGCTTAGGGAAATTAAAATCAAAACGACACAGCCACCCCAAAGTTTGGGACGCCTCTGTTTACAAGAACCTCATTTACAGTACAAGTTCAACATCGCAGAAAGTGAAAAATGGATAAAGAAGTTGTGGTATTTACTTACAAAGCAATATCACTCAGCAATGAAATCTATGTCATCAGGCCCTTAGCAGCACAATGAGTGGATTCAGGTATGATGATTCTAACTGAAATAAGTCACACAGAAAAAGAAACATCATAAGATATCACTAATACACGGAATGTAAACTTGGCTACACACAAACTGAATTACAGAACAGAACAGGGTCTCAAATTTAGAAAACCAACTTATGCTTGCTTAAGGGTAAAGGTGAGTTGGGGTGCTGCATAAAACCAGAGATTGAAATGAGCACAGATAAAGTTCCTTAAGCCAAATATGGAATAGACAAGAGCTACACCTTGCTCAACGAAATGGACTCAACACCCCATATTAAACGCCTAAGAATGTACCTGACTAGTAAGTATCTTAAAACCTATGGATTGCTATGTCTCCAAAAGAGAATCAAGCATGTGTACAGGGGCATAAACGCAGCAGTGATAGGATTAGAGAGGTTCGGTGAGCAAATGAAGACCCTTTGAAGTCATATTGCATGGTACCCATTCCACGGGTCTCAACTCTCCAGGTTTAAGGTATTCTTCCTTCAGCTAAAACATGCATGTGGAACCCAGAGTATGATCAACCATGTGAACGGGAGACGTGTTCAAATATGTCTCAGTTTTCCTCCCCTGGTACTCGGGTGCAACATTCCAGACGCTTTACTAACACTCTCCCCACTTGGAGAGTCAGCGCATTTAACCTCCTGTTTGGCCCAGTTTGCAATTTCTGCGGAAGATGAACAGGAATAGGGAGAACCAATGAGAGACTAGCTGGAAGTGTCTGGACGGGCAAATTTAACTCTCATTTCCCACCAGGAAGAGGAAATAACCCAAGGCTGTGCGTGCCGTGCCGGAACCAGATTAGGGCCTGAAGCCATCCTGCGGTGTTGCGGCCAGCTCAAAAGAAAGCGAGTTGAAGAAAGGAGCTCAGGGGCACTGTAATTCACAAATCTGCAGAGTTATAAATGACAGCTATCGTCCAAAAATATACTGAAGTAAGGCTGCCAAGAGGACTTGAAAGCGGGGCAGAATTGCAGGAAACCGATTTCAGGAGGTAGACTGGAATTGCATTGAAAGCATAGGAAAAGAGGCAGAACGTCCACAATGATGCACTTGGCCAAAAAGGGCGTATGCGTTTTTTCCTGAATATATTCAGGAAAAAACGCATACGCCCTTTTTGGCCAACCAAGCAAGCTTGCAAAGGAAATCTGCACTACAATGAAGTCTCACTTCCCCCCGGTCAAAAGGGCCATCTGAAAAAAGTGTAAAATCCAGAAAGGCAGGACAGGCCATGGAGAACTGAGAGCCTTGTTATGCTGATGGGCGGGATGTAAATTGCCAACAGACACTCGGGAGAAGTGTATGGTGTTTCCTGAAACATCTAAAAAACAAAGCAACAGAGCCTAGGGCACTTCCACTTATGGTCCTATAGCTTAGGGAAATTAAAATCAAAAAGACACAGCCACCCCAAAGTTTGGAACGGCTCTGTTTACAAGAACCTCGTTTACAGTACAAGTTCAACATCGCAGAAAGTGAAAAATGGATAAAGAAGTTGTGGTATTTACTTACAAAGCAATATCACTCAGCAATGAAATCTATGTCATCAGGCCCTTAGCAGCACAATGAGTGGATTCAGGTACGATGATTCTAACTGAAATAAGTCACACAAAAAAAGAAACATCATAAGATTTCACTAATACATGGAATGTAAACTTGGCTACACAGGAACTGAATTCCAAAACAGAACAGGGTCTCAAATTTAGAAAACCAACTTATGCTTGCTTAAGGGGAAAGGTGAGTTGGGGTGCTGCATAAAACCAGAGATTGAAATGAGCACAGATAAAGTTCCTTAAGCCAAATATGGAATAGACAAGAGCTACTCCTTACTCAACGAAATGGACTCAACACCCCATATTAAACGCCTAAGAATGTACCTGACTAGTAAGTATCTTAAAACCTATGGATTGCTATGTCTCCAAAAGAGAATCAAGCGTGTGTACAGGGGCATAAACGCAGCAGTGATAGGATTGGAGAGGTTCAGTGAGCAAATGAAGACCCTTTGAAGTCATATTGCATGGTACCCATTACACGGGTCTCAACTCTCCAGGTTTAAGGTATTCTTCCTTCAGCTAAAACATGCATGTGGAACCCAGAGTATGATCAACCATGTGAATGGGAGACGTGTTCAAATATGTCTCAGTTTTCCTCCCCTGGTACTCGGGTGCAACATTCCAGACGCTTTACTAACACTCTCCCCACTTGGAGAGTCAGCGCCTTTAACCTCCTGTTTGGCCCAGTTTGCAATTTCTGCGGAAGATGAACAGGAATAGCGAGAACCAATGAGAGACTAGCTGGAGGTGTCTGGACGGGCAAATTTAACTCTCATTTCCCATCAGGAAGAGGAAAAAACCAAAGGCTCAGCGTGCCGTGCCGGAACCAGATTAGGGCCTGAAGCCATCCTGCGGTGTTGCGGCCAGCTCAAAAGAAAGCGAGTTGAAGAAAGGAGCTCAGGGGCACTGTAATTCACAAACCTGCAGAGTTATAAATGACAGCTATCGTCCAAAAATATACTGAAGTAAGGCTGCCAAGAGGACTTGAAAGTGGGGCAGAATTGCAGGAAACCGATTTCAGGATGTAGACTGGAATTGCATTGAAAGCATAGGAAAAGAGGCAGAACGTCCACAATGATGCACTTGGCCAAAAATCGTATGCGTTTTTTCCTGAATATATTCAGGAAAATACGCATACGCCCTTTTTGGCCAACCAAGCAAGCTTGCAAAGGAAATCTGCACTACAATGAAGTCTCACTTCCCCCCGGTCAAAAGGGCCATCTGAAAAAAGTGTAAAATCCAGAAAGGCAGGACAGGCCATGGAGAACTGGAAGCCTTGTTATGCTGATGGGCGGGATGTAAATTGCCAACAGACACTCGGGAGAAGTGTATGGTGTTTCCTGAAACATCTAAAAAACAAAGCAACAGAGCCTAGGGCACTTCCACTTATGGTCCTATAGCTTAGGGAAATTAAAATCAAAAAGACACAGCCACCCCAAAGTTTGGAACGGCTCTGTTTACAAGAACCTCGTTTACAGTACAAGTTCAACATCGCAGAAAGTGAAAAATGGATAAAGAAGTTGTGGTATTTACTTACAAAGCAATATCACTCAGCAATGAAATCTATGTCATCAGGCCCTTAGCAGCACAATGAGTGGATTCAGGTATGATGATTCTAACTGAAATAAGTCACACAGAAAAAGAAACATCATAAGATATCAATAATACACGGAATGTAAACTTGGCTACACAGGAACTGAATTCCAAAACAGAACAGGGTCTCAAATTTAGAAAACCAACTTATGCTTGCTTAAGGGGAAAGGTGAGTTGGGGTGCTGCATAAAACCAGAGATTGAAATGAGCACAGATAAAGTTCCTTAAGCCAAATATGGAATAGACAAGAGCTACTCCTTGCTCAACGAAATGGACTCAACACCGCATATTAAACGCCTAAGAATGTACCTGACTAGTAAGTATCTTAAAACCTATGGATTGCTATGTCTCCGAAACAGAATCAAGCATGTGAACAGGGGCATAAACGCAGCAGTGATAGGATTGGAGAGGTTCGGTGAGCAAATGAAGTCCCTTTGAAGACATATTGTATGGTACCCATTACACGGGTCTCAACTCTCCAGGTTTAAGGTATTCTTCCTTCAGCTAAAACATGCATGTGGAACCTAGAGTATGATCAACCATGTGATCGGGAGACGTGTTCAAATATGTCTCAGTTTTCGTACCCTGGTACTCGGGTGCAACATTCCAGACGCTTTACTAACACTCTCCCCACTTGGAGAGTCAGCGCCTTTAACCTCCTGTTTGGCCCAGTTTGCAATTTCTGCGGAAGATGAACAGGAATAGCGAGAACCAATGAGAGACTAGCTGGAGGTGTCTGGACGGGCAAATTTAACTCTCATTTCCCACCAGGAAGAGGAAATAACCAAAGGCTCAGCGTGCCGTGCCGGAACCAGATTAGGGCCTGAAGCCATCCTGCGGTGTTGCGGCCAGCTCACAAGAAAGCGAGTTGAAGAAAGGAGCTCAGGGGCACTGTAATTCACAAACCTGCAGAGTTATAAATGACAGCTATCGTCCAAAAATATACTGAAGTAAGGCTGCCAAGAGGACTTGAAAGCGGTGCAGAATTGCAGGAAACCGATTTCAGGAGGTAGACTGGAATTGCATTGAAAGCATAGGAAAAGAGGCAGAACGTCCACAATGATGCACTTGGCCAAAAAGGGCGTATGCGTTTTTTCCTGAATATATTCAGGAGAAAACGCATACGCCCTTTTTGGCCAACCAAGCAAACTTGCAAAGGAAATCTGCACTACAATGAAGTCTCACTTCCCCCCGGTCAAAAGGGCCATCTGAAAAAAGTGTAAAATCCAGAAAGGCAGGACAGGCCATGGAGAACTGGGAGCCTTGTTATGCTGATGGGCGGGATGTAAATTGCCAACAGACACTCGGGAGAAGTGTATGGTGTTTCCTGAAACATCTAAAAAACAAAGCAACAGAGCCTAGGGCACTTCCACTTATGGTCCTATAGGTTAGGGAAATTAAAATCAAAAAGACACAGCCACCCCAAAGTTTGCAACGGCTCTGTTTACAAGAACCTCGTTTACAGTACAAGTTCAACACCGCAGAAAGTGAAAAATGGATAAAGAAGTTGTGGTATTTACTTACAAAGCAATATCATTCAGCAATGAAATCTATGTCATCAGGCCCTTAGCAGCACAATGAGTGGATTCAGGTATGATGATTGTAACTGAAATAAGTCACACAGAAAAAGAAACATCATAAGATATCAGTAATACACGGAATGTAAACTTGGCTACAGAGGAACTGAATTACAGAACAGTACAGGGTCTCAAATTTAGAAAACCAACTTATGTTTGCTTAAGGGTAAAGGTGAGTTGGGGTGCTGCATAAAACCAGAGATTGAAATGAGCACAGATAAAGTTCCTTAAGCCAAATATGGAATAGACAAGAGCTACTCCTTGCTCAACGAAATGGACTCAACACCGCATATTAAACGCCTAAGAATGTACCTGACTAGTAAGTATCTTAAAACCTATGGATTGCTATGTCTCCGGAAGAGAATCAAGCATGTGTACAGGGGCATAAACGCAGCAGTGATAGGATTGGAGAGGTTCGATGAGCAAATGAAGACCCTTTGTAGTCATATTGCATGGTACCCATTCCACAGTTTCAACTACCCAGCTTTAAGGTATTCTTCCTTCAGCTAGAACATGCATGTGGAACCCAGAGTATGATCAACCATGTGATCGGGAGACGTGTTCAAATATGTCTCAGTTTTCATACCCTGGTACTCGGGTGCAACATTCCAGACGCTTTACTAACACTCTCCTGACTTGGAGAGTCAGTCCCTTTAACCTCCTGTTTGGCCCAGTTTGCAATTTCTGCGGAAGATGAACAGGAATAGCGAGAACCAATGAGAGACTAGCTGGAGGTGTCTGGACGGGCAAATTTAACTCTCATTTCCCACCAGGAAGAGGAATTAACCAAAGGCTCAGCGTGCCGTGCCAGAACAAGATTAGGGCCTGAAGCCATCCTGCGGTGTTGCGGCCAGCTCACAAGAAAGCGAGTTGAAGAAAGGAGCTCAGGGGCACTGTAATTCACAAACCTGCAGAGTTATAAATGACAGCTATCATCCAAAAATATACTGCAGTAAGGCTGCCAAGAGGACTTGAAAGCGGGGCAGAATTGCAGGAAACCGATTTCAGGAGGTAGACTGGAATTGCATTGAAAGCATAGGAAAAAAGACAGAACGTCCACAATGATGCACTTGGCCAAAAAGGGCGTATGCGTTTTTTCCTGAATATATTCAGGAAAAAACGCATACGCCCTTTTTGGCCAACCAAGCAAACTTGCAAAGGAAATCTGCACTACAATGAAGTCTCACTTCCCCTCGGTCAAAAGGGCCATCTGAAAAAAGTGTAAAATCCAGAAAGGCAAGACAGGCCATGGAGAACTGGGAGCCTTGTTATGCTGATGGGCGGGATGTAAATTGCCAAAAGCCACTCTGGAGAAGTGTATGGTGTTTCCTGAAACATCTAAAAAACAAAGCAACAGAGCCTAGGGCACTTCCAATTATGGTCCTATAGCTTAGGGAAATTAAAATAAAAAAGACACAGCCACCCCAAAGTTTGCAACGGGTCTGTTTACAAGAACCTCGTTTACAGTACAAGTTCAACATCGCAGAAAGTGAAAAATGGATAAAGAACTTGTGGTATTTACTTACAAAGCAATATCACTCAGCAATGAAATCTATGTCATCAGGCCGTTAGCAGCACAATGAGTGGATTCAGGTACGATGATTCTAACTGAAATAAGTCACACAGAAAAAGAAACATCATAAGATATCAGTAATACACGGAATGTAAGCTTGGCTACAGAGGAACTGAATTACAGAACAGAACAGGGTCTCAAATTTAGAAAACCAACTTATGCTTGCTTAAGGGGAAAGGTGAGTTGGGGTGCTGCATAAAACCAGAGATTGAAATGAACACAGATAAAGTTCCTTAAGCCAAATATGGAATACACAAGAGCTACTCCTTGCTCAACGAAATGGACTCAACACCGCATATTGAACGCCTAAGAATGTACCTGACTAGTAAGTATCTTAAAACCTATGGATTGCTATGTCTCCAAAAGAGAATCAAGCGTGTGTACAGGGGCATAAACGCAGCAGTGATAGGATTGGAGAGGTTCGGTGAGCAATTGAAGACCCTTTGAAGTCATATTGCATGGTACCCATTCCACGGGTTTCAACTACCCAGCTTTAAGGTATTCTTCCTTCAGCTAAAACATGCATGTGGAACCCAGAGTATGATCAACCATGTGAATGGGCGACGTGTTCAAATATGTCTCAGGTTTCCTCCCCTGGTACTCGGGTGCAACATTCCAGACGCTTTACTAACACTCTCCCAACTTGGAGAGTCAGCCCCTTTAACCTCCTGTTTGGCCCAGTTTGCAATTTCTGCGGAAGATGAACAGGAATAGCAAGAAACAATGAGAGACTAGCTAGAGGTGTCTGGATGGGCAAATTTAACTCTCATTTCCCACCAGGAAGAGGAAATAACCAAAGGCTCAGCATGCCGTGCCGGAACCAGATTAGGGCCTGAAGCCATCCTGCGGTGTTGCGGCCAGCTCAAAAGAAAGCGAGTTGAAGAAAGGAGCTCAGGGGCACTGTAATTCAAAAACCTGCAGAGTCATAAATGACAGCTATCGTCCAAAAATATACTGAAGTAAGGCTGCCAAGAGGACTTGAAAGCGGGGCAGAATTGCAGGAAACCGATTTCAGGAGGTAGACTGGAATTGCATTGAAAGCATAGGAAAAGAGGCAGAACGTCCACAATGATGCACTTGGCCAAAAAGGGCGTATGCGTTTTTTCCTGAATATATTCAGGAAAAAACGCATACGCCCTTTTTGGCCAACCAAGCAAGCTTGCAAAGGAAATCTGCACTACAATGAAGTCTCACTTCCCCCCGGTCAAAAGGGCCATCTGAAAAAAGTGTAAAATCCAGAAAGGCAGGACAGGCCATGGAGAACTGGGAGCCTTGTTATGCTGATGGGCGGGATGTAAATTGCCAACAGACACTCGGGAGAAGTGTATGGTGTTTCCTGAAACATCTAAAAAACAAAGCAACAGAGCCTAGGGCACTTCCACTTATGGTCCTATAGTTTAGGGAAATTAAAATCAAAAAGACACAGCCACCCCAAAGTTTGCAACGGCTCTGTTTACAAGAACCTCGTTTACAGTACAAGTTCAACACCGCAGAAAGTGAAAAATGGATAAAGAAGTTGTGGTATTTACTTACAAAGCAATATCATTCAGCAATGAAATCTATGTCATCAGGCCCTTAGCAGCACAATGAGTGGATTCAGGTATGATGATTCTAACTGAAATAAGTCACACAGAAAAAGAAACATCATAAGATATCAGTAATACACGGAATGTAAACTTGGCTACAGAGGAACAGAATTACAGAACAGTACAGGGTCTCAAATTTAGAAAACCAACTTATGTTTGCTTAAGGGTAAAGGTGAGTTGGGGTGCTGCATAAAACCAGAGATTGAAATGAGCACAGATAAAGTTCCTTAAGCCAAATATGGAATAGACAAGAGCTACTCCTTGCTCAACGAAATGGACTCAACACCGCATATTAAACGCCTAAGAATGTACCTGACTAGTAAGTATCTTAAAACCTATGGATTGCTATGTCTCCGGAAGAGAATCAAGCATGTGTACAGGGGCATAAACGCAGCAGTGATAGGATTGGAGAGGTTCGATGAGCAAATGAAGACCCTTTGTAGTCATATTGCATGGTACCCATTCCACAGTTTCAACTACCCAGCTTTAAGGTATTCTTCCTTCAGCTAGAACATGCATGTGGAACCCAGAGTATGATCAACCATGTGATCGGGAGACGTGTTCAAATATGTCTCAGTTTTCATACCCTGGTACTCGGGTGCAACATTCCAGACGCTTTACTAACACTCTCCTGACTTGGAGAGTCAGTCCCTTTAACCTCCTGTTTGGCCCAGTTTGCAATTTCTGCGGAAGATGAACAGGAATAGCGAGAACCAATGAGAGACTAGCTGGAGGTGTCTGGACGGGCAAATTTAACTCTCATTTCCCACCAGGAAGAGGAATTAACCAAAGGCTCAGCGTGCCGTGCCAGAACAAGATTAGGGCCTGAAGCCATCCTGCGGTGTTGCGGCCAGCTCACAAGAAAGCGAGTTGAAGAAAGGAGCTCAGGGGCACTGTAATTCACAAACCTGCAGAGTTATAAATGACAGCTATCGTCCAAAAGTATACTGAAGTAAGGCTGCCAAGAGGACTTGAAAGCGGGGCAGAATTGCAGGAAACCGATTTCAGGAGGTAGACTGGAATTGCATTGAAAGCATAGGAAAAGAGGCAGAACGTCCACAATGATGCACTTGGCCAAAAAGGGCGTATGCGTTTTTTCCTGAATATATTCAGGAAAAAACGCATACGCCCTTTTTGGCCAACCAAGCAAGCTTGCAAAGGAAATCTGCACTACAATGAAGTCTCACTTCCCCCCGGTCAAAAGGGCCATCTGAAAAAAGTGTAAAATCCAGAAAGGCAGGACAGGCCATGGAGAACTGGGAGCCTTGTTATGCTGATGGGCGGGATGTAAATTGCCAACAGACACTCGGGAGAAGTGTATGGTGTTTCCTGAAACATCTAAAAAACAAAGCAACAGAGCCTAGGGCACTTCCACTTATGGTCCTATAGCTTAGGGAAATTAAAATCAAAAAGACACAGCCACCCCAAAGTTTGGAAAGGCTCTGTTTATAAGAACCTCGTTTACAGTACAAGTTCAACACCGCAGAAAGTGAAAAATGGATAAAGAAGTTGTGGTATTTACTTACAAAGCAATATCACTCAGCAATGAAATCTATGTCTTCAGGCCCTTAGCAGCACAATGAGTGGATTCAGGTATGATGATTCTAACTGAAATAAGTCACACAGAAAAAGAAACATCATAAGATATCAGTAATACACGAAATGTAAACTTGGCTACAGAGGAACTGAATTACAGAACAGAACAGGGTCTCAAATTTAGAAAACCAACTTATGCTTGCTTAAGAGTAAAGGTGAGTTGGGGTGCTGCATAAAACCAGAGATTGAAATGAGCACAGATAAAGTTCCTTAAGCCAAATATGGAATAGACAAGAGCTACTCCTTGCTCAACGAAATGGACTCAACACCGCATATTAAACACCTAAGAATGTACCTGACTAGTAAGTATCTTAAAACCTATGGATTGCTATGTCTCCGGAAGAGAATCAAGCATGTGTACAGGGGCATAAACACAGCAGTGATAGGATTGGAGAGGTTCGGTGAGCAAATGAAGACCCTTTGAAGTCATATTGCATGGTACCCATTACACGGGTCTCAACTCTCCAGGTTTAAGGTATTCTTCCTTCAGCTAAAACATGCATGTGGAACCCAGAGTATGATCAACCATGTGAACAGGAGACGTGTTCAAATATGTCTCAGTTTTCCTCCCCTGGAACTCGGGTGCAACATTCCAGACTCTTTACTAACACTCTCCGCACTAGGAGAGTCAGCGCCTTTAACCTCCTGTTTGGCCCAGTTTGCAATTTCTGCGGAAGATGAACAGGAATAAGGAGAACCAATGAGAGACTAGCTGGAGGTGTCTGGACGGGCAAATTTAACTCTCATTTCCCACCAGGAAGAGGAATTAACCAAAGGCTCAGCATGCCGTGCCAGAACCAGATTAGGGCCTGAAGCCATCCTGCGTTGTTGCGGCCAGCTCACAAGAAAGCGAGTTGAAGAAAGGAGCTCAGGGGCACTGTAATTCACAAACCTGCAGAGTTATAAATGACAGCTATCGTCCAAAAATATACTGAAGTAAGGCTGCCAAGAGGACTTGAAAGCGGGGCAGAATTGCAGGAAACCGATTTCAGGAGGTAGACTGGAATTGCATTGAAAGCATAGGAAAAGAGGCAGAACGTCCACAATGATGCACTTGGCCAAAAAGGGCGTATGCGTTTTTTCCTGAATATATTCAGGAAGAAATGCATACGCCCTTTTTGGCCAACCAAGGAAGCTTGCAAAGGAAATCTGCACTACAATGAAGTCTCACTTCCACCCGGTCAAAAGGGCCATCTGAAAAAAGTGTAAAATCCAGAAAGGCAGGACAGGCCATGGAGAACTGGGAGCCTTGTTATGCTGATGGGCGGGATGTAAATTGCCAACAGACACTCGGGAGAAGTGTATGATGTTTCCTGAAACATCTAAAAAACAAAGCAACAGAGCCTAGGGCACTTCCACTTATGGTCCTATAGTTTAGGGAAATTAAAATCAAAAAGACACAGCCACCCCAAAGTTTGCAATGGCTCTGTTTACAAGAACCTCGTTTACAGTACAAGTTCAACATCGCAGAAAGTGAAAAATGGATAAAGAAGTTGTGGTATTTACTTACAAAGCAATATCACTCAGCAATGAAATCTATGTCATCAGGCCTTTAGCAGCAGAATGAGTGGATTCAGGTATGATGATTCTAACTGAAATAAGTCACACAGAAAAAGAAACATCATAAGATATCAGTAATACACGGAATGTAAACTTGGCTACACAGGAACTGAATTACAGAACAGAACAGGGTCTCAAATTTAGAAAACCATCTTATGCTTGCTTAAGGGGAAAGGTGAGTTGGGGTGCTGCATAAAACCAGAGATTGAAATGAGCACAGATAAACTTCCTTAAGCCAAATATGGAAGAGACAAGAGCTACTCCTTGCTCAACGAAATGGACTCAACACCGCATATTAAACGCCTAAGAATGTACCTGACTAGTAAGTATCTTAAAACCTATGGTTTGCTATGTCTCCGGAAGAGAATCAAGCATGTGTACAGGGGCATAAATGCAGCAGTGATAGGATTGGAGAAGTTCGGTGAGCAAATGAAGACCCTTTGAAGTCATATTGCATGGTACCCATTCCACAGGTTTCAACTACCCAGCTTTAAGGTATTCTTCCTTCAGCTAGAACATGCATGTGGAACGCAGAGTATGATCAACCATGTGATCGGGAGACGTGTTCAAATATGTCTCAGTTTTCATACCCTGGTACTCGGGTGCAACATTCCAGACGCTTTACTAACACTCTCCCGACTTGGAGAGTCAGTCCGTTTAACCTTCTGTTTGGCCCAGTTTGCAATTTCTGCGGAAGATGAACAGGAATAGCGAGAACCAATGAGAGACTAGCTGGAGGTGTCTGGACGGGCAAATTTAACTCTCATTTCCCACCAGGAAGAGGAATTAACCAAAGGCTGAGCGTGCCGTACCTGAACCAGATTAGGGCCTGAAGCCATCCTGCGGTGTTGCGGCCAGCTCAAAAGAAAGCGAGTTGAAGAAAGGAGCTCAGGGGCACTGTAATTCACAAACCTGCAGAGTTATAAATGACAGCTATCGTCCAAAAATATACTGAAGTAAGGCTGCCAAGAGGACTTGAAAGCGGGGCGGAATTGCAGGAAACCGATTTCAGGAGGTAGACTGGAATTGCATTGAAAGCATAGGAAAAGAGGCAGAACGTCCACAATGATGCACTTGGCCAAAAAGGGCGTATGCGTTTTTTCCTGAATATATTCAGGAAAAAACGCATACGCCCTTTTTGGCCAACCAAGCAAGCTTGCAAAGAAACCTGCACTACAATGAAGTCTCACTTCCCCCAGGTCAAAAGGGCCATCTGAAAAAAGTGTAAAATCCAGAAAGGCAGGACAGGCCATGGAGAACTGGGAGCCTTGTTATGCTGATGGGCGGGATGTAAATTGCCAACAGACACTCGGGAGAAGTGTATGGTGTTTCCTGAAACATCTAAAAAACAAAGCAACAGAGCCTAGGGCACTTCCACTTATGGTCCTATAGCTTAGGGAAATTAACATCAAAAAGACACAGCCACCCCATAGTTTGGAACGGCTCTGTTTATAAGAACCTCGTTTACAGTACAAGTTCAACATCGCAGAAAGTGAAAAATGGATAAAGAACTTGTGGTACTTACATACAATGCAGTATCACTCAGCAATGAAATCTATGTCATCAGGCCCGTAGCAGCACAATGAGTGGATTCACGTACGATGATTCTAACTGAAATAAGTCACACAGAAAAAGAAACATCATAAGATACCACTAATACACGGAATGTAAACTTGGCTACACAGGAACTGAATTACGGAACAGAACAGGGACTCAAATTTAGAAAACCAACTTATGCTTGCTTAAGGGGAAAGGTGAGTTGGGGTGATGCATAAAACCAGAGATTGAAATGAGCACAGATAAAGTTCCTTAAGCCAAATATGGAATAGACAAGAGCTACTCCTTGCTCAACGAAATGGACTCAACACCGCATATTAAACGCCTAAGAATGTACCTTACTAGTAAGTATCTTAAAACTTATGGATTGCTATGTCTCCGAAAGAGAATCAAGCATGTGTACAGGGGCATAAACGCAGCAGTGATAGGATTGGAGAGGTTCGGTGAGCAAATGAAGACCCTTTGAAGTCATATTGCATGGTACCGATTCCAAAGGTTTCAACTACCCAGGTTTAAGGTATTCTTCCTTCAGCTAAAACATGCATGTGGAACCTAGAGTATGATCAACCATGTGATCGGGAGACGTGTTCAAATATGTCTCAGTTTTCATACCCTGGTACTCGGGTGCAACATTCCAGACGCTTTACTAACACTCTCCCGACATGGAGAGTCAGTCCCTTTAACCTCCTGTTTGGCCCAGTTTGCAATTTCTGCGGAAGATGAACAGGAATAGCGAGAACCAATGAGAGACTAGCTGGAGGTGTCTGGACGGGCAAATTTAACTCTCATTTCCCACCAGGAAGAGGAATTAACCAAAGGCTCAGCGTGCCGTGCCGGAACCAGATTAGGGCCTGAAGCCATCCTGCGGTGTTGCGGCCAGCTCACAAGAAAGCGAGTTGAAGAAAGGAGCTCAGGGGCACTGTAATTCACAAACCTGCAGAGTTATAAATGACAGCTATCGTCCAAAAATATACTGAAGTAAGGCTGCCAAGAGGACTTGAAAGCGGGTCAGAATTGCAGGAAACCGATTTCAGGAGGTAGACTGGAATTGCATTGAAAGCATAGGAAAAAAGACAGAACGTCCACAATGATGCACTTGGCCAAAAAGGGCGTATGCGTTTTTTCCTGAATATATTCAGGAAAAAACGCATACGCCCTTTTTGGCCAACCAAGCAAGCTTGCAAAGGAAATCTGCACTACAATGAAGTCTCACTTCCCCTCGGTCAAAAGGGCCATCTGAAAAAAGTGTAAAATCCAGAAAGGCAAGACAGGCCATGGAGAACTGGGAGCCTTGTTATGCTGATGGGCGGGATGTAAATTGCCAACAGACACTCGGGAGAAGTGTATGGTGTTTCCTGAAACATCTAAAAAACAAAGCAACAGAGCCTAGGGCACTTCCACTTATGGTCCTATAGCTTAGGGAAATTAAAATCAAAAAGACACAGCCACCCCAAAGTTTGGGACGCCTCTGTTTACAAGAACCTCGTTTACCGTACAAGTTCAATATAACAGAAAGAGAAAAATGGATAAAGAACTTGTGGTACTTACGTACAATGCAGTATCACTCAGCAATGAAATCTATGTCATCAGGCCCGTAGCAGCATAATGAGTGGATTCAAGTACGATGATTCTAACTGAAATAAGTCACACAGAAAAAGAAACATCATAAGATATCACTAGTACACGGAATGTAACCTTGGCTACACAGGAACTGAATTCCAAGACAGAACAGGGTCTCAAATGTAGAAAACCAACTTATGCTTGCTTAAGGGTAAAGGTGAGTTGGGGTGCTGCATAAAACCAGAGATTGAAATGAGCACAGATAAAGTTCCTTAAGCCAAATATGGAATAGACAAGAGCTACTCCTTGCTCAACGAAATGGACTCAACACCGCATATTAAACGCCTAAGAATGTACCTGACTAGTAAGTATCGTAAAACCTACGGATTGCTATGTCTCCGAAAGAGAATCAAGCATGTGTACAGGGGCATAAACGCAGCAGTGATAGGATTGGAGAGGTTCGGTGAGCAAATGAAGACCCTTTGAAGTCATATTGCATGGTATCCATTCCACGGGTTTCAACTACCCAGGTTTAAGGTATTCTTCCTTCAGCTAAAACATGCATGTGGAACCTAGAGTATGATCAACCATGTGATCGGGAGACGTGTTCAAATATGTCTCAGTTTTCATAACCTGGTACTCGGGTGCAACATTCCAGACGCTTTACTAACACTCTCCCCACTTGGAGTGTCAGCGCCTTTAACCTCCTGTTTGGCCCAGTTTGCAATTTCTGCGGAAGATGATCAGGAATAGCGAGAACCAATGAGAGACTAGCTGGAGGTGTCTGGACGGGCAAATTTAACTCTCATTTCCCACCAGGAAGAGGAAATAACCAAAGGCTCAGCGTGCCGTGCCAGAAACACATTAGGGCCTGAAGCCATCCTGTGGTGTTGCGGCCAGCTCAAAAGAAAGCGAATTGAAGAAAGGAGCTCAGGGGCACTGTAATTCACAAACCTGCAGAGTTATCAATGACAGCTATCGTCCAAAAATATACTGAAGTAAGGCTGCCAAGAGGACTTGGAAGCGGGGCAGAATTGCAGGAAATCGATTTCAGGAGGTAGACTGGAATTTTACTGAAAGCATAGGAAAAGAGGCAGAACGTCCACAATGATGCACTTGGCCAAAAAGGGCGTATGCGTTTTTTCCTGAATATATTCAGGAAAAAACGCATACGCCCTTTTTGGCCAACCAAGCAAGCTTGCAAAGGAAATCTGTACTACAATGAAGTCTCACTTCCTCCCGGTCAAAAGGGCCATCTGAAAAAAGTGTAAAATCCAGAAAGGCAGGACAGGCCATGGAGAACTGGGAGCCTTGTTATGCTGATGGGCGGGATGTAAATTGCCAACAGACACTCGGGAGAAGTGTATGGTGTTTCCTGAAACATCTAAAAAACAAAGCAACAGAGCCTAGGGCACTTCCACTTATGGTCCTATAGCTTAGGGAAATTAAAATCAAAAAGACACAGCCACCCCAATGTTTGGAACGGCTCTGTTTACAAGAACCTCATTTACAGTACAAGTTCAACACCGCAGAAAGTGAAAAATGGATAAAGAAGTTGTGGTATTTACTTACAAAGCAATATCACTCAGCAATGAAATCTATGTCATCAGGCCCTTAGCAGCACAATGAGTGGATTCAGGTATGATGATTCTAACTGAAATAAGTCACACAGAAAAAGAAACATCATAAGATATCAGTAATACACGGAATGTAAACTTGGCTACACAGGAACTGAATTCCAAAACAGAACAGGGTCTCAAATTTAGAAAACCAACTTATGCTTGCTTAAGGGGAAAGGTGAGTTGGGGTGCTGCATAAAACCAGAGATTGAAATGAGCACAGATAAAGTTCCTTAAGCCAAATATGGAATAGACAAGAGCTACTCCTTGCTCAACGAAATGGACTCAAAACCCCATATTAAACGCCTAAGAATGTACCTGACTAGTAAGTATCTTAAAACCTATGGATAGCTATGTCTCCAAAAGAGAATCAAGCGTGTGTACAGGGGCATAAACGCAGCAGTGATAGGATTGGAGAGGTTCGGTGAGCAAATGAAGACCCTTTGAAGTCATATTGCATGGTACCCATTACACGGGTCTCAACTCTCCAGGTTTAAGGTATTCTTCCTTCAGCTAAAACATGCATGTGGAACCCAGAGTATGATCAACCGTGTGAACGGGAGACGTGTTCAAATATGTTTCAGGTTTCCTCCCCTGGTACTCGGGTGCAACATTCCAGACGCTTTACTAACACTCTCCACACTTGGAGAGTCAGCGCCTTTAACGTCCTGTTTGGCCCAGTTTGCAATTTCTGTGGAAGATGAACAGGAATAGGGAGAACCAATGAGAGACTAGCTGGAGGTGTCTGGACGGGCAAATTTAACTCTCATTTCCCACCAGGAAGAGGAAATAACCAAAGGCTCAGCGTGCCGTGCCGGAACCAGATTAGGGCCTGAAGCCATCCTGCGGTGTTGCGGCCAGCTCAAAAGAAAGCGAGTTGAAGAAAGGAGCTCAGGGGCACTGTAATTCACAAACCTGCAGAGTTATAAATGACAGCTATCGTCCAAAAATATACTGAAGTAAGGCTGCCAAGAGGACTTGAAAGCGCGGCAGAATTGCAGGAAACCGATTTCAGGAGGTAGACTGGAATTGCATTGAAAGCATAGGAAAAGAGGCAGAACGTCCACAATGGTACACTTGGCCAAAAAGGGCGTATGCATTTTTTCCTGAATATATTCAGGAAAAAACGCGTACGCCCTTTTTGGCCAACCAAGCAAACTTGCAAAGGAAATCTGCACTACAATGAAGTCTCACTTCCCCCAGGTCAAAAGGGCCATCTGAAAAAAGTGTAAAATCCAGAAAGGCAGGACAGGCCATGGAGAACTGGGAGCCTTGTTATGCTGATGGGCGGGATGTAAATTGCCAACAGACACTCGGGAGAAGTGTATGGTGTTTCCTGAAACATCTAAAAAACAAAGCAACAGAGCCTAGGGCACTCCCACTTATGGTCCTATAGCTTAGGGAAATTAAAATCAAAAAGACACAGCCACCCCAAAGTTTCGGACGCCTCTGTTTACAAGAACCTCGTTTACCATACAAGTTCAATATCACAGAAAGTGAAAAATGGATAAAGAACATGTGGTACTTACGTAAAATGCAGTATCACTCAGCAATGAAATCTATGTCATCAGGCCCGTAGCAGCATAATGAGTGGATTCAGGTACGATGATTCTAACTGAAATAAGTCACACAGAAAAAGAAACATCATAAGATATCACTAATACACGGAATGTAAACTTGGCTACACAGGAACTAAATTCCAAAACAGAACAGGGTCTCAAATTTAGAAAACCAACTTATGCTTGCTTAAGGGGAAAGGTGAGTTGGGGTGCTGCATGAAACCAGAGATTGAAATGAGCACAGATAAAGTTCCTTAAGCCAAATATGGAATAGACAAGAGCTACTCCTTGCTCAACGAAATGGACTCAACACCGCATATTAAACGCCTAAGAATGTACCTGACTAGTAAGTTTCTTAAAACCTATGGATTGCTATGTCTCCAAAAGAGAATCAAGCGTGTTTACAGGGGCATAAACGCAGCAGTGATAGGATTGGAGAGGTTCGGTGAGCAAATGAAGTCCCTTTGAAGTCATATTGTATGGTACCCATTACACGGGTCTCAACTCTCCAGGTTTAAGGTATTCTTCCTTCAGCTAAAACATGCATGTGGAACCCAGAGTATGATCAACCGTGTGAACGGGAGACGTGTTCAAATATGTCTCAGTTTTCCTCCCCTGGTACTCGGGTGCAACATTCCAGACGCTTTACTAACACTCTCCCCATTTGGAGAGTCAGCGCCTTTAACCTCCTGTTTGGCCCAGTTTGCAATTTCTGCGGAAGATGAACAGGAATAGCGAGAACCAATGAGAGACTAGCTGGAGGTGTCTGAACGGGCAAATTTAACTCTCATTTCCCACCAGGAAGAGGAAATAACCAAAGGCTCAGCGTGCCGTGCCAGAACCACATTAGGGCCTGAAGCCATCCTGTGGTGTTGCGGCCAGCTCAAAAGAAAGCGAGTTGAAGAAAGGAGCTCAGGGGCACTGTAATTCACAAACCTGCAGAGTTATCAATGACAGCTATCGTCCAAAAATATACTGAAGTAAGGCTGCCAAGAGGACTTGGAAGCGCGGCAGAATTGCAGGAAATCGATTTCAGGAGGTAGACTGGAATTGCATTGAAAGCATAGGAAAAGAGGCAGAACGTCCACAATGATGCACTTGGCCAAAAAGGGCGTATGCGTTTTTTCCTGAATATATTCAGGAAAAAACGCATACGCACTTTTTGGCCAACCAAGCAAGCTTGCAGAGGAAATCTGCACTACAATGAAGTCTCACTTCCCCCCGGTCAAAAGGGCCATCTGAAAAAAGTGTAAAATCCAGAAAGGCAGGACAGGCCATGGAGAACTGGGAGCCTTGTTATGCTGATGGACGGGATGTAAATTGCCAACAGACACTCGGGAGAAGTGTATGGTGTTTCCTGAAACATCTAAAAAACAAAGCAACAGAGCCTAGGGCACTTCCACTTATGGTCCTATAGCTTAGGGAAATTAAAATCAAAAAGACACAGCCATCCCAAAGTTTGGAACGGCTCTGTTTACAAGAACCTCGTTTACAGAACAAGTTCAACATCGCAGAAAGTGAAAAATGGATAAAGAAGTTGTGGTATTTACTTACAAAGCAATATCACTCAGTAATGAAATCTATGTCATCAGGCCCTTAGCAGCATAATGAGTGGATTCAGGTACGATGATTCTAACTGAAATAAGTCACACAGAAAAAGAAACATCATAAGATATCAGTAATACATGGAATGTAAAGTTGGCTACACAGGAACTGAATTACAGAACAGAACACGGTCTCAAATTTAGAAAACCAACTTATGCTTGCTTAAGCGGAAAGGTGAGTTGGGGTGCTGCATAAAACCAGAGATTGAAATGAGAACAGATAAAGTTCCTTAAGCCAAATATGGAATAGACAAGAGCTACTCCTTGCTCAACGAAATGGACTCAACACCACATATTAAACACCTAAGAATGTACCTGACTAGTAAGTATCTTAAAACCTATGGATTGCTATGTCTCAGAAAGAGAATCAAGCATGGGTACAGGGGCATAAACGCAGCAATGATAGGATTGGAGAGGTTCGGTGAGCAAATGAAGACCCTTTGAAGTCATATTGCATGGTACCCATTCCACAGGTTTCAACTACCCAGGTTTAAGGTATTCTTCCTTCAGCTAAAACATGCATGTGGAACCTAGAGTATGATCAACCATGTGATCGGGAGACGTGTTCAAATATGTCTCAGTTTTCATACCCTGGTACTCAGGTGCAACATTCCAGACGCTTTACTAACACTCTCCCGACTTGGAGAGTCAGTCCCTTTAACCTCCTGTATGGCCTAGTGTGCAATTTCTGCGGAAGATGAACAGGAATAGCGAGAACCAATGAGAGACTAGCTGGAGGTGTCTGAACGGGCAAATTTATCTCTCATTTCCCACCAGGAAGAGGAATTAACCAAAGGCTCAGCGTGCCGTGCCGGAACAAGATTAGGGCCTGAAGCCATCCTGTGGTGTTGCGGCCAGCTCACAAGAAAGCGAGTTGAAGAAAGGAGCTCAGGGGCACTGTAATTCACAAACCTGCAGAGTTATAAATGACAGCTATCATCCAAAAATATACTGAAGTAAGGCTGCCAAGAGGCCTTGAAAGCGGGGCAGAATAGCAGGAAAACCATTTCAGGAGGTAGACTGGAATTGCATTGAAAGCATAGGAAAAGAGGCAGAACGTCCACAATGATGCACTTGGCCAAAAAGGGCGTATGCGTTTTTTCCTGAATATATTCAGGAAAAAACGCATACGCCCTTTTTGGCCAACCAAGCAAACTTGCAAAGGAAATCTGCACTAAAATGAAGTCTCACTTCCCCCAGGTCAAAAGGGCCATCTGAAAAAAGTGTAAAATCCAGAAAGGCAGGACAGGCCATGGAGAACTGGGAGCCTTGTTATGATGATGGGTGGGATGTAAATTGCCAACAGCCGCTCTGTAGAAGTGTATGGTGTTTCCTGAAACATCTAAAAAACAAAGCAACAGAGCCTAGGGCACTTCCACTTATGGTCCTATAGCTTAGGGAAATTAAAATCAAAAAGACACAGCCACCCCAAAATTTGGGATGCCTCTGTTTACCAGAACCTCGTTTACCGTACAAGTTCAATATCACAGAAAGTGAAAAATGGATAAAGAACTTGTGGTACTTACGTACAATGCAGTATCACTCAGCAATGAAATCTATGTCATCAGGCCCTTAGCAGCACAATGAGTGGATTCAGGTATGATGATTCTAACTGAAATAAGTCACACAGAAAAAGAAACATCATAAGATATCACTAATACACGGAATGTAAACTTGGCTACACACAAACTGAATTACAGAACAGAACAGGGTCTCAAATTTAGAAAACCAACTTATGCTTGCTTAAGGGTAAAGGTGAGTTGGGGTGCTGCATAAAACCAGAGATTGAAATGAGCACAGATAAAGTTCCTTAAGCCAAATATGGAATAGACAAGAGCTACACCTTGCTCAACGAAATGGACTCAACACCCCATATTAAACGCCTAAGAATGTACCTGACTAGTAAGTATCTTAAAACCTATGGATTGCTATGTCTCCAAAAGAGAATCAAGCATGTGTACAGGGGCATAAAGGCAGCAGTGATAGGATTAGAGAGGTTCGGTGAGCAAATGAAGACCCTTTGAAGTCATATTGCATGGTACCCATTCCACGGGTCTCAACTCTCCAGGTTTAAGGTATTCTTCCTTCAGCTAAAACATGCATGTGGAACCCAGAGTATGATCAACCATGTGAACGGGAGACGTGTTCAAATATGTCTCAGTTTTCCTCCCCTGGTACTCGGGTGCAACATTCCAGACGCTTTACTAACACTCTCCCCACTTGGAGAGTCAGCGCATTTAACCTCCTGTTTGGCCCAGTTTGCAATTTCTGCGGAAGATGAACAGGAATAGGGAGAACCAATGAGAGACTAGCTGGAAGTGTCTGGACGGGCAAATTTAACTCTCATTTCCCACCAGGAAGAGGAAATAACCAAAGGCTGTGCGTGCCGTGCCGGAACCAGATTAGGGCCTGAAGCCATCCTGCGGTGTTGCGGCCAGCTCAAAAGAAAGCGAGTTGAAGAAAGGAGCTCAGGGGCACTGTAATTCACAAATCTGCAGAGTTATAAATGACAGCTATCGTCCAAAAATATACTGAAGTAAGGCTGCCAAGAGGACTTGAAAGCGGGGCAGAATTGCAGGAAACCGATTTCAGGAGGTAGACTGGAATTGCATTGAAAGCATAGGAAAAGAGGCAGAACGTCCACAATGATGCACTTGGCCAAAAAGGGCGTATGCGTTTTTTCCTGAATATATTCAGGAAAAAACGCATACGCCCTTTTTGGCCAACCAAGCAAGCTTGCAAAGGAAATCTGCACTACAATGAAGTCTCACTTCCCCCCGGTCAAAAGGGCCATCTGAAAAAAGTGTAAAATCCAGAAAGGCAGGACAGGCCATGGAGAACTGAGAGCCTTGTTATGCTGATGGGCGGGATGTAAATTGCCAACAGACACTCGGGAGAAGTGTATGGTGTTTCCTGAAACATCTAAAAAACAAAGCAACAGAGCCTAGGGCACTTCCACTTATGGTCCTATAGCTTAGGGAAATTAAAATCAAAAAGACACAGCCACCCCAAAGTTTGGAACGGCTCTGTTTACAAGAACCTCGTTTACAGTACAAGTTCAACATCGCAGAAAGTGAAAAATGGATAAAGAAGTTGTGGTATTTACTTACAAAGCAATATCACTCAGCAATGAAATCTATGTCATCAGGCCCTTAGCAGCACAATGAGTGGATTCAGGTATGATGATTCTAACTGAAATAAGTCACACAGAAAAAGAAACATCATAAGATATCAATAATACACGGAATGTAAACTTGGCTACACAGGAACTGAATTCCAAAACAGAAGAGGGTCTCAAATTTAGAAAACCAACTTATGCTTGCTTAAGGGTAAAGGTGAGTTGGGGTGCTGCATAAAACCAGAGATTGAAATGAACACAGATAAAGTTCCTTAAGCCAAATATGGAATAGACAAGAGCTACTCCTTGCTCAACGAAATGGACTCAACACCCCATATTAAACGCCTAAGAATGTACCTGACTAGTAAGTATCTTAAAACCTATGGATTGCTATGTCTCCGAAAGAGAATCAAGCATGTGTACAGGGGCATAAACGCAGCAGTGATAGGATTGGAGAGGTTCGGTGAGCAAATGAAGACCCTTTGAAGTCATATTGCATGGTACCCATTACACGGGTCTCAACTCTCCAGGTTTAAGGTATTCTTCCTTCAGCTAAAACATGCATGTGGAACCCAGAGTATGATCAACCGTGTGAACGGGAGACGTGTTCAAATATGTCTCAGTTTTCCTCCCCTGGTACTCGGGTGCAACATTCCAGACGCTTTACTAACACTCTCCCCACTTGGAGAGTCAGCGCCTTTAACCTCCTGTTTGGCCCAGTTTGCAATTTCTGCGGAAGATGAACAGGAATAGCGAGAACCAATGAGAGACTAGCTGGAGGTGTCTGGACGGGCAAATTTAACTCTCATTTCCCACCAGGAAGAGGAAATAACCAAAGGCTCAGCGTGCCGTGCCGGAACCAGATTAGGGCCTGAAGCCATCCTGCGGTGTTGCGGCCAGCTCACAAGAAAGCGAGTTGAAGAAAGGAGCTCAGGGGCACTGTAATTCACAAACCTGCAGAGTTATAAATGACAGCTATCGTCCAAAAATATACTGAAGTAAGGCTGCCAAGAGGACTTGAAAGCGGTGCAGAATTGCAGGAAACCGATTTCAGGAGGTAGACTGGAATTGCATTGAAAGCATAGGAAAAGAGGCAGAACGTCCACAATGATGCACTTGGCCAAAAAGGGCGTATGCGTTTTTTCCTGAATATATTCAGGAGAAAACGCATACGCCCTTTTTGGCCAACCAAGCAAACTTGCAAAGGAAATCTGCACTACAATGAAGTCTCACTTCCCCCAGGTCAAAAGGGCCATCTGAAAAATGTGTAAAATCCAGAAAGGCAGGACAGGCCATGGAGAACTGGGAGCCTTGTTATGCTGATGGGCGGGATGTAAATTGCCAACAGACACTCGGGAGAAGTGTATGGTGTTTCCTGAAACATCTAAAAAACAAAGCAACAGAGCCTAGGGCACTTCCACTTATGGTCCTATAGCTTAGGGAAATTAAAATCAAAAAGACACAGCCACCCCAAAGTTTGGGACGCCTCTGTTTACAAGAACCTCGTTTACCGTACAAGTTCAATATCACAGAAAGTGAAAAATGGATAAAGAACTTGTGGTACTTACGTACAATGCAGTATCACTTAACAATGAAATCTATGTCATCAGGCCTGTAGCAGCACAATGAGTGGATTCAGGTACGATGATTCTAACTGAAATAAGTCACACAAAAAAAGAAACATCATAAGATTTCACTAATACATGGAATGTAAACTTGGCTACACAGGAACTGAATTCCAAAACAGAACAGGGTCTCAAATTTAGAAAACCAACTTATGCTTGCTTAAGGGGAAAGGTGAGTTGGGGTGCTGCATAAAACCAGAGATTGAAATGAGCACAGATAAAGTTCCTTAAGCCAAATATGGAATAGACAAGAGCTACTCCTTACTCAACGAAATGGACTCAACACCCCATATTAAACGCCTAAGAATGTACCTGACTAGTAAGTATCTTAAAACCTATGGATTGCTATGTCTCCAAAAGAGAATCAAGCGTGTGTACAGGGGCATAAACGCAGCAGTGATAGGATTGGAGAGGTTCGGTGAGCAAATGAAGACCCTTTGAAGTCATATTGCATGGTACCCATTACACGGGTCTCAACTCTCCAGGTTTAAGGTATTCTTCCTTCAGCTAAAACATGCATGTGGAACCCAGAGTATGATCAACCGTGTGAATGGGAGACGTGTTCAAATATGTCTCAGTTTTCCTCCCCTGGTACTCGGGTGCAACATTCCAGACGCTTTACTAACACTCTCCCCACTTGGAGAGTCAGCGCCTTTAACCTCCTGTTTGGCCCAGTTTGCAATTTCTGTGGAAGATGAACAGGAATAGCGAGAACCAATGAGAGACTAGCTGGAGGTGTCTGGACGGGCAAATTTAACTCTCATTTCCCACCAGGAAGAGGAAAAAACCAAAGGCTCAGCGTGCCGTGCCGGAACCAAATTAGGGCCTGAAGCCATCCTGCGGTGTTGCGGCCAGCTCAAAAGAAAGCGAGTTGAAGAAAGGAGCTCAGGGGCACTGTAATTCACAAACCTGCAGAGTTATAAATGACAGCTATCGTCCAAAAATATACTGAAGTAAGGCTGCCAAGAGGACTTGAAAGTGGGGCAGAATTGCAGGAAACCGATTTCAGGAGGTAGACTGGAATTGCATTGAAAGCATAGGAAAAGAGGCAGAACGTCCACAATGATGCACTTGGCCAAAAATCGTATGCGTTTTTTCCTGAATATATTCAGGAAAAAACGCATACGCCCTTTTTGGCCAACCAAGCAAGCTTGCAAAGGAAATCTGCACTACAATGAAGTCTCACTTCCCCCCGGTCAAAAGGGCCATCTGAAAAAAGTGTAAAATCCAGAAAGGCAGGACAGGCCATGGAGAACTGGAAGCCTTGTTATGCTGATGGGCGGGATGTAAATTGCCAACAGACACTCGGGAGAAGTGTATGGTGTTTCCTGAAACATCTAAAAAACAAAGCAACAGAGCCTAGGGCACTTCCACTTATGGTCCTATAGCTTAGGGAAATTAAAATCAAAAAGACACAGCCACCCCAAAGTTTGGAACGGCTCTGTTTACAAGAACCTCGTTTACAGTACAAGTTCAACATCGCAGAAAGTGAAAAATGGATAAAGAAGTTGTGGTATTTACTTACAAAGCAATATCACTCAGCAATGAAATCTATGTCATCAGGCCCTTAGCAGCACAATGAGTGGATTCAGGTATGATGATTCTAACTGAAATAAGTCACACAGAAAAAGAAACATCATAAGATATCAATAATACACGGAATGTAAACTTGGCTACACAGGAACTGAATTCCAAAACAGAACAGGGTCTCAAATTTAGAAAACCAACTTATGCTTGCTTAAGGGGAAAGGTGAGTTGGGGTGCTGCATAAAACCAGAGATTGAAATGAGCACAGATAAAGTTCCTTAAGCCAAATATGGAATAGACAAGAGCTACTCCTTGCTCAACGAAATGGACTCAACACCGCATATTAAACGCCTAAGAATGTACCTGACTAGTAAGTATCTTAAAACCTATGGATTGCTATGACTCCGAAACAGAATCAAGCATGTGAACAGGGGCATAAACGCAGCAGTGATAGGATTGGAGAGGTTCGGTGAGCAAATGAAGACCCTTTGAAGTCATATTGCATGGTACCCATTCCACAGGTTTCAACTACCCAGGTTTAAGGTATTCTTCCTTCAGCTAAAACATGCATGTGGAACCTAGAGTATGATCAACCATGTGATCGGGAGATGTGTTCAAATATGTCTCAGTTTTCGTACCCTGGTACTCGGGTGCAACATTCCAGACGCTTTACTAACACTCTCCCGACTTGGAGAGTCAGTCCCTTTAACCTCCTGTTTGGCCCAGTTTGCAATTTCTGAGGAAGATGAACAGGAATAGCGAGAACCAATGACAGACTAGCTGGAGGTGTCTGGACGGGCAAATTTATCTCTCATTTCCCACCAGGAAGAGGAATTAACCAAAGGCTCAGCGTGCCGTGCCGAAACCAGATTAGGGTCTGAAGCCATCCTGCGGTGTTGCGGCCAGCTCACAAGAAGGCGAGTTGAAGAAAGGAGCTCAGGGGCACTGTAATTCACAAACCTGCAGAGTTATAAATGACAGCTATCGTCCAAAAATATACTGAAGTAAGGCTGCCAAGAGGACTTGAAAGCGGTGCAGAATTGCAGGAAACTGATTTCAGGAGGTAGACTGGAATTGCATTGAAAGCATAGGAAAAGAGGTAGAACGTCCACAATGATGCACTTGGCCAAAAAGGGCGTATGCGTTTTTTCCTGAATATATTCAGGAAAAAACGCATACGCCCTTTTTGGCCAACCAAGCAAGCTTGCAAAGGAAATCTGCACTACAATGAAGTCTCACTTCCCCCCGGTCAAAAGGGCCATCTGAAAAAAGTGTAAAATCCAGAAAGGCAGGACAGGCCATGGAGAACTGGGAGCCTTGTTATGCTGATGGGCGGGATGTAAATTGCCAACAGACACTCGGGAGAAGTGTATGGTGTTTCCTGAAACATCTAAAAAACAAAGCAACAGAGCCTAGGGCACTTCCACTTATGGTCCTATAGCTTAGGGAAATTAAAATCAAAACGACACAGCCACCCCAAAGTTTGGGACGCCTCTGTTTACAAGAACCTCATTTACAGTACAAGTTCAACATCGCAGAAAGTGAAAAATGGATAAAGAAGTTGTGGTATTTACTTACAAAGCAATATCACTCAGCAATGAAATCTATGTCATCAGGCCCTTAGCAGCACAATGAGTGGATTCAGGTATGATGATTCTAACTGAAATAAGTCACACAGAAAAAGAAACATCATAAGATATCACTAATACACGGAATGTAAACTTGGCTACACACAAACTGAATTACAGAACAGAACAGGGTCTCAAATTTAGAAAACCAACTTATGCTTGCTTAAGGGTAAAGGTGAGTTGGGGTGCTGCATAAAACCAGAGATTGAAATGAGCACAGATAAAGTTCCTTAAGCCAAATATGGAATAGACAAGAGCTACACCTTGCTCAACGAAATGGACTCAACACCCCATATTAAACGCCTAAGAATGTACCTGACTAGTAAGTATCTTAAAACCTATGGATTGCTATGTCTCCGAAAGAGAATCAAGCATGTGTACAGGGGCATAAACGCAGCAGTGATAGGATTAGAGAGGTTCGGTGAGCAAATGAAGACCCTTTGAAGTCATATTGCATGGTACCCATTCCACGGGTCTCAACTCTCCAGGTTTAAGGTATTCTTCCTTCAGCTAAAACATGCATGTGGAACCCAGAGTATGATCAACCATGTGAACGGGAGACGTGTTCAAATATGTCTCAGTTTTCCTCCCCTGGTACTCGGGTGCAACATTCCAGACGCTTTACTAACACTCTCCCCACTTGGAGAGTCAGCGCATTTAACCTCCTGTTTGGCCCAGTTTGCAATTTCTGCGGAAGATGAACAGGAATAGGGAGAACCAATGAGAGACTAGCTGGAAGTGTCTGGACGGGCAAATTTAACTCTCATTTCCCACCAGGAAGAGGAAATAACCAAAGGCTGTGCGTGCCGTGCCGGAACCAGATTAGGGCCTGAAGCCATCCTGCGGTGTTGCGGACAGCTCAAAAGAAAGCGAGTTGAAGAAAGGAGCTCAGGGGCACTGTAATTCACAAATCTGCAGAGTTATAAATGACAGCTATCGTCCAAAAATATACTGAAGTAAGGCTGCCAAGAGGACTTGAAAGCGGGGCAGAATTGCAGGAAACCGATTTCAGGAGGTAGACTGGAATTGCATTGAAAGCATAGGAAAAGAGGCAGAACGTCCACAATGATGCACTTGGCCAAAAAGGGCGTATGCGTTTTTTCCTGAATATATTCAGGAAAAAACGCATACGCCCTTTTTGGCCAACCAAGCAAGCTTGCAAAGGAAATCTGCACTACAATGAAGTCTCACTTCCCCCCGGTCAAAAGGGCCATCTGAAAAAAGTGTAAAATCCAGAAAGGCAGGACAGGCCATGGAGAACTGAGAGCCTTGTTATGCTGATGGGCGGGATGTAAATTGCCAACAGACACTCGGGAGAAGTGTATGGTGTTTCCTGAAACATCTAAAAAACAAAGCAACAGAGCCTAGGGCACTTCCACTTATGGTCCTATAGCTTAGGGAAATTAAAATCAAAAAGACACAGCCACCCCAAAGTTTGGAACGGCTCTGTTTACAAGAACCTCGTTTACAGTACAAGTTCAACATCGCAGAAAGTGAAAAATGGATAAAGAAGTTGTGGTATTTACTTACAAAGCAATATCACTCAGCAATGAAATCTATGTCATCAGGCCCTTAGCAGCACAATGAGTGGATTCAGGTATGATGATTCTAACTGAAATAAGTCACACAGAAAAAGAAACATCATAAGATATCAATAATACACGGAATGTAAACTTGGCTACACAGGAACTGAATTCCAAAACAGAAGAGGGTCTCAAATTTAGAAAACCAACTTATGCTTGCTTAAGGGTAAAGGTGAGTTGGGGTGCTGCATAAAACCAGAGATTGAAATGAACACAGATAAAGTTCCTTAAGCCAAATATGGAATAGACAAGAGCTACTCCTTGCTCAACGAAATGGACTCAACACCCCATATTAAACGCCTAAGAATGTACCTGACTAGTAAGTATCTTAAAACCTATGGATTGCTATGTCTCCGAAAGAGAATCAAGCATGTGTACAGGGGCATAAACGCAGCAGTGATAGGATTGGAGAGGTTCGGTGAGCAAATGAAGACCCTTTGAAGTCATATTGCATGGTACCCATTACACGGGTCTCAACTCTCCAGGTTTAAGGTATTCTTCCTTCAGCTAAAACATGCATGTGGAACCCAGAGTATGATCAACCGTGTGAACGGGAGACGTGTTCAAATATGTCTCAGTTTTCCTCCCCTGGTACTCGGGTGCAACATTCCAGACGCTTTACTAACACTCTCCCCACTTGGAGAGTCAGCGCCTTTAACCTCCTGTTTGGCCCAGTTTGCAATTTCTGCGGAAGATGAACAGGAATAGCGAGAACCAATGAGAGACTAGCTGGAGGTGTCTGGACGGGCAAATTTAACTCTCATTTCCCACCAGGAAGAGGAAATAAACAAAGGCTCAGCGTGCCGTGCCGGAACCAGATTAGGGCCTGAAGCCATCCTGCGGTGTTGCGGCCAGCTCACAAGAAAGCGAGTTGAAGAAAGGAGCTCAGGGGCACTGTAATTCACAAACCTGCAGAGTTATAAATGACAGCTATCGTCCAAAAATATACTGAAGTAAGGCTGCCAAGAGGACTTGAAAGCGGTGCAGAATTGCAGGAAACCGATTTCAGGAGGTAGACTGGAATTGCATTGAAAGCATAGGAAAAGAGGCAGAACGTCCACAATGATGCACTTGGCCAAAAAGGGCGTATGCGTTTTTTCCTGAATATATTCAGGAGAAAACGCATACGCCCTTTTTGGCCAACCAAGCAAACTTGCAAAGGAAATCTGCACTACAATGAAGTCTCACTTCCCCCAGGTCAAAAGGGCCATCTGAAAAATGTGTAAAATCCAGAAAGGCAGGACAGGCCATGGAGAACTGGGAGCCTTGTTATGCTGATGGGCGGGATGTAAATTGCCAACAGACACTCGGGAGAAGTGTATGGTGTTTCCTGAAACATCTAAAAAACAAAGCAACAGAGCCTAGGGCACTTCCACTTATGGTCCTATAGCTTAGGGAAATTAAAATCAAAAAGACACAGCCACCCCAAAGTTTGGGACGCCTCTGTTTACAAGAACCTCGTTTACCGTACAAGTTCAATATCACAGAAAGTGAAAAATGGATAAAGAACTTGTGGTACTTACGTACAATGCAGTATCACTTAACAATGAAATCTATGTCATCAGGCCTGTAGCAGCACAATGAGTGGATTCAGGTACGATGATTCTAACTGAAATAAGTCACACAAAAAAAGAAACATCATAAGATTTCACTAATACATGGAATGTAAACTTGGCTACACAGGAACTGAATTCCAAAACAGAACAGGGTCTCAAATTTAGAAAACCAACTTATGCTTGCTTAAGGGGAAAGGTGAGTTGGGGTGCTGCATAAAACCAGAGATTGAAATGAGCACAGATAAAGTTCCTTAAGCCAAATATGGAATAGACAAGAGCTACTCCTTACTCAACGAAATGGACTCAACACCCCATATTAAACGCCTAAGAATGTACCTGACTAGTAAGTATCTTAAAACCTATGGATTGCTATGTCTCCAAAAGAGAATCAAGCGTGTGTACAGGGGCATAAACGCAGCAGTGATAGGATTGGAGAGGTTCGGTGAGCAAATGAAGACCCTTTGAAGTCATATTGCATGGTACCCATTACACGGGTCTCAACTCTCCAGGTTTAAGGTATTCTTCCTTCAGCTAAAACATGCATGTGGAACCCAGAGTATGATCAACCGTGTGAATGGGAGACGTGTTCAAATATGTCTCAGTTTTCCTCCCCTGGTACTCGGGTGCAACATTCCAGACGCTTTACTAACACTCTCCCCACTTGGAGAGTCAGCGCCTTTAACCTCCTGTTTGGCCCAGTTTGCAATTTCTGCGGAAGATGAACAGGAATAGCGAGAACCAATGAGAGACTAGCTGGAGGTGTCTGGACGGGCAAATTTAACTCTCATTTCCCATCAGGAAGAGGAAAAAACCAAAGGCTCAGCGTGCCGTGCCGGAACCAGATTAGGGCCTGAAGCCATCCTGCGGTGTTGCGGCCAGCTCAAAAGAAAGCGAGTTGAAGAAAGGAGCTCAGGGGCACTGTAATTCACAAACCTGCAGAGTTATAAATGACAGCTATCGTCCAAAAATATACTGAAGTAAGGCTGCCAAGAGGACTTGAAAGTGGGGCAGAATTGCAGGAAACCGATTTCAGGAGGTAGACTGGAATTGCATTGAAAGCATAGGAAAAGAGGCAGAACGTCCACAATGATGCACTTGGCCAAAAATCGTATGCGTTTTTTCCTGAATATATTCAGGAAAAAACGCATACGCCCTTTTTGGCCAACCAAGCAAGCTTGCAAAGGAAATCTGCACTACAATGAAGTCTCACTTCCCCCCGGTCAAAAGGGCCATCTGAAAAAAGTGTAAAATCCAGAAAGGCAGGACAGGCCATGGAGAACTGGAAGCCTTGTTATGCTGATGGGCGGGATGTAAATTGCCAACAGACACTCGGGAGAAGTGTATGGTGTTTCCTGAAACATCTAAAAAACAAAGCAACAGAGCCTAGGGCACTTCCACTTATGGTCCTATAGCTTAGGGAAATTAAAATCAAAAAGACACAGCCACCCCAAAGTTTGGAACGGCTCTGTTTACAAGAACCTCGTTTACAGTACAAGTTCAACACCGCAGAAAGTGAAAAATGGATAAAGAAGTTGTGGTATTTACTTACAAAGCAATATCACTCAGCAATGAAATCTATGTCATCAGGCCCTTAGCAGCACAATGAGTGGATTCAGGTATGATGATTCTAACTGAAATAAGTCACACAGAAAAAGAAACATCATAAGATATCAATAATACACGGAATGTAAACTTGGCTACACAGGAACTGAATTCCAAAACAGAACAGGGTCTCAAATTTAGAAAACCAACTTATGCTTGCTTAAGGGGAAAGGTGAGTTGGGGTGCTGCATAAAACCAGAGATTGAAATGAGCACAGATAAAGTTCCTTAAGCCAAATATGGAATAGACAAGAGCTACTCCTTGCTCAACGAAATGGACTCAACACCGCATATTAAACGCCTAAGAATGTACCTGACTAGTAAGTATCTTAAAACCTATGGATTGCTATGTCTCCGAAACAGAATCAAGCATGTGAACAGGGGCATAAACGCAGCAGTGATAGGATTGGAGAGGTTCGGTGAGCAAATGAAGACCCTTTGAAGTCATATTGCATGGTACCCATTCCACAGGTTTCAACTACCCAGGTTTAAGGTATTCTTCCTTCAGCTAAAACATGCATGTGGAACCTAGAGTATGATCAACCATGTGATCGGGAGACGTGTTCAAATATGTCTCAGTTTTCGTACCCTGGTACTCGGGTGCAACATTCCAGACGCTTTACTAACACTCTCCCCACTTGGAGAGTCAGCGCCTTTAACCTCCTGTTTGGCCCAGTTTGCAATTTCTGCGGAAGATGAACAGGAATAGCGAGAACCAATGAGAGACTAGCTGGAGGTGTCTGGACGGGCAAATTTAACTCTCATTTCCCACCAGGAAGAGGAAATAACCAAAGGCTCAGCGTGCCGTGCCGGAACCAGATTAGGGCCTGAAGCCATCCTGCGGTGTTGCGGCCAGCTCACAAGAAAGCGAGTTGAAGAAAGGAGCTCAGGGGCACTGTAATTCACAAACCTGCAGAGTTATAAATGACAGCTATCGTCCAAAAATATACTGAAGTAAGGCTGCCAAGAGGACTTGAAAGCGGTGCAGAATTGCAGGAAACCGATTTCAGGAGGTAGACTGGAATTGCATTGAAAGCATAGGAAAAGAGGCAGAACGTCCACAATGATGCACTTGGCCAAAAAGGGCGTATGCGTTTTTTCCTGAATATATTCAGGAGAAAACGCATACGCCCTTTTTGGCCAACCAAGCAAACTTGCAAAGGAAATCTGCACTACAATGAAGTCTCACTTCCCCCAGGTCAAAAGGGCCATCTGAAAAATGTGTAAAATCCAGAAAGGCAGGACAGGCCATGGAGAACTGGGAGCCTTGTTATGCTGATGGGCGGGATGTAAATTGCCAACAGACACTCGGGAGAAGTGTATGGTGTTTCCTGAAACATCTAAAAAACAAAGCAACAGAGCCTAGGGCACTTCCACTTATGGTCCTATAGCTTAGGGAAATTAAAATCAAAAAGAAACAGCCACCCCAAAGTTTGGGACGCCTCTGTTTACAAGAACCTCGTTTACCGTACAAGTTCAATATCACAGAAAGTGAAAAATGGATAAAGAACTTGTGGTACTTACGTACAATGCAGTATCACTTAACAATGAAATCTATGTCATCAGGCCTGTAGCAGCACAATGAGTGGATTCAGGTACGATGATTCTAACTGAAATAAGTCACACAGAAAAAGAAACATCATAAGATTTCACTAATACATGGAATGTAAACTTGGCTACACAGGAACTGAATTCCAAAACAGAACAGGGTCTCAAATTTAGAAAACCAACTTATGCTTGCTTAAGGGGAAAGGTGAGTTGGGGTGCTGCATAAAACCAGAGATTGAAATGAGCACAGATAAAGTTCCTTAAGCCAAATATGGAATAGACAAGAGCTACTCCTTACTCAACGAAATGGACTCAACACCCCATATTAAACGCCTAAGAATGTACCTGACTAGTAAGTATCTTAAAACCTATGGATTGCTATGTCTCCAAAAGAGAATCAAGCGTGTGTACAGGGGCATAAACGCAGCAGTGATAGGATTGGAGAGGTTCGGTGAGCAAATGAAGACCCTTTGAAGTCATATTGCATGGTACCCATTACACGGGTCTCAACTCTCCAGGTTTAAGGTATTCTTCCTTCAGCTAAAACATGCATGTGGAACCCAGAGTATGATCAACCGTGTGAATGGGAGACGTGTTCAAATATGTCTCAGTTTTCCTCCCCTGGTACTCGGGTGCAACATTCCAGACGCTTTACTAACACTCTCCCCACTTGGAGAGTCAGCGCCTTTAACCTCCTGTTTGGCCCAGTTTGCAATTTCTGTGGAAGATGAACAGGAATAGCGAGAACCAATGAGAGACTAGCTGGAGGTGTCTGGACGGGCAAATTTAACTCTCATTTCCCACCAGGAAGAGGAAAAAACCAAAGGCTCAGCGTGCCGTGCCGGAACCAGATTAGGGCCTGAAGCCATCCTGCGGTGTTGCGGCCAGCTCAAAAGAAAGCGAGTTGAAGAAAGGAGCTCAGGGGCACTGTAATTCACAAACCTGCAGAGTTATAAATGACAGCTATCGTCCAAAAATATACTGAAGTAAGGCTGCCAAGAGGACTTGAAAGTGGGGCAGAATTGCAGGAAACCGATTTCAGGAGGTAGACTGGAATTGCATTGAAAGCATAGGAAAAGAGGCAGAACGTCCACAATGATGCACTTGGCCAAAAATCGTATGCGTTTTTTCCTGAATATATTCAGGAAAAAACGCATACGCCCTTTTTGGCCAACCAAGCAAGCTTGCAAAGGAAATCTGCACTACAATGAAGTCTCACTTCCCCCCGGTCAAAAGGGCCATCTGAAAAAAGTGTAAAATCCAGAAAGTCAGGACAGGCCATGGAGAACTGGAAGCCTTGTTATGCTGATGGGCGGGATGTAAATTGCCAACAGACACTCGGGAGAAGTGTATGGTGTTTCCTGAAACATCTAAAAAACAAAGCAACAGAGCCTAGGGCACTTCCACTTATGGTCCTATAGCTTAGGGAAATTAAAATCAAAAAGACACAGCCACCCCAAAGTTTGGAACGGCTCTGTTTACAAGAACCTCGTTTACAGTACAAGTTCAACATCGCAGAAAGTGAAAAATGGATAAAGAAGTTGTGGTATTTACTTACAAAGCAATATCACTCAGCAATGAAATCTATGTCATCAGGCCCTTAGCAGCACAATGAGTGGATTCAGGTATGATGATTCTAACTGAAATAAGTCACACAGAAAAAGAAACATCATAAGATATCAATAATACACGGAATGTAAACTTGGCTACACAGGAACTGAATTCCAAAACAGAACAGGGTCTCAAATTTAGAAAACCAACTTATGCTTGCTTAAGGGGAAAGGTGAGTTGGGGTGCTGCATAAAACCAGAGATTGAAATGAGCACAGATAAAGTTCCTTAAGCCAAATATGGAATAGACAAGAGCTACTCCTTGCTCAACGAAATGGACTCAACACCGCATATTAAACGCCTAAGAATGTACCTGACTAGTAAGTATCTTAAAACCTATGGATTGCTATGACTCCGAAACAGAATCAAGCATGTGAACAGGGGCATAAACGCAGCAGTGATAGGATTGGAGAGGTTCGGTGAGCAAATGAAGACCCTTTGAAGTCATATTGCATGGTACCCATTCCACAGGTTTCAACTACCCAGGTTTAAGGTATTCTTCCTTCAGCTAAAACATGCATGTGGAACCTAGAGTATGATCAACCATGTGATCGGGAGACGTGTTCAAATATGTCTCAGTTTTCGTACCCTGGTACTCGGGTGCAACATTCCAGACGCTTTACTAACACTCTCCCGACTTGGAGAGTCAGTCCCTTTAACCTCCTGTTTGGCCCAGTTTGCAATTTCTGCGGAAGATGAACAGGAATAGCGAGAACCAATGACAAACTAGCTGGAGGTGTCTGGACGGGCAAATTTATCTCTCATTTCCCAACAGGAAGAGGAATTAACCAAAGGCTCAGCGTGCCGTGCCGGAACCAGATTAGGGCCTGAAGCCATCCTGCGGTGTTGCGGCCAGCTCACAAGAAAGCGAGTTGAAGAAAGGAGCTCAGGGGCACTGTAATTCACAAACCTGCAGAGTTATAAATGACAGCTATCGTCCAAAAATATACTGAAGTAAGGCTGCCAAGAGGACTTGAAAGCGGGGCAGAATTGCAGGAATCCGATTTCAGGAGGTAGACGGGAATTGCATTGAAAGCATAGGAAAAGAGGCAGAACGTCCACAATGATGCACTTGGCCAAAAAGGGCGTATGCGTTTTATCTTGAATATATTCAGGAAAAAACGCATACGCCCTTTTTGGCCAACCAAGCAAGCTTGCAAAGGAAATCTGCACTACAATGAAGTCTCACTTCCCCTCGGTCAAAAGGGCCATCTGAAAAAAGTGTAAAATCCAGAAAGGCAGAACAGGCCATGGAGAACTGAGAGCCTTGTTATGCTGATGGGCGGGATGTAAATTGCCAACAGACACTCGGGAGAAGTGTATGGTGTTTCCTGAAACATCTAAAAAACAAAGCAACAGAGCCTAGGGCACTTCCACTTATGGTCCTATAGCTTAGGGAAATTAAAATCAAAAAGACACAGCCACCCCAAAGTTTGGGACGCCTCTGTTTACAAGAACCTCATTTACCGTACAATTTCAATATCACAGAAAGTGAAAAATGGATAAAGAACTTGTGGTACTTACGTACAATGCAGTATCACTCAGCAATGAAATCTATGTCATCAGGCCCGTAGCAGCATAATGAGTGGATTCAGGTACGATGATTCTAACTGAAATAAGTCACACAGAAAAAGAAACATCATAAGATATCACTAATACACGGAATGTAAACTTGCTTACATAGGAACTGAATTCCAAAACAGAACAGGGTCTCAAATTTAGAAAACCAACTTATGCTTGCTTAAGGCGAAAGGTGAGTTGGGGTGCTGCATAAAACCAGAGATTGAAATGAGCACAGATAAAGTTCCCTAAGCCAAATATGGAATAGACAAGAGCTACTCCTTGCTCAACGAAATGGACTCAACACCCCATATTAAACGCCTAAGAATGTACCTGACTAGTAAGTATCTTAAAACCTATGGATTGCTATGTCTCCGAAACAGAATCAAGCATGTGAACAGGGGCATAAACGCAGCAGTGATAGGATTGGAGAGGTTCGGTGAGCAAATGAAGACCCTTTGAAGTCATATTGCATGGTACCCATTCCACAGGTTTCAACTACCCAGGTTTAAGGTATTCTTCCTTCAGCTAAAACATGCATGTGGAACCTAGAGTATGATCAACCATGTGATCGGGAGACGTGTTCAAATATGTCTCAGTTTTCGTACCCTGGTACTCGGGTGCAACATTCCAGACGCTTTACTAACACTCTCCCGACTTGGAGAGTCAGTCCCTTTAACCTCCTGTTTGGCCCAGTTAGCAATTTCTGCGGAAGATGAACAGGAATAGCGAGAACCAATCACAAACTAGCTGGAGGTGTCTGGACGGGCAAATTTATCTCTCATTTCCCACCAGGAAGAGGAATTAACCAAAGGCTCAGCGTGCCGTGCCGGAACCAGATTAGGGCCTGAAGCCATCCTGCGGTGTTGCGGCCAGCTCACAAGAAAGCGAGTTGAAGAAAGGAGCTCAGGGGCACTGTAATTCACAAACCTGCAGAGTTATAAATGACAGCTATCGTCCAAAAATATACTGAAGTAAGGCTGCCAAGAAGACTTGAAAGCGGGGCAGAATTGCAGGAATCCGATTTCAGGAGGTAGACTGGAATTGCATTGAAAGCATAGGAAAAGAGGCAGAACGTCCACAATGATGCACTTGGCCAAAAAGAGCGTATGCGTTTTATCCTGAATATATTCAGAAAAAAACGCATACGCCCTTTTTGGCCAACCAAGCAAGCTTGCAAAGGAAATCTGCACTACAATGAAGTCTCACTTCCCCCCGGTCAAAAGGGCCATCTGAAAAAAGTGTAAAATCCAGAAAGGCAGAACAGGCCATGGAGAACTGGGAGCCTTGTTATGCTGATGGGCGGGATGTAAATTGCCAACAGACACTCGGGAGAAGTGTATGGTGTTTCCTGAAACATCTAAAAAACAAAGCAACAGAGCCTAGGGCACTTCCACTTATGGTCCTATAGCTTAGGGAAATTAAAATCAAAAAGACACAGCCACCCCAAAGTTTGGGACGCCTCTGTTTACAAGAACCTCATTTACCGTACAATTTCAATATCACAGAAAGTGAAAAATGGATAAAGAACTTGTGGTACTTACGTACAATGCAGTATCACTCAGCAATGAAATCTATGTCATCAGGCCCGTAGCAGCATAATGAGTGGATTCAGGTACGATGATTCTAACTGAAATAAGTCACACAGAAAAAGAAACATCATAAGATATCACTAATACACGGAATGTAAACTTGGTTACATAGGAACTGAATTCCAAAACAGAACAGGGTCTCAAATTTAGAAAACCAACTTATGCTTGCTTAAGGCGAAAGGTGAGTTGGGGTGCTGCATAAAACCAGAGATTGAAATGAGCACAGATAAAGTTCCCTAAGCCAAATATGGAATAGACAAGAGCTACTCCTTGCTCAACGAAATGGACTCAACACCCCATATTAAACGCCTAAGAATGTACCTGACTAGTAAGTATCTTAAAACCTATGGATTGCTATGTCTCCGAAAGAGAATCAAGCGTGTGTACAGGGGCATAAATGCAGCAGTGATAGGATTGGAGAGGTTCGGTGAGCAAATGAAGACCCTTTGAAGTCATATTGCATGGTACCCATTACACGGGTCTCAACTCTCCAGGTTTAAGGTATTCTTCCTTCAGCTAAAACATGCATGTGGAACCCAGAGTATGATCAACCATGTGAACGGGAGACGTGTTCAAATATGTCTCAGTTTTCGTACCCTGGTACTCGGGTGCAACATTCCAGACGCTTTACTAACACTCTCCCCACTTGGAGAGTCAGCGCCTTTAACCTCCTGTTTGGCCCAGTTTGCAATTTCTGAGGAAGATGAACAGGAATAGGGAGAACCAATGAGAGACTAGCTGGAGGTGTCTGGACGGGCAAATTTAACTCTCATTTCCCACCAGGAAGAGGAAATAACCAATGGCTGTGCGTGCCGTGCCGGAACCAGATTAGGGTCTGAAGCCATCCTGCGGTGTTGCGGCCAGCTCAAAGGAAAGCGAGTTGAAGAAAGGAGCTCAGGGGCACTGTAATTCACAAACCTGCAGAGTTATAAATGACAGCTATCGTCCAAAAATATACTGAAGTAAGGCTGCCAAGAGGACTTGAAATCGGGGCAGAATTGCAGGAAACCGATTTCAGGAGGTAGACTGGAATTGAATTGAAAGCATAGGAAAAGAGGCAGAACGTCCACAATGATGCACTTGGCCAAAAAGGGCGTATGCGTTTTTTCCTGAATATATTCAGGAAAAAACGCATACGCCCTTTTTGGCCAACCAAGCAAGCTTGCAAAGGAAATCTGCACTACAATGAAGTCTCACTTCCCCCCGGTCAAAAGGGCCATCTGAAAAAAGTGTAAAATCCAGAAAGGCAGGACAGGCCATGGAGAACTGGGAGCCTTGTTATGCTGATGGGCGGGATGTAAATTGCCAACAGACACTCGGGAGAAGTGTATGGTGTTTCCTGAAACATCTAAAAAACAAAGCAACAGAGCCTAGGGCACTTCCACTTATGGTCCTATTGCTTAGGGAAATTAAAATCAAAAAGACACAGCCACCCCAAAGTTTGGGACGCCTCTGTTTACAAGAACCTCATTTACAGTACAAGTTCAACATCGCAGAAAGTGAGAAATGGATAAAGAAGTTGTGGTATTTACTTACAAAGCAATATCACTCAGCAATGAAATCTATGTCATCAGGCCCTTAGCAGCACAATGAGTGGATTCAGGTATGATGATTCTAACTGAAATAAGTCACACAGAAAAAGAAACATCATAAGATATCACTAATACACGGAATGTAAACTTGGCTACACAGAAACTGAATTACAGAACAGAACAGTGTCTCAAATTTAGAAAACCAACTTATGTTCTTAAGGGTAAAGGTGAGTTGGGGTGCTGCATAAAACCAGAGATTGAAATGAGCACAGATAAAGTTCCTTAAGCCAAATATGGAATACACAAGAGCTACTCCTTGCTCAACGAAATGGACTCAACACCGCATATTAAACGCTTAAGAATGTACCTGACTAGTAAGTATCTTAAAACCTATGGATTGCTATGTCTCCAAAAGAGAATCAAGCGTGTGTACAGGGGCATAAACGCAGCAGTGATAGGATTGGAGAGGTTCGGTGAGCAAATGAAGACCCTTTGAAGTCATATTGCATGGTACCCATTACACGGGTCTCAACTCTCCAGGTTTAAGGTATTCTTCCTTCAGCTAAAACATGCATGTGGAACCCAGAGTATGATCAACCGTGTGAACGGGAGACGTGTTCAAATATGTCTCAGTTTTCGTACACTGGTACTCGGGTGCAACATTCCAGACGCTTTACTAACCCTCTCCCGACTTGGAGAGTCAGCGCCTTTAACCTCCTGTTTGGCCCAGTTTGCAATTTCTGCGGAAGATAAACAGGAATAGCGAGAACCAATGAGAGACTAGCTGGAGGTGTCTGGACGGGCAAAATTAACTCTCATTTCCCACCAGGAAGAGTAAATAACCAAAGGCTGAGCATGCCGTGCCAGAACCAGATTAGGGCCTGAAGCCATCCTGCGGTGTTGCGGCCAGCTCACAGGAAAGCGAGTTGAAGAAAGGAGCTCAGGGGCACTGTAATTCACAAACCTGCAGAGTTATAAATGACAGCTATCGTCCAAAAATATACTGAAGTAAGGCTGCCAAGAGGACATGAAAGCGGGGCAGAAGTGCAGGAAACCGATTTCAGGAGGTAGACTGGAATTGCATTGAAAGCATAGGAAAAGAGGCAGAGCGTCCACAATGATGCACTTGGCCAAAAAGGGCGTATGCGTTTTTTCCTGAATATATTCAGGAAAAAACGCATACGCCCTTTTTGGCCAACCAAGCAAGCTTGCAAAGGAAATCTGCACTACAATGAATTCTCACTTCCCCCGGGTCAAAAGGGCCATCTGAAAAAAGTGTAAAATCCAGAAAGGCAGGACAGGCCATGGAGAACTGGGAGCCTTGTTATGCTGATGGGCGGGATGTAAATTGCCAACAGACACTCGGGAAAAGTGTATGGTGTTTCCTGAAACATCTAAAAAACAAAGCAACAGAGCCTAGGGCACTTCCACTTATGGTCCTATAGCTTAGGGAAATTAAAATCAAAAAGACACAGCCACCCCAAAGTTTGGGACGCCTCTGTTTACAAGAACCTCGTTTACCGTACAAGTTCAATATCACAGAAAGTGAAAAATGGATAAAGAACTTGTGGTACTTACGTACAATGCAGTATCACTCAGCAATGAAATCTATGTCATCAGGCCCGTAGCAGCATAATGAGTGGATTCAGGTACGATGATTCTAACTGAAATAAGTCACACAGAAAAAGAAACATCATAAGATATCACTAATACACGGAATGTAAACTTGGCTACACAGGAACTGAATTCCAAAACAGAACAGGGTCTCAAATTTAGAAAACCAACTTATGCTTGCTTAAGGGGAAAGGTGAGTTGGGGTGCTGCATAAAACCAGAGATTGAAATGAGCACAGATAAAGTTCCTTAAGCCAAATATGGAATAGACAAGAGCTACTCCTTGCTCAACGAAATTGACTCAACACCGCATATTAAACGCCTAAGAATGTACCTGACTAGTAAGTATCTTAAAACCTATGGATTGCTATTTCTCCGAAAGGGAATCAAGCGTGTGTACAGGGCCATAAACGCAGCAGTGATAGGATTGGAGAGGTTCGGTGAGCAAATGAAGACCCTTTGAAGTCATATTGCATGGTACCCATTTCACGGGTCTCAACTCTCCAGGTTTAAGGTATTCTTCCTTCAGCTAAAACATGCATGTGGAACCCAGAGTATGATCAACCGTGTGAACGGGAGACGTGTTCAAATATGTCTCAGTTTTCGTACCCTGGTACTCGGGTGCAACATTCCAGACGCTTTACTAACACTCTCCCGACTTGGAGAGTCAGTCCCTTTAACCTCCTGTTTGGCCCAGTTTGCAATTTCTGCGGAAGATGAACAGGAATAGCGAGAACCAATGAGAGACTAGCTGGAGGTGTCTGGACGGGCAAATTTAACTCTCATTTCCCACCAGGAAGAGGAAATAACCAAAGGCTCAGCGTGCCGTGCCAGAACCAGATTAGGGCCTGAAGCCATCCTGCGGTGTTGCGGCCAGCTCACAAGAAAGCGAGTTGAAGAAAGGAGCTCAGGGGCACTGTAATTCACAAACCTGCAGAGTTATAAATGACAGCTATCATCCAAAAATATACTGAAGTAAGGCTGCCAAGAGGACTTTAAAGCGGGGCAGAATTGCAGGAAACCGATTTCAGGAGGTAGACTGGAATTGCATTGAAAGCATAGGAAAAGAGGCAGAGCGTCCACAATGATGCACTTGGCCAAAAAGGGCGTATGCGTTTTTTCCTGAATATATTCAGGAAAAAACGCATACGCCCTTTTTGGCCAACCAAGCAAATTTCCAAAAGAAATCTGCACTACAATGAAGTCTCACTTCCCCCCGGTCAAAAGGGCCATCTGAAAAAAGTGTAAAATCCAGAAAGGCAGGACAGGCCATGGAGAACTGGGAACCTTGTTATGCTGATGGGCGGGATGTAAACTGCCAACAGACACTCCGGAGAAGTGTATGGTGTTTCCTGAAACATCTAAAAAACAAAGCAACAGAGCCTAGGGCACTTCCACTTATGGTCCTATAGCTTAGGGAAATTAAAATCAAAAAGACACAGCCACCCCAAAGTTTGGGACGCCTCTGTTTACAAGAACCTCATTTACAGTACAAGTTCAACATCGCAGAAAGTGAAAAATGGATAAAGAAGTTGTGGTATTTACTTACAAAGCAATATCACTCAGCAATGAAATCTATATCATCAGGCCCTTAGCAGCACAATGAGTGGATTCAGGTATGATGATTCTAACTGAAATAAGTCACACAGAAAAAGAAACATGATAAGATATCAGTAATACACGGAATGTAAACTTGCCTACACAGGAACTGAATTACAGAACAGAACAGGGTCTCAAATTTAGAAAACCAACTTATGCTTGCTTAAGGGGAAAGGTGAGTTGGGGTGCTGCATAAAACCAGAGATTGAAATGAGCACAAATAAAGTTCCTTAAGCCAAATATGGAATAGACAAGAGCTACTCCTTGCTCAACGAAATGGACTCAACACCCCATATTAAACGCCTAAAATTGTACCTGACTATTAAGTATCTTAAAACCTATGGATTGCTATGTCTCCAAAAGAGAATCAAGCGTGTGTACAGGGGCATAAACGCAGCAGTGATAGGATTGGAGAGGTTCGGTGAGCAAATGAAGACCCTTTGAAGTCATATTGTATGGTACCCATTCCACGGGTTTCAACTACCCAGGTTTAATGTATTCTTCCTTCAGCTAAAACATGCATGTGGAACCCAGAGTATGATCAACCGTGTGAACGGGAGACATGTTCAAATATGTCTCAGTTTTCCTCCCCTGGTACTCGGGTGCAACATACCAGATATTTACTAACACTCTCCCCACTTGGAGAGTCAGCGCCTTTAACCTCCTGTTTGGCCCAGTTTGCAATTTCTGCGGAAGATAAACAGGAATAGCGAGAACCAATGAGAGACTAGCTGGAGGTGTCTGGACGGGCAAAATTAACTCTCATTTCCCACCAGGAAGAGTAAATAACCAAAGGCTGAGCATGCCGTGCCAGAACCAGATTAGGGTCTGAAGCCATCCTGCGGTGTTGCGGCCAGCTCACAAGAAAGCGAGTTGAAGAAAGGAGCTCAGGGGCACTGTAATTCACAAACCTGCAGAGTTATAAATGACAGCTATCGTCCAAAAATATACTGAAGTAAGGCTGCCAAGAGGACTTGAAAGCGGGGCAGAAGTGCAGGAAACCGATTTCAGGAGGTAGACTGGAATTGCATTGAAAGCATAGGAAAAGAGGCAGAGCGTCCACAATGATGCACTTGGCCAAAAAGGGCGTATGCGTTTTTTCCTGAATATATTCAGGAAAAAACGCATACGCCCTTTTTGGCCAACCAAGCAAGCTTGCAAAGGAAATCTGCACTACAATGAATTCTCACTTCCCCCGGGTCAAAAGGGCCATCTGAAAAAAGTGTAAAATCCAGAAAGGCAGGACAGGCCATGGAGAACTGGGAGCCTTGTTATGCTGATGGGCGGGATGTAAATTGCCAACAGACACTCGGGAGAAGTGTATGGTGTTTCCTGAAACATCTAAAAAACAAAGCAACAGAGCCTAGGGCACTTCCACTTATGGTCCTATAGCTTAGGGAAATTAAAATCAAAACGACACAGCCACCCCAAAGTTTGGGACGCCTCTGTTTACAAGAACCTCGTTTACCGTACAAGTTCAATATCACAGAAAGTGAAAAATGGATAAAGAACTTGTGGTACTTACGTACAATGCAGTATCACTCAGCAATGAAATCTATGTCATCAGGCCCGTAGCAGCATAATGAGTGGATTCAGGTACGATGATTCTAACTGAAATAATTCACACAGAAAAAGAAACATCATAAGATATCACTAATACACGGAATGTAAACTTGGCTACACAGGAACTGAATTCCAAAACAGAACAGGGTCTCAAATTTAGAAAACCAACTTATGCTTGCTTAAGGGGAAAGGTGAGTTGGGGTGCTGCATAAAACCAGAGATTGAAATGAGCACAGATAAAGTTCCTTAAGCCAAATATGGAATAGACAAGAGCTACTCCTTGCTCAACGAAATTGACTCAACACCGCATATTTAACGCCTAAGAATGTACCTGACTAGTAAGTATCTTAAAACCTATGGATTGCTATTTCTCCGAAAGAGAATCAAGCGTGTGTACAGGGGCATAAACGCAGCAGTGATAGGATTGGAGAGGTTCGGTGAGCAAATGAAGACCCTTTGAAGTCATATTGCATGGTACCCATTTCACGGGTCTCAACTCTCCAGGTTTAAGGTATTCTTCCTTCAGCTAAAACATGCATGTGGAACCCAGAGTATGATCAACCGTGTGAACGGGAGACGTGTTCAAATATGTCTCAGTTTTCGTACCCTGGTACTCGGGTGCAACATTCCAGACGCTTTACTAACACTCTCCCGACTTGGAGAGTCAGTCCCTTTAACCTCCTGTTTGGCCCAGTTTGCAATTTCTGCGGAAGATGAACAGGAATAGCGAGAACCAATGAGAGACTAGCTGGAGGTGTCTGGACGGGCAAATTTAACTCTCATTTCCCACCAGGAAGAGGAAATAACCAAAGGCTCAGCGTGCCGTGCCAGAACCAGATTAGGGCCTGAAGCCATCCTGCGGTGTTGCGGCCAGCTCACAAGAAAGCGAGTTGAAGAAAGGAGCTCAGGGGCACTGTAATTCACAAACCTGCAGAGTTATAAATGACAGCTATCATCCAAAAATATACTGAAGTAAGGCTGCCAAGAGGACTTTAAAGCGGGGCAGAATTGCAGGAAACCGATTTCAGGAGGTAGACTGGAATTGCATTGAAAGCATAGGAAAAGAGGCAGAGCGTCCACAATGATGCACTTGGCCAAAAAGGGCGTATGCGTTTTTTCCTGAATATATTCAGGAAAAACCGCATACGCCCTTTTTGGCCAACCAAGCAAATTTCCAAAAGAAATCTGCACTACAATGAAGTCTCACTTCCCCCCGGTCAAAAGGGCCATCTGAAAAAAGTGTAAAATCCAGAAAGGCAGGACAGGCCATGGAGAACTGGGAGCCTTGTTATGCTGATGGGCGGGATGTAAACTGCCAACAGACACTCCGGAGAAGTGTATGGTGTTTCCTGAAACATCTAAAAAACAAAGCAACAGAGCCTAGGGCACTTCCACTTATGGTCCTATAGCTTAGGGAAATTAAAATCAAAAAGACACAGCCACCCCAAAGTTTGGGACGCCTCTGTTTACAAGAACCTCATTTACAGTACAAGTTCAACATCGCAGAAAGTGAAAAATGGATAAAGAAGTTGTGGTATTTACTTACAAAGCAATATCACTCAGCAATGAAATCTATGTCATCAGGCCCTTAGCAGCACAATGAGTGGATTCAGGTATGATGATTCTAACTGAAATAAGTCACACAGAAAAAGAAACATCATAAGATATCAGTAATACACGGAATGTAAACTTGGCTACACAGGAACTGAATTACAGAACAGAACAGGGTCTCAAATTTAGAAAACCAACTTATGCTTGCTTAAGGGGAAAGGTGAGTTGGGGTGCTGCATAAAACCAGAGATTGAAATGAGCACAGATAAAGTTCCTTAAGCCAAATATGGAATAGACAAGAGCTACTCCTTGCTCAACGAAATGGACTCAACACCGCATATTAAACGCCTAAGAATGTACCTGACTAGTAAGTATCTTAAAACCTATGGATTGCTATGACTCCGAAACAGAATCAAGCATGTGAACAGGGGCATAAACGCAGCAGTGATAGGATTGGAGAGGTTCGGTGAGCAAATGAAGACCCTTTGAAGTCATATTGCATGGTACCCATTCCACAGGTTTCAACTACCCAGGTTTAAGGTATTCTTCCTTCAGCTAAAACATGCATGTGGAACCTAGAGTATGATCAACCATGTGATCGGGAGACGTGTTCAAATATGTCTCAGTTTTCGTACCCTGGTACTCGGGTGCAACATTCCAGACGCTTTACTAACACTCTCCCGACTTGGAGAGTCAGTCCCTTTAACCTCCTGTTTGGCCCAGTTTGCAATTTCTGCGGAAGATGAACAGGAATAGCGAGAACCAATGACAAACTAGCTGGAGGTGTCTGGACGGGCAAATTTATCTCTCATTTCCCACCAGGAAGAGGAATTAACCAAAGGCTCAGCGTGCCGTGCCGGAACCAGATTAGGGCCTGAAGCCATCCTGCGGTGTTGCGGCCAGCTCACAAGAAAGCGAGTTGAAGAAAGGAGCTCAGGGGCACTGTAATTCACAAACCTGCAGAGTTATAAATGACAGCTATCGTCCAAAAATATACTGAAGTAAGGCTGCCAAGAGGACTTGAAAGCGGGGCAGAATTGCAGGAATCCGATTTCAGGAGGTAGACTGGAATTGCATTGAAAGCATAGGAAAAGAGGCAGAACGTCCACAATGATGCACTTGGCCAAAAAGGGCGTATGCGTTTTATCTTGAATATATTCAGGAAAAAACGCATACGCCCTTTTTGGCCAACCAAGCAAGCTTGCAAAGGAAATCTGCACTACAATGAAGTCTCACTTCCCCCCGGTCAAAAGGGCCATCTGAAAAAAGTGTAAAATCCAGAAAGGCAGAACAGGCCATGGAGAACTGAGAGCCTTGTTATGCTGATGGGCGGGATGTAAATTGCCAACAGACACTCGGGAGAAGTGTATGGTGTTTCCTGAAACATCTAAAAAACAAAGCAACAGAGCCTAGGGCACTTCCACTTATGGTCCTATAGCTTAGGGAAATTAAAATCAAAAAGACACAGCCACCCCAAAGTTTGGGACGCCTCTGTTTACAAGAACCTCGTTTACCATACAAGTTCAATATCACAGAAAGTGAAAAATGGATAAAGAACATGTGGTACTTACGTACAATGCAGTATCACTCAGCAATGAAATCTATGTCATCAGGCCCGTAGCAGCATAATGAGTGGATTCAGGTACGATGATTCTAACTGAAATAAGTCACACAGAAAAAGAAACATCATAAGATATCACTAATACACGGAATGTAAACTTGGCTACACAGGAACTGAATTCCAAAACAGAACAGGGTCTCAAATGTAGAAAACCAACTTATGCTTGCTTAAGGGGAAAGGTGAGTTGGGGTGCTGCATAAAACCAGAGATTGAAATGAGCACAGATAAAGTTCCTTAAGCCAAATATGGAATAGACAAGAGCTACTCCTTGCTCAACGAAATGGACTCAACACCCCATATTCAACGCCTAGGAATATACCTGCCTAGTAAGAATCATAAAAGCTATGGATTTATATATCTCTGTAAGAGAATCAAGAGTGTGTACAGCGGCATTAAAGCAGTGAAAATCAGCTAAATCCCATATTAAAAATAAATTTCTTAAACAAAACACAATGTCAGTGAAATAGATAGCAATACTTAAGTAATTCATTCAAGGCTTCTGAGGCAACCTGCATTTACCATATCTACACCCAGAGCTGGGTGACACATAAGGCTGGACACTTGGGGCTCATAAGATTGGTGAGGTTCGGTGAGCAAATGCAGACCCTTTGAAGTCATATTGCATGGTACCCATTCCACGGGTCTCAACTCTCCAGGTTTAAGGGATTCTTCCTTCAGCTAAAACATGCATGTGGAACCTAGAGTATGATCAACCATGTGAACGGGAGACGTGTTCAAATATGTCTCAGTTTTCGTACCCTGGTACTCGGGTGCAACATTCCAGACGCTTTACTAACACTGTCCCCACTTGGAGAGTCAGCGCCTTTAACCTCCTGTTTGGCCCAGTTTGCAATTTCTGCGGAAGATGAACAGGAATAGCGAGAACCAATGAGAGACTAGCTGGAGGTGTCTGGACGGGCAAATTTAACTCATATTTCCCACCAGGAAGAGGAATTAACCAAAGGCTCAGCGTGCCGTGTCGGAACCAGATTAGGGCCTGAAGCCATCCTGCGGTGTTGCGGCCAGCTCACAAGAAAGCGAGTTGAAGAAAGGAGCTCAGGGGCACTGTAATGCACAAACCTGCAGAGTTACAAATGACAGCTATCGTCCAAAAATATACTGAAGTAAGGCTGCCAAGAGGACTTGAAAGCGGGGCAGAATTGCAGGAAACCGATTTCAGGAGGTAGACTGGAATTGCATTGAAAGCATAGGAAAAGAGGCAGAACGTCCACAATGATGCACTTGGCCAAAAAGGGCGTATGCGTTTTTTCCTGAATATATTCAGGAAAAAACGCATACGCCCTTTTTGGCCAACCAAGCAAGCTTGCAAAGTAAATCTGCACTACAATGAAGTCTCACTTCCCCCCGGTCAAAAGGGCCATCTGAAAAAAGTGTAAAATCCAGAAAGGCAGGACAGGCCATGGAGAACTGGGAGCCTTGTTATGCTGATGGGCGGGATGTAAATTGCCAACAGACATTCGGGAGAAGTGTATGGTGTTTCCTGAAACATCTAAAAAACAAAGCAACAGAGCCTAGGGCACTTCCACTTATGGTCCTATAGCTTAGGGAAATTAAAATCAAAAAGACACAGCCACCCCAAAGTTTGGGATGCCTCTGTTTACAAGAACCTCATTTACAGTACAAGTTCAACATCGCAGAAAGTGAAAAATGGATAAAGAAGTTGTGGTATTTACTTACAAAGCAATATCACTCAGCAATGAAATCTATGTCATCAGGCCCGTAGCAGCATAATGAGTGGATTCAGGTACGATGATTCTAACTGAAATAAGTCACACAGAAAAAGAAACATCATAAGATATCACTAATACACGGAATGTAAACTTGGCTACACAGGAACTGAATTCCAAAACAGAACAGGGTCTCAAATGTAGAAAACCAACTTATGCTTGCTTAAGGGGAAAGGTGAGTTGGGGTGCTGCATAAAACCAGAGATTGAAATGAGCACAGATAAAGTTCCTTAAGCCAAATATGGAATAGACAAGAGCTACTCCTTGCTCAACGAAATGGACTCAACACCCCATATTCAACGCCTAGGAATATACCTGCCTAGTAAGAATCATAAAAGCTATGGATTTATATATCTCTGTAAGAGAATCAAGAGTGTGTACAGCGGCATTAAAGCAGTGAAAATCAGCTAAATCCCATATTAAAAATAAATTTCTTAAACAAAACACAATGACAGTGAAATAGAGAGCAATACTTAAGTAATTCATTCAAGGCTTCTGAGGCAACCTGCATTTACCATATCTACACCCAGAGCTGGGTGACACATAAGGCTGGACACTTGGGGCTCATAAGATTGGTGAGGTTCGGTGAGCAAATGCAGACCCTTTGAAGTCATATTGCATGGTACCCATTCCACGGGTCTCAACTCTCCAGGTTTAAGGGATTCTTCCTTCAGCTAAAACATGCATGTGGAACCTAGAGTATGATCAACCATGTGATAGGGAGACGTGTTCAAATATGTCTCAGTTTTCGTACCCTGGTACTCGGGTGCAACATTCCAGACGCTTTACTAACACTGTCCCCACTTGGAGAGTCAGCGCCTTTAACCTCCTGTTTGGCCCAGTTTGCAATTTCTGCGGAAGATGAACAGGAATAGCGAGAACCAATGAGAGACTAGCTGGAGGTGTCTGGACGGGCAAATTTAACTCATATTTCCCACCAGGAAGAGGAATTAACCAAAGGCTCAGCGTGCCGTGTCGGAACCAGATTAGGGCCTGAAGCCATCCTGCGGTGTTGCGGCCAGCTCACAAGAAAGCGAGTTGAAGAAAGGAGCTCAGGGGCACTGTAATGCACAAACCTGCAGAGTTACAAATGACAGCTATCGTCCAAAAATATACTGAAGTAAGGCTGCCAAGAGGACTTGAAAGCGGGGCAGAATTGCAGGAAACCGATTTCAGGAGGTAGACTGGAATTGCATTGAAAGCATAGGAAAAGAGGCAGAACGTCCACAATGATGCACTTGGCCAAAAAGGGCGTATGCGTTTTTTCCTGAATATATTCAGGAAAAAACGCATACGCCCTTTTTGGCCAACCAAGCAAGCTTGCAAAGTAAATCTGCACTACAATGAAGTCTCACTTCCCCCCGGTCAAAAGGGCCATCTGAAAAAAGGGTAAAATCCAGAAAGGCAGGACAGGCCATGGAGAACTGGGAGCCTTGTTATGCTGATGGGCGGGATGTAAATTGCCAACAGACATTCGGGAGAAGTGTATGGTGTTTCCTGAAACATCTAAAAAACAAAGCAACAGAGCCTAGGGCACTTCCACTTATGGTCCTATAGCTTAGGGAAATTAAAATCAAAAAGACACAGCCACCCCAAAGTTTGGGATGCCTCTGTTTACAAGAACCTCATTTACAGTACAAGTTCAACATCGCAGAAAGTGAAAAATGGATAAAGAAGTTGTGGTATTTACTTACAAAGCAATATCACTCAGCAATGAAATCTATGTCATCAGGCCCGTAGCAGCATAATGAGTGGATTCAGGTACGATGATTCTAACTGAAATAAGTCACACAGAAAAAGAAACATCATAAGATATCACTAATACACGGAATGTAAACTTGGCTACACAGGAACTGAATTCCAAAACAGAACAGTGTCTCAAATTTAGAAAACCAACTTATGCTTGCTTAAGGGGAAAGGTGAGTTGGGGTGCTGCATAAAACCAGAGATTGAAATGAGCACAGATAAAGTTCCTTAAGCCAAATATGGAATAGACAAGAGCTACTCCTTGCTCAACGAAATGGACTCAACACCCCATATTCAACGCCTAGGAATATACCTGCCTAGTAAGAATCATAAAAGCTATGGATTTATATATCTCTGTAAGAGAATCAAGAGTGTGTACAGCGGCATTAAAGCAGTGAAAATCAGCTAAATCCCATATTAAAAATAAATTTCTTAAACAAAACACAATGACAGTGAAATAGAGAGCAATACTTAAGTAATTCATTCAAGGCTTCTGAGGCAACCTGCATTTACCATATCTACACCCAGAGCTGGGTGACACATAAGGCTGGACACTTGGGGCTCATAAGATTGGTGAGGTTCGGTGAGCAAATGCAGACCCTTTGAAGTCATATTGCATGGTACCCATTCCACGGGTCTCAACTCTCCAGGTTTAAGGGATTCTTCCTTCAGCTAAAACATGCATGTGGAACCTAGAGTATGATCAACCATGTGATAGGGAGACGTGTTCAAATATGTCTCAGTTTTCGTACCCTGGTACTCGGGTGCAACATTCCAGACGCTTTACTAACACTCTCCCCACTTGGAGAGTCAGCGCATTTAACCTCCTGTTTGGCCCAGTTTGCAATTTCTGCGGAAGATGAACAGGAATAGCGAGAACCAATGAGAGACTAGCTGGAGGTGTCTGGACGGGCAAATTTAACTCATATTTCCCACCAGGAAGAGGAATTAACCAAAGGCTCAGCGTGCCGTGTCGGAACCAGATTAGGGCCTGAAGCCATCCTGCGGTGTTGCGGCCAGCTCACAAGAAAGCGAGTTGAAGAAAGGAGCTCAGGGGCACTGTAATGCACAAACCTGCAGAGTTATAAATGACAGCTATCGTCCAAAAATATACTGAAGTAAGGCTGCCAAGAGGACTTGAAAGCGGGGCAGAATTGCAGGAAACCGATTTCAGGAGGTAGACTGGAATTGCATTGAAAGCATAGGAAAAGAGGCAGAGCGTCCACAATGATGCACTTGGCCAAAAAGGGCGTATGCGTTTTTTCCTGAATATATTCAGGTAAAAACACATACGCCCTTTTTGGCCAACCAAGCAAGCTTGCAAAGTAAATCTGCACTACAATGAAGTCTCACTTCCCCCCGGTCAAAAGGGCCATCTGAAAAAAGTGTAAAATCCAGAAAGGCAGGACAGGCCATGGAGAACTGGGAGCCTTGTTATGCTGATGGGCGGGATGTTAATTGCCAACAGACACTCGGGAGAAGTGTATGGTGTTTCCTGAAACATCTAAAAAACAAAGCAACAGAGCCTAGGGCACATCCACTTATGGTCCTATAGCTTAGGGAAATTAAAATAAAAAAGACACAGCCACCCCAAAGTTTGGAACGGCTCTGTTTACAAGAACCTCGTTTACAGTACAAGTTCAACATCGCAGAAAGTGAAAAATGGATAAAGAACTTGTGGTACTTACGTACAATGCAGTATCACTCAGCAATGAAATCTATGTCATCAGGCCCGTAGCAGCATAATGAGTGGATTCAGGTACGATGATTCTAACTGAAATAAGTCACACAGAAAAAGAAACATCATAAGATATCACTAATACACGGAATGTAAACTTGGTTACACAGGAACTGAATTCCAAAACAGAACAGGGTCTCAAATTTAGAAAACCAACTTATGCTTGCTTAAGGGGAAAGGTGAGTTGGGATGCTGCATAAAACCAGAGATTGAAATGAGCACAGATAAAGTTCCTTAAGCCAAATATGGAATAGACAAGAGCTACACCTTGCTCAACGAAATGGACTCAACACCCCATATTAAACGCCTAGGAATGTAACTGACTAGTAAGTATCTTAAAACCTATGGATTGCTATGTCTCCAAAAGAGAATCAAGCGTGTGTACAGGGGCATAAACGCAGTAGTGATAGGATTGGAGAGGTTCGGTGAGCAAATGAAGACCCTTTGAAGTCATATTGCATGGTACCCATTACACGGGTCTCAACTCTCCAGGTTTAAGGTATTCTTCCTTCAGCTAAAACATGCATGTGGAACCCAGAGTATGATCAACCATGTGAACGGGAGACGTGTTCAAATATGTCTCAGTTTTCGTACCCTGGTACTCGGGTGCAACATTCCAGACGCTTTACTAACACTCTCCCCACTTGGAGAGTCAGCGCCTTTAACCTCCTGTTTGGCCCAGTTTGCAATTTCTGCGGAAGATGAACAGGAATAGGGAGAACCAATGAGAGACTAGCTGGAGGTGTCTGGACGGGCAAATTTAACTCTCATTTCCCACCAGGAAGAGGAATTAACCAAAGGCTCAGCGTGCCGTGCCGGAACCAGATTAGGGCCTGAAGCCATCCTGCGGTGTTGCGGCCAGCTCACAAGAAAGCGAGTTGAAGAAAGGAGCTCAGGGGCACTGTAATTCACAAACCTGCAGAGTTATAAATGACAGCTATCGTCCAAAAATATACTGAAGTAAGGCTGCCAAGAGGACTTGAAAGCGGGGCAGAATTGCAGGAAACCGATTTCAGGAGGTAGACTGGAATTGAATTGAAAGCATAGGAAAAGAGGCAGAACGTCCACAATGAAGCACTTGGCCAAAAAGGGCGTATGTGTTTTTTCCTGAATATATTCAGGAAAAAACGCATACGCCCTTTTTGGCCAACCAAGCAAGCTTGCAAAGGAAATCGGCACTACAATGAAGTCTCACTTCCCCCCGGTCAAAAGGGCCATCTGAAAAAAGTGTAAAATCCAGAAAGGCAGGACAGGCCATGGAGAACTGGGAGCCTTGTTATGCTGATGGGCGGGATGTAAATTGCCAACAGCCACTTGGGAGAAGTGTATGGTGTTTCCTGAAACATCTAAAAAACAAAGCAACAGAGCCTAGGGCACTTCCACTTATGGTCCTATAGCTTAGGGAAATTAAAATCAAAAAGACACAGCCACCCCAAAGTTTGGAACGGCTCTGTTTACAAGAACCTCGTTTACAGTACAAGTTCAACATCGCAGAAAGTGAAAAATGGATAAAGAAGTTGCGGTATTTACTTACAAAGCAATATCACTCAGCAATGAAATCTATGTCATCAGGCCCTTAGCAGCACAATGAGTGGATTCAGGTATGATGATTCTAACTGAAATAAGTCACACAGAAAAAGAAACATCATAAGATATCAGTAATACACGGAATGTAAACTTGGCTACACAGGAACTGAATTACAGAACAGAACAGGGTCTCAAATTTAGAAAACCAACTTATGCTTGCTTAAGGGGAAAGGTGAGTTGGGGTGCTGCATAAAACCAGAGATTGAAATGAGCACAGATAAAGTTCCTTAAGCCAAATATGGAATAGACAAGAGCTACTCCTTGCTCAACGAAATGGACTCAACACCCCATATTAAACGCCTAAGAATGTACTTGACTAGTAAGTATCTTAAAACCTATGGATTGCTATGTCTCCAAAAGAGAATCAAGCGTGTGTACAGGGGCATAAACGCAGCAGTGATAGGATTGGAGAGGTTCGGTGAGCAAATGAAGACCCTTTGAAGTCATATTGCATGGTACCCATTACACGGGTCTCAACTCTCCAGGTTTAAGGTATTCTTCCTTCAGCTAAAACATGCATGTGGAACCCAGAGTATAATCAACAGTGTGAACGGGAGACGTGTTCAAATATGTCTCAGTTTTCCTCCCCTGGTACTCGGGTGCAACATTCCAGATGCTTTACTAACACTCTCCCCACTTGGAGAGTCAGTGCCTTTAACCTCCTGTTTGGTCCAGTTTGCAATTTCTGCGGAAGATGAACAGGAATAGGGAGAACCAATGAGAGACTAGCTGGAGGTGTCTGGACGGGCAAATTTAACTCTCATTTCCCACCAGGAAGAGGAATTAACCAAAGGCTCAGCGTGCCGTGCCGGAACCAGATTAGGGCCTGTAGCCATCCTGCGGTGTTGCGGCCAGCTCACAAGAAAGCGAGTTGAAGAAAGGAGCTCAGGGACACTGTAATTCACAAACCTGCAGAGTTATAAATGACAGCTATCGTCCAAAAATATACTGAAGTAAGGCTGCCAAGAGGACTTGAAAGTGGGGCAGAATTGCAGGAAACCGATTTCAGGAGGTAGACTGGAATTGCATTGAAAGCATAGGAAAAGAGGCAGAACGTCCACAATGATGCACTTGGTCAAAAAGGGAGTATGCGTTTCTTCCTGAATATATTCAGGAAAAAACGCATACGCCCTTTTTGGCCAACCAAGCAAGCTTGCAAAGGAAATCTGCACTACAATGAAGTCTCACTTCCCCCCGGTCAAAAGGGCCATCTGAAAAAAGTGTAAACTCCAGAAAGGCAGGACAGGCCATGGAGAACTGGGAGCCTTGTTATGCTGATGGGCGGGATGTAAATTGCCAACAGACACTCGGGAGAAGTGTATGGTGTTTCCTGAAACATCTAAAAAACAAAGCAACAGAGCCTAGGGCACTTCCACTTATGGTCCTATAGCTTAGGGAAATTAAAATCAAAAAGACACAGCCACCCCAAAGTTTTCAACGGCTCTGTTTACAAGGACCTCATTTACGGTACAAGTTCAATATCGCAGAAAGTGAAAAATGGATAAAGAAGTTGTGGTACTTACGTACAATGCAGTATCACTGAGCAATGAAATCTGTCATCAGGCCCGTAGCAGCACAATGAGTGGATTCAGGTACGATGATTCTAACTGAAATAAGTCACAGAGAAAAATAAACATCAGAAGATATCACTAATACACGGAATGTAAACTTGCCTACACAGGAACTGAATTCCAAAACAGAACAGGGTCTCAAATTTAGAAAACCAACTTATGCTTGCTTAAGGGGAAAGGTGACTTGGGGTGCTGCATAAAACCAGAGATTGAAATGAGCACAGATAAAGTTCCTTAAGCCCAATATGGAATAGACAAGAGGTACTCCTTGCTCAACGAAATGGACTCAACTCCCCATATTAAACGCCTAAGAATGTACCTGACTAGTAAGTATCTCAAAACCTAGGGATTGCTATGTCTCCAAAAGAGAATCAAGCGTGATTACTGGGGCATAAATGCAGCAGTGATAGGATTGGCGAGGTTCGGTGAGCAAATGAAGACCCTTTGAAGTCATATTGCATGGTACCCATTCCAAGGGTCTCAACTCTCCAGGTTTAAGGTATTCTTCCTTCTGCTAAATCATGCATGTGGAACCCAGAGTATGATCAACCGTGTGATCGGGAGACGTGTTCAAATATGTCTCACTTTTCGTCCCCTGGTACTCGGGTGCAACATTCCAGACGCTTTACTAACACTCTCCCCACTTGGAGAGTCAGCGCCTTTAACCTCCTGTTTGGCCCATTTTGCAATGTCTGCGGAAGATGAACAGGAATAGGGAGAACCAATGAGAGACTAGCTGGAGGTGTCTGAATGGGCAAATTTAACTCTCATTTCCCACTAGGAAGAGGAATTAACCAAAGGCTCAGCGTGCCGTGCCGGAACCAGATTAGGGCCTGTAGCCATTCTGCGGTGTTGCGGCCAGCTCACAAGAAAGCGAGTTGAAGAAAGGAGCTCAGGGGCTCTGTAATTCACAAACCTGCAGAGTTATAAATGACAGCTATCGTCCAAAAATATACTGAAGTAAGGCTGCCAAGAGGACTTGAAAGCGGGGCAGAATTGCAGGAAACCGATTTCAGGAGGTAGACTGGAATTGCATTGAAAGCATAGGAAAAGAGGCAGAACGTCCACAATGATGCACTTGGCCAAAAAGTGCGTATGCGTTTTTTCCTGAATATATTCAAGAAAAAACGCATACGCCCTTTTTGGCCAACCAAGCAAGCTTGCAAAGGAAATCTGCACTACAATGAAGTCTCATTTCCCCCGGTCAAAAGGGCCACCTGAAAAAAGTGTAAAACCCAGAAAGGCAGAACAGGCCATGGAGACCTGGGAACCTTGTTATGCTGATGGGCGTGATGTATATTGCCAACAGACACACGGGAGAAGTGTATGGTGTTTCCTGAAACATCTAAAAAACAAAGCAACAGAGCCTAGGGCACTTCCACTTATGGTTCTATAGCTTAGGGAAATTAAAATCAAAAAGACACAGCCACCCCAAAATTTGGGACGGCTCTTTTTACAGGAATCTCTTCTGCGGCACAAGTTAAATATCCCAGAGAGCAAATAATGGATAAAGAAGTTGCGGTACTTATGTACAACAGAATACCACTCAGCAATGAAATCTATGTCACCAGGACCGTACCAGCATAATGAGTGGATTGAGGCACGATGATTCTAAGTGAAATAAGTCACACAGAAAAAGAAACATCATAAGGTATCACTAATACACGGAATGTGAACTTGGCTACACATGAACTGAATTACAAAACAGAACAGGGTCTCAAGTTTAGAAAACCAACTTAAGCCTGCTTAAGGGGGAAGGTGAGTTGGGGTGCTGCATAAAAGCAGAGTTTGAAATTAGCACAGATACCGTTCCATAAGCCAAATATGTAATAGACAAGACCTACCCCTTGCTCAACGAAATGGATTCAACAATGAGGTATCACCTCACACCTGGTAGAATAGGCATCATAGAAAATCTACAAACAAAAAATGCTGGAAAGGGTGTGGAGAAAAGGAACCCTCTTCCACTATTGTTGGGAATATAAATTGATACAGTTATTATGGAGAACAATATGGAATTTCTTAAGAAACTAACAATAGAATTACCATATGATACAGCAATCCCAGTACTGGACATATACCCAGACAAAACCATAAATCAAAAAGAGTCATTCACCGCAATGTTCATTGCATCACTATTTACAATATCGAGGTAATGGAAGCAACCTTAATGCCCACAGACAGACGAATGCATAAAGCCGTGGTACATATATAAAATGGAATATTACTAAGCCATGAAAAGGAATGAAATTGGGTCATTTGTAGAGACGTCGATGGATCTAGAGACTGTCATACAGAGTGAAGTAAGTCAGAAAGAGAAAAACAAATCTTGTATATTCATGCATATATGTGGAACCTAGAAAAACTGTACAGATTAACCATTATGCAAGGCATAAATAGAGCAACAGATGTAGACAACAAACGTATGGACAACAAGGGGGGAAAGCTGTTGGGGGGGTGGTGGTGGGAGGAGTTGAGAGACTGGGATTGGCATGTATACATTTATATGTATAAAATAGATAACCAATAAGAACCTGCTGTATAAAAATATAAAATAAAATTCAAAATTAAAAAGAAATAAAATTTAAAAAATAAAACAGAAAAAACAATTATTCCCTGCACATACATGTATTCATATGAATAAATTATTTCCATGCTTATATCTGTAAATACAAAAAAGAGGAATAAAATCTACCTTGAACCAAAAACGAAAAAGAGAAAAAAAACACAGAACCCACCAGTTACACAGAGGAAAACAGTATCAGGGCACTTGCTCCAGTTGTAAACAATTCTGAAGTTGGTCAGTGGTGGGGAATCGTCTCCCATTCAGCCAGCAGCCCCCACGCAACAAGCGTCCTCATTGCAAAGCTGGGGCACCATGCCGAGGCATCTGTGAGTAAACGTGAGCTGAGCCCCAGGTCAGTTGCTGCTGAACTATTCCCACCCATCCCAGGTAAAACACCTGAATATATACAAGGACTTGAAAGCCTAGAGGAAGGGCCATAGAGCCACATGAGTGACAGCATGCCGGCCGACTTGGTGCCTGCAGGCCAGCCAGGATGGTCCTGGCCCTGGGTGCTCTTATGGAAGATTTCCATTTCCCTGCCTGAGATACCCGTCCTGTCCCTGCCCCCACTGCTTTTTTCCTTCCTCACCTTTGCCCAGGGAGAAATTCCAGCAGCAGGTATGGGTGACACATCCTCTTCTTTAGCAGGTGGCAGCCTGGCAACTGCTGCAGAAAGTCCAGCAGAGCCCCACTCACACTGGGCCACCCACAAAGCCGTGGCCTCTCACTCCCTCCCACCAGCCCAGCCCCGAGACTGCTGACAGGGCAGAGAAAATGGTGTCAGGCACGGCTGCAGGGGCTCTTGCTGCCTGGAGTGGTATTTATATTGATCTCAACCCAGGCACACCTGGGGAGGGCTGGCCGGCACGGTAAGGCTGCCCAGGTCAGCCAATCATCACCCCTCAGGGGCTCAAAGCTGCAGAAAATGGAACTTGCTGAACCGGCCAGGTCCAAGGAACAGGTGTGGGCTCCTGAGAGTCAGGATAGACAAGAGGCTGCAGCTTTGGCTTGTTTTCTAATCATTTTATCTGGCCCATGAGTGGGAGACAACTTCAAGAAAACCCTCTCCTAATGAGAGGAACCCAGGAGTCAGGGAGAGGAGGGGTGGGTGGTGGTTGGAGACAGAGGCCTGGTGCCCCGGGTGCAGTGGAAGTCTCTGGAAGACCAGGTGGAGGGAGGCCTCACGGAGTGATGCCCAGGGTCACAGACCTGTCGCAGCTGCTGTTTGTTAGTTCAAGTCCTGCTCTGAGGTGCTCTGTGTCAGCTCTGAGCGACAGGTGAGCTGGGGGTGCTCTGCAATGAGGGCTATGTGCACGGTTCCTGTGTGCCCAGCCCTGCCACGGTACCTGCAAGGGTAGCTCTGTATCCTGGGAGGGGCCTGACCACGAGAGCTCCGTGGGCTGGGGTGGGGGTGGGGTACCTGCCCAGGTGAGCTCCATATTCTGCGATTGGTCTGACCACGAGAGCCCCATGGGCTGCTGGGGACCTGGTAAAGGATGTCAGGACAGTCAGTGAAGCCACCAAGGATATACCTCCAGTTGCTCCTAATTGCTACACCCTGCTGGTCATTCTACCAACCACCAGGACATGGTATTCTGTATTAGTCTTCAATGATGCCTTCTTTTGTATTCCATTAGTCCCAGAGTCACAAGAAATTTTGGCTTGTGAGTGGCAGGACTCAACATACAACTAAAACAATACTTCCGGGCCGTCTGGCCCCAAGGGTGCAAAAATTCCCACACCATCTTTGGGGAAAGCTTAGCTAAAGACCTAAAAGTTCTGCCTCTGGAAAAGGAAACCCTCCTTCAATATGCAGACGACATTCTGATCGCCAGCCCTACTAAGGAGGCCTCTGAACTACCAAGCCAATAAAGGATAGAAGTTGTCCACGAAAAAGCTCAAATATCACAGACTGCAGTGACCTGCCTGGGCTTCATTCTCACAGAAGGTCGGAGAAGCCCATCCCAGGAAAGGGAAGAAACCGTTTTCAGCCTTACCCCTTTCTAAAACTAGAAGACAGCTTAGGGGTTCCTGGGGAGGCCAGGGTTTGCTGCTTCTGGATCCCTAACTACAGTCTACTAGCTGGGCCTCTATATGAAACACTGAAAGGAAAAGATGATGATCCTTTTGAATAGAATCCAGAAGTGGCTTTTCAAGAATGGAAAGAGCAGTCAATTCAGACCCTTGCCCTGGAACTCCCTAATTTAGCTAAACCCTTTGACCTTTACATTCCCGGTGAAAGGTGAATCACCATTGGAGAATTAGTGCAAAAACTGGGACCACTTGAAATGGAACAATGCAAGAATGCCATCCAGGTAGGATAAACTACGGTCACTAAGGGGCTTGGCCCACTGCCACATCTGGCCAAGATACTGGCGGTATCTAAAAACCTGGAAATCAGCAGCCCAAAAGGCCACCTCCCTCCTAAGGGAAAAGGACCCCACGTGGTGATCCTAACCACCAACCATGCCCTGAAGTTGCAGGGTTCGCTCCGTGGGCACACCGACCTCGAGTGAGGAGGCCCTCCAACTCCAACATCCAGAGAGATAACCGGGGGCAACAGGGCACCATGACGACTCGTGTGAACATCACTTGACCTGGAGTTTCTCTCATAAAACAACAAGAGTGTGTCCCAAAAGAGTAGACTACTGCTTGCAGGACTTACTGCACCCAGAGGGGAGCTAATAATCTTGGCGGGGGAACAGTATACCACACTGTCACCATAGAAAAGCCTACAGACACCGTGATGATGGTGGCCAATAAGACCGGCTGGACTCCTGTTTACTTCAAAAGGCTGTTGACTCAGTGGCCATCATGGTCCTTGATCACCACTGACCCTGGACTGTCTGGGAGTTGAGCGGGCAGGGCTCTGACACCTGGTGCTGTTTGTACGTTAATTCAGGGGCCTAATTGAAGAAAGCGCAGACTACTGGTCAGAGCATCTAGGCTGGCAGAAACGGTCAGCCTAAGGTGGCCGAACAAATGTGGGGCGGGGTGAAACCGGCCCCCACAGCGTCTCTGCACATCTCTTTCCTGGACCCTTAAAGGTCATTAGAATCTATAACACTTCCAATGCTGGTGCTCAGGTGGACGAGCAGGGAGACAGGGGTCCTGGGGACAATCAACGTCACCGGGAGGCTGCTGGGGAGAAGCTCTGACCCTCGCCCCAGGGTATGAGGGCTCCCAACTCAGCACTCAGCAGTTACAGAAGAAGGGTCTGCACCCTCAGCACTCCAAGAATGAGGAACGGGACAAAAGGCAGAGGAGGGGTTTGTCCCCAGCAAAGCCCATGAAAAATCCCTGGGAGATAAAAATAGAATCTGGGCAATAAAGTCAAGTCTAACCTTTTTTATCCTTTGTGCTTTGTCTAATTTCACGTGCTCCTAGGGTCCCGCATGCAGAGGTTCCACACCCGGCACTTCAGACCAGATTTCCTAGTGCAGAATGGCTGGGTCGACACCTCAGCTCCTGGGGCCCAGTGCAGACTCCACGATATAGAGCCTGAGCTACAGCCAACCCGGCCCTCGAGAGCTCCGCCGCCTCCCTCCCTCCCACTGACTCTGACAGGATCTCTACACAGCAGCCCAGCCCACAGCCCACGGGGTAGTGCATGCTCTCACCTCTCCATTCTCTGATCAAAATATAAAGTTTCCTTTGCTTGTGAACCAAACTCAGTCTCGATCTGTTGGCCCCAATGACACTGGGCAGGGGGACACTCGTTGGGGTCCACTCTGGAGGATCAGTAACAGAAATTGAGACTATTGTAACCTCAATGAACAGATGTGTGAGCCAAACTGTAGTTAACATAGAACAGTGTATAAGGCTCGGGTAAAATAAGATGTTTTTAACACTTCCATTTGATATTTCCATCACTTTTTATAAGCAAGTTCAGTGAAAAGGTTTGTCTTATTTGTCAGGTCAATATTAGAGAAACGAAGTGATTTCTTTCCAAGGATGTACATCTAATAATCTTGGTTAAACCTTCAATCTTGTTTTAAATGCTTTTCCATTGAAAATGATACCTCTCTTTCAGCTCCCCCATTTCTGAGAAGTATAAAATCTTATAATTTATTATTACCAAAGGGGAAAGGTGGGAGGAGGGATAAATTAACAGTTTGGAATTAACACATACACACTGCTATGTATAAAATAGATCATCAACAAGGAACTACTGTATAGCACAGGGAACTACACTCAACATTTTGCAATAACCTATAAGGGGAAATAATCTGAAAAAGAATAGATATTTTTATTGACATCATCTATCAATGACAGTTAAAGTGTAGCCTAAGGGAAGCTGGTGGTGAGTGCTTCTGACCCTGAAGACTTCAATCATCTAAAGTTTGGACTCTGCCTACTTCCCAAGGCCCTTAATGAACATATGTGTAGCCGTAGCTTAAAAACTTCCCCAGTTTGGGTTTCGGGGAGACACTGATTTTGAAAAAGCCCTGGTGTTCTCCTTACATGAATGGGACTCTTCCTACTGCTAAAACATGTCTGTCACACCCAGAGGATGGTATACCGTCTGATCGGGAAGAGTTTGGAAAAGGCATCTCATCTCCTCATCTCCTGGTGCTCGGGTTCACCCCTCCAGCGTCTTTACTAACAGTCTCCCCACTTGGAGATGTCAGCACTGTCAACATCCTGTTGCGTACAGTTTGGAATTTGTCCAGAGGATGAAGCGGAAGGATGAGGAACAAAGAGAGACAAGTCCTAGGTGTTCAGACAGGCACATGTCACTCTAATTTCCAATCAGGAAGACGAATTGACCAAAGGCTAGGGTTGCCCATGGAAACAGTATAGGGCTTGAGGAAATCCCGCTGCTTTGTGGCCAGTTCCCATAAACACAAGTTGAACAATGGAACTCAGGGGCAGTAAAATTCACAAAACTGCAGAGTTGAAAATATCCATCACTGAAAAATGTCTTGAGGAAAGTCAGAGAAAAGGACTTGTAAGCAAGGGAGAATGGCAGGAAAGGGATTTGAGGAGGTAGAAAGGACTCGCCATTAAGCACAAGAAAAGGAGCTGAACATTGCCAACATTGCAGTTGGCCAAAAAGGGTGTATGCGTTTTTTTCTGTATATATTCAAGAAAAGGGCATACACTTTTTTAGCCAACCAAACAGGTGGGCACTGGAAGTCAATACTACAAAAGATATCACTTCGCATCAGTCAGAAGAGCCATCCTCATAAAGCGTAAACAACAGAAATGCAGGACAGGGCAAGGAGAAGAGGGAGCCCTGTGAGACTTATAGTGGAAATGTATATTGCCAACGGCCATTCTGGAGAAGTGTATTGTGTTTACTAAAGCATCTAAAAAATGAGCTACAGAGCATAGGGCACTTGCACTCATGGGCGTATATCTTGGGAAAAACAAAAATCGAGAGGACACAGGCACCCCAATGTTTACCCCCTCTCTGTTTAAAAGATCCTCGACTAGGATATAACTTAAATGTCTCTGGAGGGAAAAAATGGATAGAGATGTGGTACTTAGGTAGAGTGGAATATTATTCAGCCTGGAAATCAATGAAATATGGCCAGTTGTAACAACTCCAGAGGAGTTACGTATGATCATTCTAAGTGACAGAATTCAAAAAGAAAAAGACACATATCATAAGATATCACTTAAAGGTGGAATCCAAAATGGCTACACATGAAATAAATTACAAAACAAAAACAGAGTCAAATATGTAGAAAACACGCATAAGGCTGCTAAACGGGAAAGGTGGGGAGGGGTGAGGCATCATCCAGGAGGTTGAAATTAGCAAAGATACCATTCCAAATACCAAACTGATAATCAACAAGGCCTACACGGTAGCTAAAAGAACTGCACTCAGCACACTCAAGTCACCGGAAAAGAATATATACGACTGGTAAGAATCTGAAAAAGAATTTATTGATGTCTCTCTGTACGTGAATCAAGTGGATGTACAGCAGCAAGAAACAGAGCTTTGAAAATCAGCTGTAACCAATATAGTAATAAATTGAAAAAAATAAACGACAGAGAGACAGAGAAAACCTCTTACAACTTTTCCTCAGGGACGGTGATGCAACATGGATTGAACACATCTAGACCCACAGCAGGATGAGACATAAGGCTGGAAACTGTTTGCGCTAAGAGAAATGTGAGGTTGGGTGAGGAAATGCACACCCTTTAAAGTAATACTACCTGGTACCCATTCAATGGGTCCCAAATCTGCAGGTTCAAGGGATCTTCCTACAGCTAAAACATGCATGGAAAACCCAGAGGACTGTACACCATGTGATCGGGAGATGTGTCTAAAATGCACCTCATTTATCCTCTCCTGGTGCTCCTGTTCACCATTTCAGCCACGTTACTTAGAATCTCCCCACTTGGAGAATCAGCACATTTCAAATTCTGTTTCACACATTTTGCAAATTGTGAGGAGGATGAACGGGAAGAAGGGGAACCAATGAGAGAATAGTTGTAGGGGTTTGGACGGGCACATATCACTCTAATTTCCCATTAAGAATAAGAATTAAAGAAAGGCTCAGCCTGCCTCGCCGGAGCCAAAATAGGGCCTGAAGCAATCCTGTGGGTTTGAGGCCAGCTCACAAAAGAGCAACTTAAAAAATGGAGCTCAGGGTCACTGCAATTCACAAACCTGCAGAGTTATAAATGAAAACTAACGTCCAAAAATATGTTGAGGTAAGGCAAAGAAGAGGATCTGAATGCAAGACAGAATTGCAAGAAACAGATTTCAAGAGATAGATTGGACTCGTCTTTCACGCACATGAAAAGCGGCAGAATTTCGACAATGATGCAGTTGGCCCAAAAGGGCGTATGCGTTTTTTCCTGATTATATCCAGGAAAAAACGCATACGCACTTTATGGGCAACGAAGCAAGCAAGCAATGCAAATGTGCACAACAAAGAAGTCTCACTTCCCACTGGTCAAAAGGGCCATCCTAAAAAATTGTAAAAACCAGAAATGCAGGACAGGCCATGGAGAACAGGGAGCCTTTATACGCTGATGGGCAGTGTGTGAACTGCCGAGAGCCACTCTGGAGAAGTGTATGGTGGTTCCTAAATCATCTAAAAAACAGAGCTACAGAGCATAGGACACTTCCAATCATGGGAGTATATCTAGGGAAGTCTAAAAATCAACAAGACACAAGCACACCACAGTTTAGGGCTACTCTGTTTACAAGAACCTCAACTTCAGTACACCTTAAATATCCCAGGAAAGAGAACAATGGATAAAGAAGATGTGGTACTTATGTACAATGGAATATCTCTTCACCATGAAATCAATGTAATAAGGCTAGTAGAAGGATAAAGAGTGGATTTAGGTCCGATAATACTACTTGAAATAAGTCAAACAGAAAAAGAAACATATCATAAGATATCACTTATAGAGGGAGGGTAAATATGGCTGCACAAGAAATGAATTACAGAACAGAACAGTGTCTCACATTTAGAAAACACACTTATGTCAGCTTAAGGGGAAAGGAGAGGTGGGGTGATGCATAAAACCAGAGTTTGAAATTAGCACAGATACCGTTCAATAAACCAAATAGGTATTAGACAAGATCTACACCTTGCTCAATGAACTGGCCTCAACACACCCTATACACCGCAGAGAAATATATCTGAGTAATAAGAATCTTAAAACCCATGTATTGATATATCTCCATAAGGGAATCAAGTGTGTGCAGAGCGGCACAAACACAGCAGTGAAAATGAGCTAAACCCCATTATAGAAATAAATTTTAAAAACAAAACGCTGAAACAATGAAAGAGAGAAAAATTCTTACAAAATTCGCTCAGGGGCTGTGATGCAACCTGGATTGACCACATATAAACCCACAGCTGGATAAGACATAAGGCTGGACACTTGGGGCTGAGAGGATTGGTGAGCTTTGGTGAGCAACTGCCGAAAGTTTAATGCAATACTTCATGCTACTCATTCCAAGGGTCCCAACACTCCAGGTTGAAGGGAATCTTCCTACAGCTAAACCATGCTTGGGAAACCCAGCGACTGGTATACCATATGATCGGGAAAGGTTTCTAAAGCACACCTCATTTTTCCTCTCCTGGGGCTCCGGATCGACATTCCAGCCGCTTTACTAACAACATCCCCACATGGAGAGTCAATGCCTTTAAGTTCTGGTATCGCACAGTCTGCAGTTAGTGTGGAGGATGAATGGGAATAGGGGGAACCAGTGAGAAACTAGCTGTAGTGGTTTCAATGGGCACATGTCACTCTAATTTCACATCAGTAAGAAGAATTAACCAAAGGCACAGCAAGGTGCCCCAGAAGAAGAATAGAGCTTCAAGGAATCCTGTGGTTATGGGGCAAGATCACAAAAATAAGAGCTGAAAAATGGAGCTAAGGGCCACTGCAATTCAAAAACCTGCAGAGTTATAAAGGCCAACTATTTTCAAAAAATATATTGAGGTAAGGCTATGAAGAAGCATTGAAAGCAAGGCAGAATTGCAGGAAACCGATTTCAGGAGGTACACTGGAATTGCATTTAAAACATATGAAGAGAGTCAGAACCTCGACAGTGATGCACTTGGCCAAAAAGGGCGTATGTGTTTTTTCCTGAATATAGTCAGGAAAAAACGCATACACACTTTTTGGCCAACCAAGCAAGCTTGCAAAGGAAATCTGCACTACAATGAAGTCTCACTTTCCCCTGGTCAAAAGGGCCATCTGAAAAAAGTGTAAAATCCATAAAGGCACGACAGGCCATGGAGAACTGGGAGCCTTCTTCTGCTGATGGGCGGGATGTAAATTGCCAACAGCCACTCTGGAGAAGTGTATGGTGTTTCCTGAAACATCTAAAAAACAAAGCAACAGAGCCTAGGGCACTTCCACTTATGGTCCTATAGTTTAGGGAAATTAAAATCAAAAAGACACAGCCACCCCAAAGTTTGGGATGGCTCTGTTTAGAAGAACCTCATATACGGTACAAGTTCAATATCGCAGAAAGTGAAAAATGGATAAAGAAGTTGTGGTACTTATGTACAATGCAATATCACTCAGCAATGAAATCTATGTCATTAGGCCCATAGCAGCATAATGAGTGGATTAAGTACGATGAATCTAACTGAAATAAGTCACACAGAGAAAGAAACATCATAAGATATCACTAATACACGGAATGTAAACTTGGCTACACAGGAACTGAATTCCAAAACAGAACAGGGTCTCAAATTTAGAAAACCAACTTATGCTTGCTTAAGGGGAAAGGTGAGTTGGGGTGCTGCATAAAACCAGAGATTGAAATGAGCACAGATAAAGTTCTATAAGCCAAATATGGAATAGACAAGAGCTACTCCTTGCTCAACGAAATGGACTCAACACCCCATATTCAACGCCTAGGAATATACCTGCCTAGTAAGAATCATAAAAGCTATGGATTTATATATCTCTGTAAGAGAATCAAGAGTGTGTACAGCGGCATTAAAGCAGTGAAAATCAGCTAAATCCCATATTAAAAATAAATTTCTTAAACAAAACACAATGACAGTGAAATAGAGAGCAATACTTAAGTAATTCATTCAAGGCTTCTGAGGCAACCTGCATTTACCATATCTACACCCAGAGCTGGGTGACACATAAGGCTGGACACTTGGGGCTCATAAGATTGGTGAGGTTCGGTGAGCAAATGCAGACCCTTTGAAGTCATATTGCATGGTACCCATTCCATGGGTCTCAACTCTCCAGGTTTAAGGGATTCTTCCTTCAGCTAAAACATGCATGTGGAACCCAGAGTATGATCCACCGTGTGATCGAGAACCGTGTTCAAATGTGTCTCACTTTTCGTTCCCTGGTACTCGGGTGCAACATTCCAGACGCTTTACTAACACTCTCCTCACTTGGAGAGTGAGTGCCTTTAACCTCCTGTTTGGCCCAGTTTGCAATATCTGCAGAAGATGAACAGGAATAGGGAGAACCAATGAGAGACTAGCTGGAGGTGTCTGGACGGGCAAATTTAACTCTCATTTCCCACAGGGAAGAGGAATAAACCAAAGGCTCAGCGTGCCGTGCCGGAACCAGATTAGGGCCTGAAGCCATCCTGCGGTGTTGCGGCCAGGTCACAAGAAAGCGAGTTGAAGAAAGGAGCTCAGGGGCACTGTAATTCACAAACCTGCAGATTTATAAATGACAGCTATTGTCCGAAAATATACTGAAGTAGGGCTGCCAAGAGGACTTGAATGCGGGGCAGAATTGCAGGAAACCGATTTTAGGAGGAATCGGAATTGGATTGCATTTAAAACACAGGAAAAGAGGCAGAATTTCGACAATGATGCACTTGGCCAAAAAGGGCGTATGCGTTTTTTCCTGAATATATTCAGGAAAAAACGCATACGCCCTTTTTGGCCAACCAAGCAAGCTTGCAAAGGAAATCTGCACTACAATGAAGTCTCACTTCCCCCCGGTCAAAAGGGCCATCTGAAAAAAGTGTAAAATCCAGAAAGGCAGGACAGGCCATGGAGAACTGGGAGCCTTTTTATGCTGATGGGCTGGATGTAAATTGCCAACAGCCGCTCTGTAGAAGTGTATGGTGTTTCCTGAAACATCTAAAAAACAAAGCAACAGAGCCTAGGGCACTTCCACTTATGGTCCTATAGCTTAGGGAAATTAAAATCAAAAAGACACAGCCACCCCAAAATTTGGGACGGCTCTTTTTACAGGAATCTCTTCTGTGGCACAAGTTAAATATCCCAGAGAGCAAATAATGGATAAAGAAGTTGCGGTACTTATGTACAACAGAATACCACTCAGCAATGAAATCTATGTCACCAGGCCCATACCAGCATAATGAGTGGATTGAGGCACGATGATTCTAAGTGAAATAAGTCACACAGAAAAAGAAACATCCTAAGGTATCACTAATACACGGAATGTGAACTTGGCTACACATGAACTGAATTACAAAACAGAACAGGGTCTCAAATTTAGAAAACCAACTTATGCTTGCTTAAGGGGGAAGGTGAGTTGGGGTGCTGCATAAAAGCAGAGTTTGAAATTAGCACAGATACCGTTCCATAAGCCAAATATGTAATAGACAAGACCTACCCCTTGCTCAACGAAATGGATTCAACAATGAGGTATCACCTCACACCTGGTAGAATAGGCATCATAGAAAATCTACAAACAAAAAATGCTGGAAAGGGTGTGGAGAAAAGGAACCCTCTTCCACTATTGTTGGGAATATAAGTTGATACAGTCATTATGGAGAACAATATGGAATTTCTTAAGAAACTAACAATAGAATTACCGTATGATACAGCAATCCCAGTACTGGACATATACCCAGACAAAACCATAAATCAAAAAGAGTCATTCACCGCAATGTTCATTGCATCACTATTTACAATATCGAGGTAATGGAAGCAACCTAAATGCCTACAGACAGACGAATGCATAAAGCCGTGGTACATATATAAAATGGAATATTACTAAGCCATGAAAAGGAATGAAATTGGGTCATTTGTAGAGACGTCGATGGATCTAGAGACTGTCATACAGAGTGAAGTAAGTCAGAAAGAGAAAAACAAATCTTGTATATTCATGCATATATGTGGAACCTAGAAAAACTGTACAGATTAACCATTTTGCAAGGCATAAATAGAGCAACAGATGTAGACAACAAACGTATGGACAACAAGGGGGGAAAGCTGTTGGGGGGGTGGTGGTGGGAGGAGTTGAGAGACTGGGATTGGCATGTATACATTTATATGTATAAAATAGATAACCAATAAGAACCTGCTGTATAAAAATATAAAATAAAATTCAAAATTAAAAAGAAATAAAATTTAAAAAATAAAACAGAAAAAACAATTATTCCCTGCACATACATGTATTCATATGAATAAATTATTTCCATGCTTATATCTGTAAATACAAAAAAGAGGAATAAAATCTACCTTGAACCAAAAACGAAAAAGAGAAAAAAACACAGAACCCACCAGTTACACAGAGGAAAACCGTATCAGGGCACTTGCTCCAGTTGTAAACAATTCTGAAGTTGGTCAGTGGTGGGGAATCGTCTCCCATTCAGCCAGCAGCCCCCACGCAACAAGCGTCCTCATTGCAAAGCTGGGGCACCGTGCCGAGGCATCTGTGAGTAAACGTGAGCTGAGCCCCAGGCCAGTTGCTGCTGAACTATTCCCACCCGTCCCAGGTAAAACACCTGAATATATACAAGGACTTGAAAGCCTAGAGGAAGGGCCATAGAGCCACACGAGTGACAGCATGCCGGCCGACTTGGTGCCTGCAGGCCAGCCAGGATGGTCCTGGCCCTGGGTGCTCTTCTGGAAGATTTCCATTTCCCTGCCTGAGATACCCGTCCTGTCCCTGCCCCCACTGCTTTTTTCCTTCCTCACCTCTGCCCAGGGAGAAATTCCAGCAGCAGGTATGGGTGACACATCCTCTTCTTTAGCAGGTGGCAGCCTGGCAACTGCTGCAGAAAGCCCAGCAGAGCCCCACTCACACTGGGCCACCCACAAAGCCGTGGCCTCTCACTCCCTCCCACCAGCCCAGCCCCGAGACTGCTGACAGGGCAGAGAAAATGGTGTCAGGCACGGCTGCAGGGGCTCTTGCTGCCTGGAGTGGTATTTATATTGATCTCAACCCAGGCACACCTGGGGAGGGCTGGCCGGCACGGTAAGCCTGCCCAGGTCAGCCAATCATCACCCCTCAGGGGCTCAAAGTTGCAGAAAATGGAACTTGCTGAACCGGCCAGGTCCAAGGAACAGGTGTGGGCTCCTGAGAGTCAGGATAGACAAGGGGCTGCAGCTTTGGCTTGTTTTCTAATCATTTTATCTGGCCCATGAGTGGGAGACAACTTCAAGAAAACCCTCTCCTAATGAGAGGAACCCAGGAGTCAGGGAGAGGAGGGGTGGGTGGTGGTTGGAGACAGAGGCCTGGTGCCCCGGGTGCAGTGGAAGTCTCTGGAAGACCAGGTGGAGGGAGGCCTCACGGAGTGATGCCCAGGGTCACAGACCTGTCGCAGCTGCTGTTTGTTAGTTCAAGTCCTGCTCTGAGGTGCTCTGTGTCAGCTCTGAGCGACAGGTGAGCTGGGGGTGCTCTGCAATGAGGGCTATGTGCACGGTTCCTGTGTGCCCAGCCCTGCCACGGTACCTGCAAGGGTAGCTCTGTATCCTGGGAGGGGCCTGACCACGAGAGCCCCGTGGGCTGGGGTGGGGGTGGGGTACCTGCCCAGGTGAGCTCCATATTCTGCGATTGGTCTGACCACGAGAGCCCCATGGGCTGCTGGGGACCTGGTAAAGGATGTCAGGACAGTCAGTGAAGCCACCGAAGATATACCTCCAGTTGCTCCTAATTCCTACACCCTGCTGGTCATTCTACCAACCACCAGGACATGGTATTCTGTATTAGTCTTCAATGATGCCTTCTTTTGTATTCCATTAGTCCCAGAGTCACAAGAAATTTTGCCTTGTGAGTGGCAGGACTCAACATACAACTAAAACAATACTTCCGGGTCGTCTGGCCCCAAGGGTGCAAAAATTCCCACACCATCTTTGGGGAAAGCTTAGCTAAAGACCTAAAAGTTCTACCTCTGGAAAAGGAAACCCTCCTTCAATATGCAGACGACATTCTGATCGCCAGCCCTACTAAGGAGGCCTCTGAACTACCAAGCCAATAAAGGATAGAAGTTGTCCAAGAAAAAGCTCAAATATCACAGACTGCAGTGACCTGCCTGGGCTTCATTCTCACAGAAGGTCAGAGAAGCCCATCCCAGGAAAGGGAAGAAACCATTTTCAGCCTTACCCCTTTCTAAAACTAGAAGACAGCTTAGGGGTTCCTGGGGAGGCCAGGGTTTGCTGCTTCTGGATCCCTAACTACAGTCTACTAGCTGGGCCTCTATATGAAACACTGAAAGGAAAAGATGATGATCCTTTTGAATAGAATCCAGAAGTGGCCTTTCAAGAATGGAAAGAGCAGTCAATTCAGACCCTTGCCCTGGAACTCCCTAATTTAGCTAAACCCTTTGACCTTTACATTCCCGGTGAAAGGTGAATCGCCATTGGAGAATTAGTGCAAAAACTGGGGCCACTTGAAATGGAACAATGCAAGAATGCCATCCAGGTAGGATAAACTACGGTCACTAAGGGGCTTTGCCCACTGCCACATCTGGCCAAGATACTGGCGGTATCTAAAAACCTGGAAATCAGCAGCCCAAAAGGCCACCTCCCTCCTAAGGGAAAAGGACCCCACGTGGTGATCCTAACCACCAACCATGCCCTGAAGTTGCAGGGTTCGCTCCGTGGGCACACCGACCTCGAGTGAGGAGGCCCTCCAACTCCAACATCCAGAGAGATAACCGGGGGCAACAGGGCACCATGACGACTCGTGTGAACATCACTTGACCTGGAGTTTCTCTCATAAAACAACAAGAGTGTGTCCCAAAAGAGTAGACTACTGCTTGCAGGACTTACTGCACCCAGAGGGGAGCTAATAATCTTGGCGGGGGAACAGTATACCACACTGTCACCATAGAAAAGCCTACAGACACCGTGATGATGGTGGCCAATAAGACCGGCTGGACTCCTGTTTACTTCAAAAGGCTGTTGACTCAGTGGCCATCATGGTCCTTGATCACCACTGACCCTGGACTGTCTGGGAGTTGAGCGGGCAGGGCTCTGACACCTGGTGCTGTTTGTACGTTAATTCAGGGGCCTAATTGAAGAAAGCGCAGACTACTGGTCAGAGCATCTAGGCTGGCAGAAACGGTCAGCCTAAGGTGGCCGAACAAATGTGGGGCGGGGTGAAACCGGCCCCCACAGCGTCTCTGCACATCTCTTTCCTGGATCCTTAAAGGTCATTAGAATCTATAACACTTCCAATGCTGGTGCTCAGGTGGACGAGCAGGGAGGCAGGGGTCCTGGGGACAATCAACGTCACCGGGAGGCTGCTGGGGAGAAGCTCTGACCCTCGCCCCAGGGTATGAGGGCTCCCAACTCAGCACTCAGCAGTTACAGAAGAAGGGTCTGCACCCTCAGCACTCCAAGAATGAGGAACGGGACAAAAGGCAGAGGAGGGGTTTGTCCCCAGCAAAGCCCATTAAAAATCCCTGGGAGATAAAAATAGAATCTGGGCAATAAAGTCAAGTCTAACCTTTTTTATCCTTTGTGCTTTGTCTAATTTCACGTGCTCCTAGGGTCCCGCATGCAGAGGTTCCACACCCGGCACTTCAGACCAGATTTCCTAGTGCAGAATGGCTGGGTCGACACCTCAGCTCCTGGGGCCCAGTGCAGACTCCACGATATAGAGCCTGAGCTACAGCCAACCCGGCCCTCGAGAGCTCCGCCGCCTCCCTCCCTCCCACTGACTCTGACAGGATCTCTACACAGCAGCCCAGCCCACAGCCCACGGGGTAGTGCATGCTCTCACCTCTCCATTCTCTGATCAAAATATAAAGTTTCCTTTGCTTGTGAACCAAACTCAGTCTCGATCTGTTGGCCCCAATGACACTGGGCAGGGGGACACTCGTTGGGGTCCACTCTGGAGGATCAGTAACAGAAATTGAGACTATTGTAACCTCAATGAACAGATGTGTGAGCCAAACTGTAGTTAACATAGAACAGTGTATAAGGCTCGGGTAAAATAAGATGTTTTTAACACTTCCATTTGATATTTCCATCACTTTTTATAAGCAAGTTCAGTGAAAAGGTTTGTCTTATTTGTCAGGTCAATATTAGAGAAACGAAGTGATTTCTTTCCAAGGATGTACATCTAATAATCTTGGTTAAACCTTCAATCTTGTTTTAAATGCTTTTCCATTGAAAATGATACCTCTCTTTCAGCTCCCCCATTTCTGAGAAGTATAAAATCTTATAATTTATTATTACCAAAGGGGAAAGGTGGGAGGAGGGATAAATTAACAGTTTGGAATTAACACATACACACTGCTATGTATAAAATAGATCATCAACAAGGAACTACTGTATAGCACAGGGAACTACACTCAACATTTTGCAATAACCTATAAGGGGAAATAATCTGAAAAAGAATAGATATTTTTATTGACATCATCTATCAATGACAGTTAAAGTGTAGCCTAAGGGAAGCTGGTGGTGAGTGCTTCTGACCCTGAAGACTTCAATCATCTAAAGTTTGGACTCTGCCTACTTCCCAAGGCCCTTAATGAACATATGTGTAGCCGTAGCTTAAAAACTTCCCCAGTTTGGGTTTCGGGGAGACACTGATGTTGAAAAAGCCCTGGTGTTCTCCTTACATGAATGGGACTCTTCCTACTGCTAAAACATGTCTGTCACACCCAGAGGATGGTATACCGTCTGATCGGGAAGAGTTTGGAAAAGGCATCTCATCTCCTCATCTCCTGGTGCTCGGGTTCACCCCTCCAGCGTCTTTACTAACAGTCTCCCCACTTGGAGATGTCAGCACTGTCAACATCCTGTTGCGTACAGTTTGGAATTTGTCCAGAGGATGAAGCGGAAGGATGAGGAACAAAGAGAGACAAGTCCTAGGTGTTCAGACAGGCACATGTCACTCTAATTTCCAATCAGGAAGACGAATTGACCAAAGGCTAGGGTTGCCCATGGAAACAGTATAGGGCTTGAGGAAATCCCGCTGCTTTGTGGCCAGTTCCCATAAACACAAGTTGAACAATGGAACTCAGGGGCAGTAAAATTCACAAAACTGCAGAGTTGAAAATATCCATCACTGAAAAATGTCTTGAGGAAAGTCAGAGAAAAGGACTTGTAAGCAAGGGAGAATGGCAGGAAAGGGATTTGAGGAGGTAGAAAGGACTCGCCATTAAGCACAAGAAAAGGAGCTGAACATTGCCAACATTGCAGTTGGCCAAAAAGGGTGTATGTGTTTTTTTCTGTATATATTCAAGAAAAGGGCATACACTTTTTTAGCCAACCAAACAGGTGGGCACTGGAAGTCAATACTACAAAAGATATCACTTCGCATCAGTCAGAAGAGCCATCCTCATAAAGCGTAAACAACAGAAATGCAGGACAGGGCAAGGAGAAGAGGGAGCCCTGTGAGACTTATAGTGGAAATGTATATTGCCAACGGCCATTCTGGAGAAGTGTATTGTGTTTACTAAAGCATCTAAAAAATGAGCTACAGAGCATAGGGCACTTGCACTCATGGGCGTATATCTTGGGAAAAACAAAAATCGAGAGGACACAGGCACCCCAATGTTTACCCCCTCTCTGTTTAAAAGATCCTCGACTAGGATATAACTTAAATGTCTCTGGAGGGAAAAAATGGATAGAGATGTGGTACTTAGGTAGAGTGGAATATTATTCAGCCTGGAAATCAATGAAATATGGCCAGTTGTAACAACTCCAGAGGAGTTACGTATGATCATTCTAAGTGACAGAATTCAAAAAGAAAAAGACACATATCATAAGATATCACTTAAAGGTGGAATCCAAAATGGCTACACATGAAATAAATTACAAAACAAAAACATAGTCAAATATGTAGAAAACACGCATAAGGCTGCTAAACGGGAAAGGTGGGGAGGGGTGAGGCATCATCCAGGAGGTTGAAATTAGCAAAGATACCATTCCAAATACCAAACTGATAATCAACAAGGCCTACACGGTAGCTAAAAGAACTGCACTCAGCACACTCAAGTCACCGGAAAAGAATATATACGACTGGTAAGAATCTGAAAAAGAATTTATTGATGTCTCTCTGTACGTGAATCAAGTGGATGTACAGCAGCAAGAAACAGAGCTTTGAAAATCAGCTGTAACCAATATAGTAATAAATTGAAAAAAAATAAACGACAGAGAGACAGAGAAAACCTCTTACAACTTTTCCTCAGGGACGGTGATGCAACATGGATTGAACACATCTAGACCCACAGCAGGATGAGACATAAGGCTGGAAACTGTTTGCGCTAAGAGAAATGTGAGGTTGGGTGAGGAAATGCACACCCTTTAAAGTAATACTACCTGGTACCCATTCAATGGGTCCCAAATCTGCAGGTTCAAGCGATCTTCCTACAGCTAAAACATGCATGGAAAACCCAGAGGACTGTACACCATGTGATCGGGAGATGTGTCTAAAATGCACCTCATTTATCCTCTCCTGGTGCTCCTGTTCACCATTCCAGCCACGTTACTTAGAATCTCCCCACGTGGAGAATCAGCACATTTCAAATTCTGTTTCACACATTTTGCAAATTGTGAGGAGGATGAACGGGAAGAGGGGGAACCAATGAGAGAATAGTTGTAGGGGTTTGGACGGGCACATATCACTCTAATTTCCCATTAAGAATAAGAATTAAAGAAAGGCTCAGCCTGCCTCGCCGGAGCCAAAATAGGGCCTGAAGCAATCCTGCGGGTTTGAGGCCAGCTCACAAAAGAGCAACTTAAAAAATGGAGCTCAGGGTCACTGCAATTCACAAACCTGCAGAGTTATAAATGAAAACTAACGTCCAAAAATATGTTGAGGTAAGGCAAAGAAGAGGATCTGAATGCAAGACAGAATTGCAAGAAACAGATTTCAAGAGATAGATTGGACTCGTCTTTAACGCACATGAAAAGCGGCAGAATTTCGACAATGATGCAGTTGGCCCAAAAGGGTGTATGCGTTTTTTCCTGATTATATCCAGGAAAAAACGCATACGCACTTTATGGGCAACGAAGCAAGCAAGCAATGCAAATGTGCACAACAAAGAAGTCTCACTTCCCACTGGTCAAAAGGGCCATCCTAAAAAATTGTAAAAACCAGAAATGCAGGACAGGCCATGGAGAACAGGGAGCCTTTATATGCTGATGGGCAGTGTGTGAACTGCCGAGAGCCACTCTGGAGAAGTGTATGGTGGTTCCTAAATCATCTAAAAAACAGAGCTACAGAGCATAGGACACTTCCAATCATGGGAGTATATCTAGGGAAGTCTAAAAATCAACAAGACACAAGCACACCACAGTTTAGGGCTACTCTGTTTACAAGAACCTCAACTTCAGTACACCTTAAATATCCCAGGAAAGAGAACAATGGATAAAGAAGATGTGGTACTTATGTACAATGGAATATCTCTTCACCATGAAATCAATGTAATAAGGCTAGTAGAAGGATAAAGAGTGGATTTAGGTCCGATAATACTACTTGAAATAAGTCAAACAGAAAAAGAAACATATCATAAGATATCACTTATAGAGGGAGGGTAAATATGGCTGCACAAGAAATGAATTACAGAACAGAACAGTGTCTCACATTTAGAAAACACACTTATGTCAGCTTAAGGGGAAAGGAGAGGTGGGGTGATGCATAAAACCAGAGTTTGAAATTAGCACAGATACCGTTCAATAAACCAAATAGGTATTAGACAAGATCTACACCTTGCTCAATGAACTGGCCTCAACACACCCTATACACCGCAGAGAAATATATCTGAGTAATAAGAATCTTAAAACCCATGTATTGATATATCTCCATAAGGGAATCAAGTGTGTGCAGAGCGGCACAAACACAGCAGTGAAAATGAGCTAAACCCCATTATAGAAATAAATTTTAAAAACAAAACGCTGAAACAATGAAAGAGAGAAAAATTCTTACAAAATTCGCTCAGGGGCTGTGATGCAACCTGGATTGACCACATATAAACCCACAGCTGGATAAGACATAAGGCTGGACACTTGGGGCTGAGAGGATTGGTGAGCTTTGGTGAGCAACTGCCGAAAGTTTAATGCAATACTTCATGCTACTCATTCCAAGGGTCCCAACACTCCAGGTTGAAGGGAATCTTCCTCCAGCTAAACCATGCTTGGGAAACCCAGCGACTGGTATACCATATGATCGGGAATGGTTTCTAAAACACACCTCATTTTTCCTCTCCTGGGGCTCCGGATCGACATTCCAGCCGCTTTACTAACAACATCCCCACATGGAGAGTCAATGCCTTTAAGTTCTGGTATCGCACAGTCTGCAGTTAGTGCGGAGGATGAATGGGAATAGGGGGAACCAGTGAGAAACTAGCTGTAGCGGTTTCAATGGGCACATGTCACTCTAATTTCACATCAGTAAGAAGAATTAACCAAAGGCACAGCAAGGTGCCCCAGAAGAAGAATAGAGCTTCAAGGAATCCTGTGGTTATGAGGCAAGATCACAAAAATAAGAGCTGAAAAATGGAGCTAAGGGCCACTGCAATTCAAAAACCTGCAGAGTTATAAAGGCCAACTATTTTCAAAAAATATATTGAGGTAAGGCTATGAAGAAGCATTGAAAGCAAGGCAGAATTGCAGGAAACCGATTTCAGGAGGTACACTGGAATTACATTGAAAACATATGAAGAGAGTCAGAACCTCGACAATGATGCACTTGGCCAAAAAGGGCGTATGTGTTTTTACCTGAATATAGTCAGGAAAAAACGCATACACACTTTTTGGCCAACCAAGCAAGCTTGCAAAGGAAATCTGCACTACAATGAAGTCTCACTTTCCCCTGGTCAAAAGGGCCATCTGAAAAAAGTGTAAAATCCATAAAGGCACGACAGGCCATGGAGAACTGGGAGCCTTCTTCTGCTGATGGGCGGGATGTAAATTGCCAACAGCCACTCTGGAGAAGTGTATGGTGTTTCCTGAAACATCTAAAAAACAAAGCAACAGAGCCTAGGGCACTTCCACTTATGGTCCTATAGTTTAGGGAAATTAAAATCAAAAAGACACAGCCACCCCAAAGTTTGGGATGGCTCTGTTTACAAGAACCTCATATACGGTACAAGTTCAATATCGCAGAAAGTGAAAAATGGATAAAGAAGTTGTGGTACTTATGTACAATGCAATATCACTCAGCAATGAAATCTATGTCATCAGGCCCGTAGCAGCATAATGAGTGGATTAAGTACGATGAATCTAACTGAAATAAGTCACACAGAGAAAGAAACATCATAAGATATCACTAATACACGGAATGTAAACTTGGCTACACAGGAACTGAATTCCAAAACAGAACAGGGTCTCAAATTTAGAAAACCAACTTATGCTTGCTTAAGGGGAAAGGTGAGTTGGGGTGCTGCATAAAACCAGAGATTGAAATGAGCACAGATAAAGTTCCTTAAGCCAAATATGGAATAGACAAGAGCTACTCCTTGCTCAACGAAATGGACTCAACACCCCATATTCAACGCCTAGGAATATACCTGCCTAGAAAGAATCATAAAAGCTATGGATTTATATATCTCTGTAAGAGAATCAAGAGTGTGTACAGCGGCATTAAAGCAGTGAAAATCAGCTAAATCCCATATTAAAAATAAATTTCTTAAACAAAACACAATGACAGTGAAATAGAGAGCAATACTTAAGTAATTCATTCAAGGCTTCTGAGGCAACCTGCATTTACCATATCTACACCCAGAGCTGGGTGACACATAAGGCTGGACACTTGGGGCTCATAAGATTGGTGAGGTTCGGTGAGCAAATGCAGACCCTTTGAAGTCATATTGCATGGTACCCATTCCATGGGTCTCAACTCTCCAGGTTTAAGGGATTCTTCCTTCAGCTAAAACATGCATGTGGAACCCAGAGTATGATCCACCGTGTGATCGAGAACCGTGTTCAAATGTGTCTCACTTTTCGTTCCCTGGTACTCGGGTGCAACATTCCAGACGCTTTACTAAAACTCTCCTCACTTGGAGAGTGAGTGCCTTTAACCTCCTGTTTGGCCCAGTTTGCAATTTCTGCGGAAGATGAACAGGAATAGGGAGAACCAATGAGAGACTAGCTGGAGGTGTCTGGACGGGCAAATTTAACTCTCATTTCCCACAGGGAAGAGGAATAAACCAAAGGCTCAGCATGCCGTGCCGGAACCAGATTAGGGCCTGAAGCCATCCTGCGGTGTTGCGGCCAGGTCACAAGAAAGCGAGTTGAAGAAAGGAGCTCAGGGGCACTGTAATTCACAAACCTGCAGATTTATAAATGACAGTTATTGTCCGAAAATATACTGAAGTAGGGCTGCCAAGAGGACTTCAATGCGGGGCAGAATTGCAGGAAACCGATTTTAGGAGGAATCGGAATTGGATTGCATTTAAAACACAGGAAAAGAGGCAGAATGTCGACAATGTTGCACTTGGCCAAAAAGGGCGTATGCGTTTTTTCCTGAATATATTCAGGAAAAAACGCATACGCCCTTTTTGGCCAACCAAGCAAGCTTGCAAAGGAAATCTGCACTACAATGAAGTCTCACTTCCCCCCGGTCAAAAGGGCCATCTGAAAAAAGTGTAAAATCCAGAAAGGCAGGACAGGCCATGGAGAACTGGGAGCCTTTTTATGCTGATGGGCTGGATGTAAATTGCCAACAGCCGCTCTGTAGAAGTGTATGGTGTTTCCTGAAACATCTAAAAAACAAAGCAACAGAGCCTAGGGCACTTCCACTTATGGTCCTATAGCTTAGGGAAATTAAAATCAAAAAGACACAGCCACCCCAAAATTTGGGACGGCTCTTTTTACAGGAATCTCTTCTGTGGCACAAGTTAAATATCCCAGAGAGCAAATAATGGATAAAGAAGTTGCGGTACTTATGTACAACAGAATACCACTCAGCAATGAAATCTATGTCACCAGGCCCGTACCAGCATAATGAGTGGATTGAGGCACGATGATTCTAAGTGAAATAAGTCACACAGAAAAAGAAACATCCTAAGGTATCACTAATACACGGAATGTGAACTTGGCTACACATGAACTGAATTACAAAACAGAACAGGGTCTCAAATTTAGAAAACCAACTTATGCTTGCTTAAGGGGGAAGGTGAGTTGGGGTGCTGCATAAAAGCAGAGTTTGAAATTAGCACAGATACCGTTCCATAAGCCAAATATGTAATAGACAAGACCTACCCCTTGCTCAACGAAATGGATTCAACAATGAGGTATCACCTCACACCTGGTAGAATAGGCATCATAGAAAATCTACAAACAAAAAATGCTGGAAAGGGTGTGGAGAAAAGGAACCCTCTTCCACTATTGTTGGGAATATAAATTGATACAGTCATTATGGAGAACAATATGGAATTTCTTAAGAAACTAACAATAGAATTACCATATGATACAGCAATCCCAGTACTGGACATATACCCAGACAAAACCATAAATCAAAAAGAGTCATTCACCGCAATGTTCATTGCATCACTATTTACAATATCGAGGTAATGGAAGCAACCTAAATGCCTACAGACAGATGAATGCATAAAGCCGTGGTACATATATAAAATGGAATATTACTAAGCCATGAAAAGGAATGAAATTGGGTCATTTGTAGAGACGTCGATGGATCTAGAGACTGTCATACAGAGTGAAGTAAGTCAGAAAGAGAAAAACAAATCTTGTATATTCATGCATATATGTGGAACCTAGAAAAACTGTACAGATTAACCATTTTGCAAGGCATAAATAGAGCAACAGATGTAGACAACAAACGTATGGACAACAAGGGGGGAAAGCTGTTGGGGGGGTGGTGGTGGGAGGAGTTGAGAGACTGGGATTGGCATGTATACATTTATATGTATAAAATAGATAACCAATAAGAACCTGCTGTATAAAAATATAAAATAAAATTCAAAATTAAAAAGAAATAAAATTTAAAAAATAAAACAGAAAAAACAATTATTCCCTGCACATACATGTATTCATATGAATAAATTATTTCCATGCTTATATCTGTAAATACAAAAAAGAGGAATAAAATCTACCTTGAACCAAAAACGAAAAAGAGAAAAAAACACAGAACCCACCAGTTACACAGAGGAAAACCGTATCAGGGCACTTGCTCCAGTTGTAAACAATTCTGAAGTTGGTCAGTGGTGGGGAATCGTCTCCCATTCAGCCAGCAGCCCCCACGCAACAAGCGTCCTCATTGCAAAGCTGGGGCACCGTGCCGAGGCATCTGTGAGTAAACATGAGCTGAGCCCCAGGCCAGTTGCTGCTGAACTATTCCCACCCGTCCCAGGTAAAACACCTGAATATATACAAGGACTTGAAAGCCTAGAGGAAGGGCCATAGAGCCACACGAGTGACAGCATGCCGGCCGACTTGGTGCCTGCAGGCCAGCCAGGATGGTCCTGGCCCTGGGTGCTCTTCTGGAAGATTTCCATTTCCCTGCCTGAGATACCCGTCCTGTCCCTGCCCCCACTGCTTTTTTCCTTCCTCACCTCTGCCCAGGGAGAAATTCCAGCAGCAGGTATGGGTGACACATCCTCTTCTTTAGCAGGTGGCAGCCTGGCAACTGCTGCAGAAAGTCCAGCAGAGCCCCACTCACACTGGGCCACCCACAAAGCCGTGGCCTCTCACTCCCTCCCACCAGCCCAGCCCCGAGACTGCTGACAGGGCAGAGAAAATGGTGTCAGGCACGGCTGCAGGGGCTCTTGCTGCCTGGAGTGGTATTTATATTGATCTCAACCCAGGCACACCTGGGGAGGGCTGGCCGGCACGGTAAGGCTGCCCAGGTCAGCCAATCATCACCCCTCAGGGGCTCACAGTTGCAGAAAATGGAACTTGCTGAACCGGCCAGGTCCAAGGAACAGGTGTGGGCTCCTGAGAGTCAGGATAGACAAGGGGCTGCAGCTTTGGCTTGTTTTCTAATCATTTTATCTGGCCCATGAGTGGGAGACAACTTCAAGAAAACCCTCTCCTAATGAGAGGAACCCAGGAGTCAGGGAGAGGAGGGGTGGGTGGTGGTTGGAGACAGAGGCCTGGTGCCCCGGGTGCAGTGGAAGTCTCTGGAAGACCAGGTGGAGGGAGGCCTCACGGAGTGATGCCCAGGGTCACAGACCTGTCGCAGCTGCTGTTTGTTAGTTCAAGTCCTGCTCTGAGGTGCTCTGTGTCAGCTCTGAGCGACAGGTGAGCTGGGGGTGCTCTGCAATGAGGGCTATGTGCACGGTTCCTGTGTGCCCAGCCCTGCCACGGTACCTGCAAGGGTAGCTCTGTATCCTGGGAGGGGCCTGACCACGAGAGCCCCGTGGGCTGGGGTGGGGGTGGGGTACCTGCCCAGGTGAGCTCCATATTCTGCGATTGGTCTGACCACGAGAGCCCCATGGGCTGCTGGGGACCTGGTAAAGGATGTCAGGACAGTCAGTGAAGCCACCGAAGATATACCTCCAGTTGCTCCTAATTCCTACACCCTGCTGGTCATTCTACCAACCACCAGGACATGGTATTCTGTATTAGTCTTCAATGATGCCTTCTTTTGTATTCCATTAGTCCCAGAGTCACAAGAAATTTTGCCTTGTGAGTGGCAGGACTCAACATACAACTAAAACAATACTTCCGGGCCGTCTGGCCCCAAGGGTGCAAAAATTCCCACACCATCTTTGGGGAAAGCTTAGCTAAAGACCTAAAAGTTCTGCCTCTGGAAAAGGAAACCCTCCTTCAATATGCAGACGACATTCTGATCGCCAGCCCTACTAAGGAGGCCTCTGAACTACCAAGCCAATAAAGGATAGAAGTTGTCCAAGAAAAAGCTCAAATATCACAGACTGCGGTGACCTGCCTGGGCTTCATTCTCACAGAAGGTCAGAGAAGCCCATCCCAGGAAAGGGAAGAAACCGTTTTCAGCCTTACCCCTTTCTAAAACTAGAAGACAGCTTAGGGGTTCCTGGGGAGGCCAGGGTTTGCTGCTTCTGGATCCCTAACTACAGTCTACTAGCTGGGCCTCTATATGAAACACTGAAAGGAAAAGATGATGATCCTTTTGAATAGAATCCAGAAGTGGCCTTTCAAGAATGGAAAGAGCAGTCAATTCAGACCCTTGCCCTGGAACTCCCTAATTTAGCTAAACCCTTTGACCTTTACATTCCCGGTGAAAGGTGAATCGCCATTGGAGAATTAGTGCAAAAACTGGGGCCACTTGAAATGGAAAAATGCAAGAATGCCATCCAGGTAGGATAAACTACGGTCACTAAGGGGCTTTGCCCACTGCCACATCTGGCCAAGATACTGGTGGTATCTAAAAACCTGGAAATCAGCAGCCCAAAAGGCCACCTCCCTCCTAAGGGAAATGGACCCCACGTGGTGATCCTAACCACCAACCATGCCCTGAAGTTGCAGGGTTCGCTCCGTGGGCACACCGACCTCGAGTGAGGAGACCCTCCAACTCCAACATCCAGAGAGATAACCGGGGGCAACAGGGCACCATGACGACTCGTCTGAACATCACTTGACCTGGAGTTTCTCTCATAAAACAACAAGAGTGTGTCCCAAAAGAGTAGACTACTGCTTGCAGGACTTACTGCACCCAGAGGGGAGCTAATAATCTTGGCGGGGGAACAGTATACCACACTGTCACCATAGAAAAGCCTACAGACACCGTGATGATGGTGGCCAATAAGACCGGCTGGACTCCTGTTTACTTCAAAAGGCTGTTGACTCAGTGGCCATCATGGTCCTTGATCACCACTGACGCTGGACTGTCTGGGAGTTGAGCGGGCAGGGCTCTGACACCTGGTGCTGTTTGTACGTTAATTCAGGGGCCTAATTGAAGAAAGCGCAGACTACTGGTCAGAGCATCTAGGCTGGCAGAAACGGTCAGCCTAAGGTGGCCGAACAAATGTGGGGCGGGGTGAAACCGGCCCCCACAGCGTCTCTGCACATCTCTTTCCTGGATCCTTAAAGGTCATTAGAATCTATAACACTTCCAATGCTGGTGCTCAGGTGGACGAGCAGGGAGGCAGGGGTCCTGGGGACAATCAACGTCACCGGGAGGCTGCTGGGGAGAAGCTCTGACCCTCGCCCCAGGGTATGAGGGCTCCCAACTCAGCACTCAGCAGTTACAGAAGAAGGGTCTGCACCCTCAGCACTCCAAGAATGAGGAACGGGACAAAAGGCAGAGGAGGGGTTTGTCCCCAGCAAAGCCCATTAAAAATCCCTGGGAGATAAAAATAGAATCTGGGCAATAAAGTCAAGTCTAACCTTTTTTATCCTTTGTGCTTTGTCTAATTTCACGTACTGCTAGGGTCCCGCATGCAGAGGTTCCACACCCGGCACTTCAGACCAGATTTCCTAGTGCAGAATGGCTGGGTCGACACCTCAGCTCCTGGGGCCCAGTGCAGACTCCACGATATAGAGCCTGAGCTACAGCCAACCCGGCCCTCGAGAGCTCCGCCGCCTCCCTCCCTCCCACTGACTCTGACAGGATCTCTACACAGCAGCCCAGCCCACAGCCCACGGGGTAGTGCATGCTCTCACCTCTCCATTCTCTGATCAAAATATAAAGTTTCCTTTGCTTGTGAACCAAACTCAGTCTCGATCTGTTGGCCCCAATGACACTGGGCAGGGGGACACTCGTTGGGGTCCACTCTGGAGGATCAGTAACAGAAGTTGAGACTATTGTAACCTCAATGAACAGATGTGTGAGCCAAACTGTAGTTAACATAGAACAGTGTATAAGGCTCGGGTAAAATAAGATGTTTTTAACACTTCCATTTGATATTTCCATCACTTTTTATAAGCAAGTTCAGTGAAAAGGTTTGTCTTATTTGTCAGGTCAATATTAGAGAAACGAAGTGATTTCTTTCCAAGGATGTACATCTAATAATCTTGGTTAAACCTTCAATCTTGTTTTAAATGCTTTTCCATTGAAAATGATACCTCTCTTTCAGCTCCCCCATTTCTGAGAAGTATAAAATCTTATAATTTATTATTACCAAAGGGGAAAGGTGGGAGGAGGGATAAATTAACAGTTTGGAATTAACACATACACACTGCTATGTATAAAATAGATCATCAACAAGGAACTACTGTATAGCACAGGGAACTACACTCAACATTTTGCAATAACCTATAAGGGGAAATAATCTGAAAAAGAATAGATATTTTTATTGACATCATCTATCAATGACAGTTAAAGTGTAGCCTAAGGGAAGCTGGTGGTGAGTGCTTCTGACCCTGAAGACTTCAATCATCTAAAGTTTGGACTCTGCCTACTTCCCAAGGCCCTTAATGAACATATGTGTAGCCGTAGCTTAAAAACTTCCCCAGTTTGGGTTTCGGGGAGACACTGATTTTGAAAAAGCCCTGGTGTTCTCCTTACATGAATGGGACTCTTCCTACTGCTAAAACATGTCTGTCACACCCAGAGGATGGTATACCGTCTGATCGGGAAGAGTTTGGAAAAGGCATCTCATCTCCTCATCTCCTGGTGCTCGGGTTCACCCCTCCAGCGTCTTTACTAACAGTCTCCCCACTTGGAGATGTCAGCACTGTCAACATCCTGTTGCGTACAGTTTGGAATTTGTCCAGAGGATGAAGCGGAAGGATGAGGAACAAAGAGAGACAAGTCCTAGGTGTTCAGACAGGCACATGTCACTCTAATTTCCAATCAGGAAGACGAATTGACCAAAGGCTAGGGTTGCCCATGGAAACAGTATAGGGCTTGAGGAAATCCCGCTGCTTTGTGGCCAGTTCCCATAAACACAAGTTGAACAATGGAACTCAGGGGCAGTAAAATTCACAAAACTGCAGAGTTGAAAATATCCATCACTGAAAAATGTCTTGAGGAAAGTCAGAGAAAAGGACTTGTAAGCAAGGGAGAATGGCAGGAAAGGGATTTGAGGAGGTAGAAAGGACTCGCCATTAAGCACAAGAAAAGGAGCTGAACATTGCCAACATTGCAGTTGGCCAAAAAGGGTGTATGTGTTTTTTTCTGTATATATTCAAGAAAAGGGCATACACTTTTTTAGCCAACCAAACAGGTGGGCACTGGAAGTCAAAACTACAAAAGATATCACTTCGCATCAGTCAGAAGAGCCATCCTCATAAAGCGTAAACAACAGAAATGCAGGACAGGGCAAGGAGAAGAGGGAGCCCTGTGAGACTTATAGTGGAAATGTATATTGCCAACGGCCATTCTGGAGAAGTGTATTGTGTTTACTAAAGCATCTAAAAAATGAGCTACAGAGCATAGGGCACTTGCACTCATGGGCGTATATCTTGGGAAAAACAAAAATCGAGAGGACACAGGCACCCCAATGTTTACCCCCTCTCTGTTTAAAAGATCCTCGACTAGGATATAACTTAAATGTCTCTGGAGGGAAAAAATGGATAGAGATGTGGTACTTAGGTAGAGTGGAATATTATTCAGCCTGGAAATCAATGAAATATGGCCAGTTGTAACAACTCCAGAGGAGTTACGTATGATCATTCTAAGTGACAGAATTCAAAAAGAAAAAGACACATATCATAAGATATCACTTAAAGGTGGAATCCAAAATGGCTACACATGAAATAAATTACAAAACAAAAACATAGTCAAATATGTAGAAAACACGCATAAGGCTGCTAAACGGGAAAGGTGGGGAGGGGTGAGGCATCATCCAGGAGGTTGAAATTAGCAAAGATACCATTCCAAATACCAAACTGATAATCAACAAGGCCTACACGGTAGCTAAAAGAACTGCACTCAGCACACTCAAGTCACCGGAAAAGAATATATACGACTGGTAAGAATCTGAAAAAGAATTTATTGATGTCTCTCTGTACGTGAATCAAGTGGATGTACAGCAGCAAGAAACAGAGCTTTGAAAATCAGCTGTAACCAATATAGTAATAAATTGAAAAAAATAAACGACAGAGAGACAGAGAAAACCTCTTACAACTTTTCCTCAGGGACGGTGATGCAACATGGATTGAACACATCTAGACCCACAGCAGGATGAGACATAAGGCTGGAAACTGTTTGCGCTAAGAGAAATGTGAGGTTGGGTGAGGAAATGCACACCCTTTAAAGTAATACTACCTGGTACCCATTCAATGGGTCCCAAATCTGCAGGTTCAAGCGATCTTCCTACAGCTAAAACATGCATGGAAAACCCAGAGGACTGTACACCATGTGATCGGGAGATGTGTCTAAAATGCACCTCATTTATCCTCTCCTGGTGCTCCTGTTCACCATTCCAGCCACGTTACTTAGAATCTCCCCACGTGGAGAATCAGCACATTTCAAATTCTGTTTCACACATTTTGCAAATTGTGAGGAGGATGAACGGGAAGAGGGGGAACCAATGAGAGAATAGTTGTAGGGGTTTGGACGGGCACATATCACTCTAATTTCCCATTAAGAATAAGAATTAAAGAAAGGCTCAGCCTGCCTCGCCGGAGCCAAAATAGGGCCTGAAGCAATCCTGCGGGTTTGAGGCCAGCTCACAAAAGAGCAACTTAAAAAATGGAGCTCAGGGTCACTGCAATTCACAAACCTGCAGAGTTATAAATGAAAACTAACGTCCAAAAATATGTTGAGGTAAGGCAAAGAAGAGGATCTGAATGCAAGACAGAATTGCAAGAAACAGATTTCAAGAGATAGATTGGACTCGTCTTTAACGCACATGAAAAGCGGCAGAATTTCGACAATGATGCAGTTGGCCCAAAAGGGCGTATGCGTTTTTTCCTGATTATATCCAGGAAAAAACGCATACGCACTTTATGGGCAACGAAGCAAGCAAGCAATGCAAATGTGCACAACAAAGAAGTCTCACTTCCCACTGGTCAAAAGGGCCATCCTAAAAAATTGTAAAAACCAGAAATGCAGGACAGGCCATGGAGAACAGGGAGCCTTTATACGCTGATGGGCAGTGTGTGAACTGCCGAGAGCCACTCTGGAGAAGTGTATGGTGGTTCCTAAATCATCTAAAAAACAGAGCTACAGAGCATAGGACACTTCCAATCATGGGAGTATATCTAGGGAAGTCTAAAAATCAACAAGACACAAGCACACCACAGTTTAGGGCTACTCTGTTTACAAGAACCTCAACTTCAGTACACCTTAAATATCCCAGGAAAGAGAACAATGGATAAAGAAGATGTGGTACTTATGTACAATGGAATATCTCTTCACCATGAAATCAATGTAATAAGGCTAGTAGAAGGATAAAGAGTGGATTTAGGTCCGATAATACTACTTGAAATAAGTCAAACAGAAAAAGAAACATATCATAAGATATCACTTATAGAGGGAGGGTAAATATGGCTGCACAAGAAATGAATTACAGAACAGAACAGTGTCTCACATTTAGAAAACACACTTATGTCAGCTTAAGGGGAAAGGAGAGGTGGGGTGATGCATAAAACCAGAGTTTGAAATTAGCACAGATACCGTTCAATAAACCAAATAGGTATTAGACAAGATCTACACCTTGCTCAATGAACTGGCCTCAACACACCCTATACACCACAGAGAAATATATCTGAGTAATAAGAATCTTAAAACCCATGTATTGATATATCTCCATAAGGGAATCAAGTGTGTGCAGAGCGGCACAAACACAGCAGTGAAAATGAGCTAAACCCCATTATAGAAATAAATTTTAAAAACAAAACACTGAAACAATGAAAGAGAGAAAAATTCTTACAAAATTCGCTCAGGGGCTGTGATGCAACCTGGATTGACCACATATAAACCCACAGCTGGATAAGACATAAGGCTGGACACTTGGGGCTGAGAGGATTGGTGAGCTTTGGTGAGCAACTGCCGAAAGTTTAATGCAATACTTCATGCTACTCATTCCAAGGGTCCCAACACTCCAGGTTGAAGGGAATCTTCCTCCAGCTAAACCATGCTTGGGAAACCCAGCGACTGGTATACCATATGATCGGGAAAGGTTTCTAAAACACACCTCATTTTTCCTCTCCTGGGGCTCCGGATCGACATTCCAGCCGCTTTACTAACAACATCCCCACATGGAGAGTCAATGCCTTTAAGTTCTGGTATCGCACAGTCTGCAGTTAGTGCGGAGAATGAATGGGAATAGGGGGAACCAATGAGAAACTAGCTGTAGCGGTTTCAATGGGCACATGTCACTCTAATTTCACATCAGTAAGAAGAATTAACCAAAGGCACAGCAAGGTGCCCCAGAAGAAGAATAGAGCTTCAAGGAATCCTGTGGTTATGAGGCAAGATCACAAAAATAAGAGCTGAAAAATGGAGCTAAGGGCCACTGCAATTCAAAAACCTGCAGAGTTATAAAGGCCAACTATTTTCAAAAAATATATTGAGGTAAGGCTATGAAGAAGCATTGAAAGCAAGGCAGAATTGCAGGAAACCGATTTCAGGAGGTACACTGGAATTGCATTTAAAACATATGAAGAGAGTCAGAACCTCGACAGTGATGCACTTGGCCAAAAAGGGCGTATGTGTTTTTTCCTGAATATAGTCAGGAAAAAATGCATACACACTTTTTGGCCAACCAAGCAAGCTTGCAAAGGAAATCTGCACTACAATGAAGTCTCACTTTCCCCTGGTCAAAAGGGCCATCTGATAAAAGTGTAAAATCCATAAAGGCACGACAGGCCATGGAGAACTGGGAGCCTTCTTCTGCTGATGGGCGGGATGTAAATTGCCAACAGCCACTCTGGAGAAGTGTATGGTGTTTCCTGAAACATCTAAAAAACAAAGCAACAGAGCCTAGGGCACTTCCACTTATGGTCCTATAGTTTAGGGAAATTAAAATCAAAAAGACACAGCCACCCCAAAGTTTGGGATGGCTTTGTTTACAAGAACCTCATATACGGTACAAGTTCAATATCGCAGAAAGTGAAAAATGGATAAAGAAGTTGTGGTACTTATGTACAATGCAATATCACTCAGCAATGAAATCTATGTCATCAGGCCCGTAGCAGCATAATGAGTGGATTAAGTACGATGAATCTAACTGAAATAAGTCACACAGAGAAAGAAACATCATAAGATATCACTAATACACGGAATGTAAACTTGGCTACACAGGAACTGAATTCCAAAACAGAACAGGGTCTCAAATTTAGAAAACCAACTTATGCTTGCTTAAGGGGAAAGGTGAGTTGGGGTGCTGCATAAAACCAGAGATTGAAATGAGCACAGATAAAGTTCTATAAGCCAAATATGGAATAGACAAGAGCTACTCCTTGCTCAACGAAATGGACTCAACACCCCATATTCAACGCCTAGGAATATACCTGCCTAGTAAGAATCATAAAAGCTATGGATTTATATATCTCTGTAAGAGAATCAAGAGTGTGTACAGCAGCATTAAAGCAGTGAAAATCAGCTAAATCCCATATTAAAAATAAATTTCTTAAACAAAACACAATGACAGTGAAATAGAGAGCAATACTTAAGTAATTCATTCAAGGCTTCTGAGGCAACCTGCATTTACCATATCTACACCCAGAGCTGGGTGACACATAAGGCTGGACACTTGGGGCTCATAAGATTGGTGAGGTTCGGTGAGCAAATGCAGACCCTTTGAAGTCATATTGCATGGTACCCATTCCATGGGTCTCAACTCTCCAGGTTTAAGGGATTCTTCCTTCAGCTAAAACATGCATGTGGAACCCAGAGTATGATCCACCGTGTGATCGAGAACCGTGTTCAAATGTGTCTCACTTTTCGTTCCCTGGTACTCGGGTGCAACATTCCAGACGCTTTACTAACACTCTCCTCACTTGGAGAGTGAGTGCCTTTAACCTCCTGTTTGGCCCAGTTTGCAATTTCTGCGGAAGATGAACAGGAATAGGGAGAACCAATGAGAGACTAGCTGGAGGTGTCTGGACGGGCAAATTTAACTCTCATTTCCCACAGGGAAGAGGAATAAACCAAAGGCTCAGCATGCCGTGCCGGAACCAGATTAGGGCCTGAAGCCATCCTGCGGTGTTGCGGCCAGGTCACAAGAAAGCGAGTTGAAGAAAGGAGCTCAGGGGCACTGTAATTCACAAACCTGCAGATTTATAAATGACAGTTATTGTCCGAAAATATACTGAAGTAGGGCTGCCAAGAGGACTTGAATGCGGGGCAGAATTGCAGGAAACCGATTTTAGGAGGAATCGGAATTGGATTGCATTTAAAACACAGGAAAAGAGGCAGAATGTCGACAATGATGCACTTGGCCAAAAAGGGCGTATGCGTTTTTTCCTGAATATATTCAGGAAAAAACGCATACGCCCTTTTTGGCCAACCAAGCAAGCTTGCAAAGGAAATCTGCACTACAATGAAGTTTCACTTCCCCCCGGTCAAAAGGGCCATCTGAAAAAAGTGTAAAATCCAGAAAGGCAGGACAGGCCATGGAGAACTGGGAGCCTTGTTATGCTGATGGGCTGGATGTAAATTGCCAACAGCCGCTCTGTAGAAGTGTATGGTGTTTCCTGAAACATCTAAAAAACAAAGCAACAGAGTCTAGGGCACTTCCACTTATGGTCCTATAGCTTAGGGAAATTAAAATCAAAAAGACACAGCCACCCCAAAATTTGGGACGGCTCTTTTTACAGGAATCTCTTCTGTGGCACAAGTTAAATATCCCAGAGAGCAAATAATGGATAAAGAAGTTGCGGTACTTATGTACAACAGAATACCACTCAGCAATGAAATCTATGTCACCAGGCCCGTACCAGCATAATGAGTGGATTGAGGCACGATGATTCTAAGTGAAATAAGTCACACAGAAAAAGAAACATCCTAAGGTATCACTAATACACGGAATGTGAACTTGGCTACACATGAACTGAATTACAAAACAGAACAGGGTCTCAAATTTAGAAAACCAACTTATGCTTGCTTAAGGGGGAAGGTGAGTTGGGGTGCTGCATAAAAGCAGAGTTTGAAATTAGCACAGATACCGTTCCATAAGCCAAATATGTAATAGACAAGACCTACCCCTTGCTCAACGAAATGGATTCAACAATGAGGTATCACCTCACACCTGGTAGAATAGGCATCATAGAAAATCTACAAACAAAAAATGCTGGAAAGGGTGTGGAGAAAAGGAACCCTCTTCCACTATTGTTGGGAATATAAATTGATACAGTCATTATGGAGAACAATATGGAATTTCTTAAGAAACTAACAATAGAATTACCATATGATACAGCAATCCCAGTACTGGACATATACCCAGACAAAACCATAAATCAAAAAGAGTCATTCACCGCAATGTTCATTGCATCACTATTTACAATATCGAGGTAATGGAAGCAACCTAAATGCCTACAGACAGACGAATGCATAAAGCTGTGGTACATATATAAAATGGAATATTACTAAGCCATGAAAAGGAATGAAATTGGGTCATTTGTAGAGACGTCGATGGATCTAGAGACTGTCATACAGAGTGAAGTAAGTCAGAAAGAGAAAAACAAATCTTGTATATTCATGCATATATGTGGAACCTAGAAAAACTGTACAGATTAACCATTTTGCAAGGCATAAATAGAGCAACAGATGTAGACAACAAACATATGGACAACAAGGGGGGAAAGCTGTTGGGGGGGTGGTGGTGGGAGGAGTTGAGAGACTGGGATTGGCATGTATACATTTATATGTATAAAATAGATAACCAATAAGAACCTGCTGTATAAAAATATAAAATAAAATTCAAAATTAAAAAGAAATAAAATTTAAAAAATAAAACAGAAAAAACAATTATTCCCTGCACATACATGTATTCATATGAATAAATTATTTCCATGCTTATATCTGTAAATACAAAAAAGAGGAATAAAATCTACCTTGAACCAAAAACGAAAAAGAGAAAAAAACACAGAACCCACCAGTTACACAGAGGAAAACCGTATCAGGGCACTTGCTCCAGTTGTAAACAATTCTGAAGTTGGTCAGTGGTGGGGAATCGTCTCCCATTCAGCCAGCAGCCCCCACGCAACAAGCGTCCTCATTGCAAAGCTGGGGCACCGTGCCGAGGCATCTGTGAGTAAACGTGAGCTGAGCCCCAGGCCAGTTGCTGCTGAACTATTCCCACCCGTCCCAGGTAAAACACCTGAATATATACAAGGACTTGAAAGCCTAGAGGAAGGGCCATAGAGCCACACGAGTGACAGCATGCCGGCCGACTTGGTGCCTGCAGGCCAGCCAGGATGGTCCTGGCCCTGGGTGCTCTTCTGGAAGATTTCCATTTCCCTGCCTGAGATACCCGTCCTGTCCCTGCCCCCACTGCTTTTTTCCTTCCTCACCTCTGCCCAGGGAGAAATTCCAGCAGCAGGTATGGGTGACACATCCTCTTCTTTAGCAGGTGGCAGCCTGGCAACTGCTGCAGAAAGCCCAGCAGAGCCCCACTCACACTGGGCCACCCACAAAGCCGTGGCCTCTCACTCCCTCCCACCAGCCCAGCCCCGAGACTGCTGACAGGGCAGAGAAAATGGTGTCAGGCACGGCTGCAGGGGCTCTTGCTGCCTGGAGTGGTATTTATATTGATCTCAACCCAGGCACACCTGGGGAGGGCTGGCCGGCACGGTAAGGCTGCCCAGGTCAGCCAATCATCACCCCTCAGGGGCTCAAAGTTGCAGAAAATGGAACTTGCTGAACCGGCCAGGTCCAAGGAACAGGTGTGGGCTCCTGAGAGTCAGGATAGACAAGGGGCTGCAGCTTTGGCTTGTTTTCTAATCATTTTATCTGGCCCATGAGTGGGAGACAACTTCAAGAAAACCCTCTCCTAATGAGAGGAACCCAGGAGTCAGGGAGAGGAGGGGTGGGTGGTGGTTGGAGACAGAGGCCTGGTGCCCCGGGTGCAGTGGAAGTCTCTGGAAGACCAGGTGGAGGGAGGCCTCACGGAGTGATGCCCAGGGTCACAGACCTGTCGCAGCTGCTGTTTGTTAGTTCAAGTCCTGCTCTGAGGTGCTCTGTGTCAGCTCTGAGCGACAGGTGAGCTGGGGGTGCTCTGCAATGAGGGCTATGTGCACGGTTCCTGTGTGCCCAGCCCTGCCACGGTACCTGCAAGGGTAGCTCTGTATCCTGGGAGGGGCCTGACCACGAGAGCCCCGTGGGCTGGGGTGGGGGTGGGGTACCTGCCCAGGTGAGCTCCATATTCTGCGATTGGTCTGACCACGAGAGCCCCATGGGCTGCTGGGGACCTGGTAAAGGATGTCAGGACAGTCAGTGAAGCCACCGAAGATATACCTCCAGTTGCTCCTAATTCCTACACCCTGCTGGTCATTCTACCAACCACCAGGACATGGTATTCTGTATTAGTCTTCAATGATGCCTTCTTTTGTATTCCATTAGTCCCAGAGTCACAAGAAATTTTGCCTTGTGAGTGGCAGGACTCAACATACAACTAAAACAATACTTCCGGGTCGTCTGGCCCCAAGGGTGCAAAAATTCCCACACCATCTTTGGGGAAAGCTTAGCTAAAGACCTAAAAGTTCTACCTCTGGAAAAGGAAACCCTCCTTCAATATGCAGACGACATTCTGATCGCCAGCCCTACTAAGGAGGCCTCTGAACTACCAAGCCAATAAAGGATAGAAGTTGTCCAAGAAAAAGCTCAAATATCACAGACTGCAGTGACCTGCCTGGGCTTCATTCTCACAGAAGGTCAGAGAAGCCCATCCCAGGAAAGGGAAGAAACCATTTTCAGCCTTACCCCTTTCTAAAACTAGAAGACAGCTTAGGGGTTCCTGGGGAGGCCAGGGTTTGCTGCTTCTGGATCCCTAACTACAGTCTACTAGCTGGGCCTCTATATGAAACACTGAAAGGAAAAGATGATGATCCTTTTGAATAGAATCCAGAAGTGGCCTTTCAAGAATGGAAAGAGCAGTCAATTCAGACCCTTGCCCTGGAACTCCCTAATTTAGCTAAACCCTTTGACCTTTACATTCCCGGTGAAAGGTGAATCGCCATTGGAGAATTAGTGCAAAAACTGGGGCCACTTGAAATGGAACAATGCAAGAATGCCATCCAGGTAGGATAAACTACGGTCACTAAGGGGCTTTGCCCACTGCCACATCTGGCCAAGATACTGGCGGTATCTAAAAACCTGGAAATCAGCAGCCCAAAAGGCCACCTCCCTCCTAAGGGAAAAGGACCCCACGTGGTGATCCTAACCACCAACCATGCCCTGAAGTTGCAGGGTTCGCTCCGTGGGCACACCGACCTCGAGTGAGGAGGCCCTCCAACTCCAACATCCAGAGAGATAACCGGGGGCAACAGGGCACCATGACGACTCGTCTGAACATCACTTGACCTGGAGTTTCTCTCATAAAACAACAAGAGTGTGTCCCAAAAGAGTAGACTACTGCTTGCAGGACTTACTGCACCCAGAGGGGAGCTAATAATCTTGGCGGGGGAACAGTATACCACACTGTCACCATAGAAAAGCCTACAGACACCGTGATGATGGTGGCCAATAAGACCGGCTGGACTCCTGTTTACTTCAAAAGGCTGTTGACTCAGTGGCCATCATGGTCCTTGATCACCACTGACCCTGGACTGTCTGGGAGTTGAGCGGGCAGGGCTCTGACACCTGGTGCTGTTTGTACGTTAATTCAGGGGCCTAATTGAAGAAAGCGCAGACTACTGGTCAGAGCATCTAGGCTGGCAGAAACGGTCAGCCTAAGGTGGCCGAACAAATGTGGGGCGGGGTGAAACCGGCCCCCACAGCGTCTCTGCACATCTCTTTCCTGGATCCTTAAAGGTCATTAGAATCTATAACACTTCCAATGCTGGTGCTCAGGTGGACGAGCAGGGAGGCAGGGGTCCTGGGGACAATCAACGTCACCGGGAGGCTGCTGGGGAGAAGCTCTGACCCTCGCCCCAGGGTATGAGGGCTCCCAACTCAGCACTCAGCAGTTACAGAAGAAGGGTCTGCACCCTCAGCACTCCAAGAATGAGGAACGGGACAAAAGGCAGAGGAGGGGTTTGTCCCCAGCAAAGCCCATTAAAAATCCCTGGGAGATAAAAATAGAATCTGGGCAATAAAGTCAAGTCTAACCTTTTTTATCCTTTGTGCTTTGTCTAATTTCACGTGCTCCTAGGGTCCCGCATGCAGAGGTTCCACACCCGGCACTTCAGACCAGATTTCCTAGTGCAGAATGGCTGGGTCGACACCTCAGCTCCTGGGGCCCAGTGCAGACTCCACGATATAGAGCCTGAGCTACAGCCAACCCGGCCCTCGAGAGCTCCGCCGCCTCCCTCCCTCCCACTGACTCTGACAGGATCTCTACACAGCAGCCCAGCCCACAGCCCACGGGGTAGTGCATGCTCTCACCTCTCCATTCTCTGATCAAAATATAAAGTTTCCTTTGCTTGTGAACCAAACTCAGTCTCGATCTGTTGGCCCCAATGACACTGGGCAGGGGGACACTCGTTGGGGTCCACTCTGGAGGATCAGTAACAGAAATTGAGACTATTGTAACCTCAATGAACAGATGTGTGAGCCAAACTGTAGTTAACATAGAACAGTGTATAAGGCTCGGGTAAAATAAGATGTTTTTAACACTTCCATTTGATATTTCCATCACTTTTTATAAGCAAGTTCAGTGAAAAGGTTTGTCTTATTTGTCAGGTCAATATTAGAGAAACGAAGTGATTTCTTTCCAAGGATGTACATCTAATAATCTTGGTTAAACCTTCAATCTTGTTTTAAATGCTTTTCCATTGAAAATGATACCTCTCTTTCAGCTCCCCCATTTCTGAGAAGTATAAAATCTTATAATTTATTATTACCAAAGGGGAAAGGTGGGAGGAGGGATAAATTAACAGTTTGGAATTAACACATACACACTGCTATGTATAAAATAGATCATCAACAAGGAACTACTGTATAGCACAGGGAACTACACTCAACATTTTGCAATAACCTATAAGGGGAAATAATCTGAAAAAGAATAGATATTTTTATTGACATCATCTATCAATGACAGTTAAAGTGTAGCCTAAGGGAAGCTGGTGGTGAGTGCTTCTGACCCTGAAGACTTCAATCATCTAAAGTTTGGACTCTGCCTACTTCCCAAGGCCCTTAATGAACATATGTGTAGCCGTAGCTTAAAAACTTCCCCAGTTTGGGTTTCGGGGAGACACTGATTTTGAAAAAGCCCTGGTGTTCTCCTTACATGAATGGGACTCTTCCTACTGCTAAAACATGTCTGTCACACCCAGAGGATGGTATACCGTCTGATCGGGAAGAGTTTGGAAAAGGCATCTCATCTCCTCATCTCCTGGTGCTCGGGTTCACCCCTCCAGCGTCTTTACTAACAGTCTCCCCACTTGGAGATGTCAGCACTGTCAACATCCTGTTGCGTACAGTTTGGAATTTGTCCAGAGGATGAAGCGGAAGGATGAGGAACAAAGAGAGACAAGTCCTAGGTGTTCAGACAGGCACATGTCACTCTAATTTCCAATCAGGAAGACGAATTGACCAAAGGCTAGGGTTGCCCATGGAAACAGTATAGGGCTTGAGGAAATCCCGCTGCTTTGTGGCCAGTTCCCATAAACACAAGTTGAACAATGGAACTCAGGGGCAGTAAAATTCACAAAACTGCAGAGTTGAAAATATCCATCACTGAAAAATGTCTTGAGGAAAGTCAGAGAAAAGGACTTGTAAGCAAGGGAGAATGGCAGGAAAGGGATTTGAGGAGGTAGAAAGGACTCGCCATTAAGCACAAGAAAAGGAGCTGAACATTGCCAACATTGCAGTTGGCCAAAAAGGGTGTATGTGTTTTTTTCTGTATATATTCAAGAAAAGGGCATACACTTTTTTAGCCAACCAAACAGGTGGGCACTGGAAGTCAATACTACAAAAGATATCACTTCGCATCAGTCAGAAGAGCCATCCTCATAAAGCGTAAACAACAGAAATGCAGGACAGGGCAAGGAGAAGAGGGAGCCCTGTGAGACTTATAGTGGAAATGTATATTGCCAACGGCCATTCTGGAGAAGTGTATTGTGTTTACTAAAGCATCTAAAAAATGAGCTACAGAGCATAGGGCACTTGCACTCATGGGCGTATATCTTGGGAAAAACAAAAATCGAGAGGACACAGGCACCCCAATGTTTACCCCCTCTCTGTTTAAAAGATCCTCGACTAGGATATAACTTAAATGTCTCTGGAGGGAAAAAATGGATAGAGATGTGGTACTTAGGTAGAGTGGAATATTATTCAGCCTGGAAATCAATGAAATATGGCCAGTTGTAACAACTCCAGAGGAGTTACGTATGATCATTCTAAGTGACAGAATTCAAAAAGAAAAAGACACATATCATAAGATATCACTTAAAGGTGGAATCCAAAATGGCTACACATGAAATAAATTACAAAACAAAAACATAGTCAAATATGTAGAAAACACGCATAAGGCTGCTAAACGGGAAAGGTGGGGAGGGGTGAGGCATCATCCAGGAGGTTGAAATTAGCAAAGATACCATTCCAAATACCAAACTGATAATCAACAAGGCCTACACGGTAGCTAAAAGAACTGCACTCAGCACACTCAAGTCACCGGAAAAGAATATATACGACTGGTAAGAATCTGAAAAAGAATTTATTGATGTCTCTCTGTACGTGAATCAAGTGGATGTACAGCAGCAAGAAACAGAGCTTTGAAAATCAGCTGTAACCAATATAGTAATAAATTGAAAAAAAATAAACGACAGAGAGACAGAGAAAACCTCTTACAACTTTTCCTCAGGGACGGTGATGCAACATGGATTGAACACATCTAGACCCACAGCAGGATGAGACATAAGGCTGGAAACTGTTTGCGCTAAGAGAAATGTGAGGTTGGGTGAGGAAATGCACACCCTTTAAAGTAATACTACCTGGTACCCATTCAATGGGTCCCAAATCTGCAGGTTCAAGCGATCTTCCTACAGCTAAAACATGCATGGAAAACCCAGAGGACTGTACACCATGTGATCGGGAGATGTGTCTAAAATGCACCTCATTTATCCTCTCCTGGTGCTCCTGTTCACCATTCCAGCCACGTTACTTAGAATCTCCCCACGTGGAGAATCAGCACATTTCAAATTCTGTTTCACACATTTTGCAAATTGTGAGGAGGATGAACGGGAAGAGGGGGAACCAATGAGAGAATAGTTGTAGGGGTTTGGACGGGCACATATCACTCTAATTTCCCATTAAGAATAAGAATTAAAGAAAGGCTCAGCCTGCCTCGCCGGAGCCAAAATAGGGCCTGAAGCAATCCTGCGGGTTTGAGGCCAGCTCACAAAAGAGCAACTTAAAAAATGGAGCTCAGGGTCACTGCAATTCACAAACCTGCAGAGTTATAAATGAAAACTAACGTCCAAAAATATGTTGAGGTAAGGCAAAGAAGAGGATCTGAATGCAAGACAGAATTGCAAGAAACAGATTTCAAGAGATAGATTGGACTCGTCTTTAACGCACATGAAAAGCGGCAGAATTTCGACAATGATGCAGTTGGCCCAAAAGGGTGTATGCGTTTTTTCCTGATTATATCCAGGAAAAAACGCATACGCACTTTATGGGCAACGAAGCAAGCAAGCAATGCAAATGTGCACAACAAAGAAGTCTCACTTCCCACTGGTCAAAAGGGCCATCCTAAAAAATTGTAAAAACCAGAAATGCAGGACAGGCCATGGAGAACAGGGAGCCTTTATATGCTGATGGGCAGTGTGTGAACTGCCGAGAGCCACTCTGGAGAAGTGTATGGTGGTTCCTAAATCATCTAAAAAACAGAGCTACAGAGCATAGGACACTTCCAATCATGGGAGTATATCTAGGGAAGTCTAAAAATCAACAAGACACAAGCACACCACAGTTTAGGGCTACTCTGTTTACAAGAACCTCAACTTCAGTACACCTTAAATATCCCAGGAAAGAGAACAATGGATAAAGAAGATGTGGTACTTATGTACAATGGAATATCTCTTCACCATGAAATCAATGTAATAAGGCTAGTAGAAGGATAAAGAGTGGATTTAGGTCCGATAATACTACTTGAAATAAGTCAAACAGAAAAAGAAACATATCATAAGATATCACTTATAGAGGGAGGGTAAATATGGCTGCACAAGAAATGAATTACAGAACAGAACAGTGTCTCACATTTAGAAAACACACTTATGTCAGCTTAAGGGGAAAGGAGAGGTGGGGTGATGCATAAAACCAGAGTTTGAAATTAGCACAGATACCGTTCAATAAACCAAATAGGTATTAGACAAGATCTACACCTTGCTCAATGAACTGGCCTCAACACACCCTATACACCACAGAGAAATATATCTGAGTAATAAGAATCTTAAAACCCATGTATTGATATATCTCCATAAGGGAATCAAGTGTGTGCAGAGCGGCACAAACACAGCAGTGAAAATGAGCTAAACCCCATTATAGAAATAAATTTTAAAAACAAAACACTGAAACAATGAAAGAGAGAAAAATTCTTACAAAATTCGCTCAGGGGCTGTGATGCAACCTGGATTGACCACATATAAACCCACAGCTGGATAAGACATAAGGCTGGACACTTGGGGCTGAGAGGATTGGTGAGCTTTGGTGAGCAACTGCCGAAAGTTTAATGCAATACTTCATGCTACTCATTCCAAGGGTCCCAACACTCCAGGTTGAAGGGAATCTTCCTCCAGCTAAACCATGCTTGGGAAACCCAGCGACTGGTATACCATATGATCGGGAAAGGTTTCTAAAACACACCTCATTTTTCCTCTCCTGGGGCTCCGGATCGACATTCCAGCCGCTTTACTAACAACATCTCCACATGGAGAGTCAATGCCTTTAAGTTCTGGTATCGCACAGTCTGCAGTTAGTGCGGAGGATGAATGGGAATAGGGGGAACCAATGAGAAACTAGCTGTAGCGGTTTCAATGGGCACATGTCACTCTAATTTCACATCAGTAAGAAGAATTAACCAAAGGCACAGCAAGGTGCCCCAGAAGAAGAATAGAGCTTCAAGGAATCCTGTGGTTATGAGGCAAGATCACAAAAATAAGAGCTGAAAAATGGAGCTAAGGGCCACTGCAATTCAAAAACCTGCAGAGTTATAAAGGCCAACTATTTTCAAAAAATATATTGAGGTAAGGCTATGAAGAAGCATTGAAAGCAAGGCAGAATTGCAGGAAACCGATTTCAGGAGGTACACTGGAATTGCATTTAAAACATATGAAGAGAGTCAGAACCTCGACAGTGATGCACTTGGCCAAAAAGGGCGTATGTGTTTTTTCCTGAATATAGTCAGGAAAAAATGCATACACACTTTTTGGCCAACCAAGCAAGCTTGCAAAGGAAATCTGCACTACAATGAAGTCTCACTTTCCCCTGGTCAAAAGGGCCATCTGATAAAAGTGTAAAATCCATAAAGGCACGACAGGCCATGGAGAACTGGGAGCCTTCTTCTGCTGATGGGCGGGATGTAAATTGCCAACAGCCACTCTGGAGAAGTGTATGGTGTTTCCTGAAACATCTAAAAAACAAAGCAACAGAGCCTAGGGCACTTCCACTTATGGTCCTATAGTTTAGGGAAATTAAAATCAAAAAGACACAGCCACCCCAAAGTTTGGGATGGCTTTGTTTACAAGAACCTCATATACGGTACAAGTTCAATATCGCAGAAAGTGAAAAATGGATAAAGAAGTTGTGGTACTTATGTACAATGCAATATCACTCAGCAATGAAATCTATGTCATCAGGCCCGTAGCAGCATAATGAGTGGATTAAGTACGATGAATCTAACTGAAATAAGTCACACAGAGAAAGAAACATCATAAGATATCACTAATACACGGAATGTAAACTTGGCTACACAGGAACTGAATTCCAAAACAGAACAGGGTCTCAAATTTAGAAAACCAACTTATGCTTGCTTAAGGGGAAAGGTGAGTTGGGGTGCTGCATAAAACCAGAGATTGAAATGAGCACAGATAAAGTTCTATAAGCCAAATATGGAATAGACAAGAGCTACTCCTTGCTCAACGAAATGGACTCAACACCCCATATTCAACGCCTAGGAATATACCTGCCTAGTAAGAATCATAAAAGCTATGGATTTATATATCTCTGTAAGAGAATCAAGAGTGTGTACAGCGGCATTAAAGCAGTGAAAATCAGCTAAATCCCATATTAAAAATAAATTTCTTAAACAAAACACAATGACAGTGAAATAGAGAGCAATACTTAAGTAATTCATTCAAGGCTTCTGAGGCAACCTGCATTTACCATATCTACACCCAGAGCTGGGTGACACATAAGGCTGGACACTTGGGGCTCATAAGATTGGTGAGGTTCGGTGAGCAAATGCAGACCCTTTGAAGTCATATTGCATGGTACCCATTCCATGGGTCTCAACTCTCCAGGTTTAAGGGATTCTTCCTTCAGCTAAAACATGCATGTGGAACCCAGAGTATGATCCACCGTGTGATCGAGAACCGTGTTCAAATGTGTCTCACTTTTCGTTCCCTGGTACTCGGGTGCAACATTCCAGACGCTTTACTAACACTCTCCTCACTTGGAGAGTGAGTGCCTTTAACCTCCTGTTTGGCCCAGTTTGCAATTTCTGCGGAAGATGAACAGGAATAGGGAGAACCAATGAGAGACTAGCTGGAGGTGTCTGGACGGGCAAATTTAACTCTCATTTCCCACAGGGAAGAGGAATAAACCAAAGGCTCAGCATGCCGTGCCGGAACCAGATTAGGGCCTGAAGCCATCCTGCGGTGTTGCGGCCAGGTCACAAGAAAGCGAGTTGAAGAAAGGAGCTCAGGGGCACTGTAATTCACAAACCTGCAGATTTATAAATGACAGTTATTGTCCGAAAATATACTGAAGTAGGGCTGCCAAGAGGACTTGAATGCGGGGCAGAATTGCAGGAAACCGATTTTAGGAGGAATCGGAATTGGATTGCATTTAAAACACAGGAAAAGAGGCAGAATGTCGACAATGATGCACTTGGCCAAAAAGGGCGTATGCGTTTTTTCCTGAATATATTCAGGAAAAAACGCATACGCCCTTTTTGGCCAACCAAGCAAGCTTGCAAAGGAAATCTGCACTACAATGAAGTTTCACTTCCCCCCGGTCAAAAGGGCCATCTGAAAAAAGTGTAAAATCCAGAAAGGCAGGACAGGCCATGGAGAACTGGGAGCCTTGTTATGCTGATGGGCTGGATGTAAATTGCCAACAGCCGCTCTGTAGAAGTGTATGGTGTTTCCTGAAACATCTAAAAAACAAAGCAACAGAGTCTAGGGCACTTCCACTTATGGTCCTATAGCTTAGGGAAATTAAAATCAAAAAGACACAGCCACCCCAAAATTTGGGACGGCTCTTTTTACAGGAATCTCTTCTGTGGCACAAGTTAAATATCCCAGAGAGCAAATAATGGATAAAGAAGTTGCGGTACTTATGTACAACAGAATACCACTCAGCAATGAAATCTATGTCACCAGGCCCGTACCAGCATAATGAGTGGATTGAGGCACGATGATTCTAAGTGAAATAAGTCACACAGAAAAAGAAACATCCTAAGGTATCACTAATACACGGAATGTGAACTTGGCTACACATGAACTGAATTACAAAACAGAACAGGGTCTCAAATTTAGAAAACCAACTTATGCTTGCTTAAGGGGGAAGGTGAGTTGGGGTGCTGCATAAAAGCAGAGTTTGAAATTAGCACAGATACCGTTCCATAAGCCAAATATGTAATAGACAAGACCTACCCCTTGCTCAACGAAATGGATTCAACAATGAGGTATCACCTCACACCTGGTAGAATAGGCATCATAGAAAATCTACAAACAAAAAATGCTGGAAAGGGTGTGGAGAAAAGGAACCCTCTTCCACTATTGTTGGGAATATAAATTGATACAGTCATTATGGAGAACAATATGGAATTTCTTAAGAAACTAACAATAGAATTACCATATGATACAGCAATCCCAGTACTGGACATATACCCAGACAAAACCATAAATCAAAAAGAGTCATTCACCGCAATGTTCATTGCATCACTATTTACAATATCGAGGTAATGGAAGCAACCTTAATGCCCACAGACAGACGAATGCATAAAGCCGTGGTACATATATAAAATGGAATATTACTAAGCCATGAAAAGGAATGAAATTGGGTCATTTGTAGAGACGTCGATGGATCTAGAGACTGTCATACAGAGTGAAGTAAGTCAGAAAGAGAAAAACAAATCTTGTATATTCATGCATATATGTGGAACCTAGAAAAACTGTACAGATTAACCATTTTGCAAGGCATAAATAGAGCAACAGATGTAGACAACAAACGTATGGACAACAAGGGGGGAAAGCTGTTGGGGGGGTGGTGGTGGGAGGAGTTGAGAGACTGGGATTGGCATGTATACATTTATATGTATAAAATAGATAACCAATAAGAACCTGCTGTATAAAAATATAAAATAAAATTCAAAATTAAAAAGAAATAAAATTTAAAAAATAAAACAGAAAAAACAATTATTCCCTGCACATACATGTATTCATATGAATAAATTATTTCCATGCTTATATCTGTAAATACAAAAAAGAGGAATAAAATCTACCTTGAACCAAAAACGAAAAAGAGAAAAAAACACAGAACCCACCAGTTACACAGAGGAAAACCGTATCAGGGCACTTGCTCCAGTTGTAAACAATTCTGAAGTTGGTCAGTGGTGGGGAATCGTCTCCCATTCAGCCAGCAGCCCCCACGCAACAAGCGTCCTCATTGCAAAGCTGGGGCACCGTGCCGAGGCATCTGTGAGTAAACGTGAGCTGAGCCCCAGGCCAGTTGCTGCTGAACTATTCCCACCCGTCCCAGGTAAAACACCTGAATATATACAAGGACTTGAAAGCCTAGAGGAAGGGCCATAGAGCCACACGAGTGACAGCATGCCGGCCGACTTGGTGCCTGCAGGCCAGCCAGGATGGTCCTGGCCCTGGGTGCTCTTCTGGAAGATTTCCATTTCCCTGCCTGAGATACCCGTCCTGTCCCTGCCCCCACTGCTTTTTTCCTTCCTCACCTCTGCCCAGGGAGAAATTCCAGCAGCAGGTATGGGTGACACATCCTCTTCTTTAGCAGGTGGCAGCCTGGCAACTGCTGCAGAAAGCCCAGCAGAGCCCCACTCACACTGGGCCACCCACAAAGCCGTGGCCTCTCACTCCCTCCCACCAGCCCAGCCCCGAGACTGCTGACAGGGCAGAGAAAATGGTGTCAGGCACGGCTGCAGGGGCTCTTGCTGCCTGGAGTGGTATTTATATTGATCTCAACCCAGGCACACCTGGGGAGGGCTGGCCGGCACGGTAAGGCTGCCCAGGTCAGCCAATCATCACCCCTCAGGGGCTCAAAGTTGCAGAAAATGGAACTTGCTGAACCGGCCAGGTCCAAGGAACAGGTGTGGGCTCCTGAGAGTCAGGATAGACAAGGGGCTGCAGCTTTGGCTTGTTTTCTAATCATTTTATCTGGCCCATGAGTGGGAGACAACTTCAAGAAAACCCTCTCCTAATGAGAGGAACCCAGGAGTCAGGGAGAGGAGGGGTGGGTGGTGGTTGGAGACAGAGGCCTGGTGCCCCGGGTGCAGTGGAAGTCTCTGGAAGACCAGGTGGAGGGAGGCCTCACGGAGTGATGCCCAGGGTCACAGACCTGTCGCAGCTGCTGTTTGTTAGTTCAAGTCCTGCTCTGAGGTGCTCTGTGTCAGCTCTGAGCGACAGGTGAGCTGGGGGTGCTCTGCAATGAGGGCTATGTGCACGGTTCCTGTGTGCCCAGCCCTGCCACGGTACCTGCAAGGGTAGCTCTGTATCCTGGGAGGGGCCTGACCACGAGAGCCCCGTGGGCTGGGGTGGGGGTGGGGTACCTGCCCAGGTGAGCTCCATATTCTGCGATTGGTCTGACCACGAGAGCCCCATGGGCTGCTGGGGACCTGGTAAAGGATGTCAGGACAGTCAGTGAAGCCACCGAAGATATACCTCCAGTTGCTCCTAATTCCTACACCCTGCTGGTCATTCTACCAACCACCAGGACATGGTATTCTGTATTAGTCTTCAATGATGCCTTCTTTTGTATTCCATTAGTCCCAGAGTCACAAGAAATTTTGCCTTGTGAGTGGCAGGACTCAACATACAACTAAAACAATACTTCCGGGTCGTCTGGCCCCAAGGGTGCAAAAATTCCCACACCATCTTTGGGGAAAGCTTAGCTAAAGACCTAAAAGTTCTACCTCTGGAAAAGGAAACCCTCCTTCAATATGCAGACGACATTCTGATCGCCAGCCCTACTAAGGAGGCCTCTGAACTACCAAGCCAATAAAGGATAGAAGTTGTCCAAGAAAAAGCTCAAATATCACAGACTGCAGTGACCTGCCTGGGCTTCATTCTCACAGAAGGTCAGAGAAGCCCATCCCAGGAAAGGGAAGAAACCATTTTCAGCCTTACCCCTTTCTAAAACTAGAAGACAGCTTAGGGGTTCCTGGGGAGGCCAGGGTTTGCTGCTTCTGGATCCCTAACTACAGTCTACTAGCTGGGCCTCTATATGAAACACTGAAAGGAAAAGATGATGATCCTTTTGAATAGAATCCAGAAGTGGCCTTTCAAGAATGGAAAGAGCAGTCAATTCAGACCCTTGCCCTGGAACTCCCTAATTTAGCTAAACCCTTTGACCTTTACATTCCCGGTGAAAGGTGAATCGCCATTGGAGAATTAGTGCAAAAACTGGGGCCACTTGAAATGGAACAATGCAAGAATGCCATCCAGGTAGGATAAACTACGGTCACTAAGGGGCTTTGCCCACTGCCACATCTGGCCAAGATACTGGCGGTATCTAAAAACCTGGAAATCAGCAGCCCAAAAGGCCACCTCCCTCCTAAGGGAAAAGGACCCCACGTGGTGATCCTAACCACCAACCATGCCCTGAAGTTGCAGGGTTCGCTCCGTGGGCACACCGACCTCGAGTGAGGAGGCCCTCCAACTCCAACATCCAGAGAGATAACCGGGGGCAACAGGGCACCATGACGACTCGTCTGAACATCACTTGACCTGGAGTTTCTCTCATAAAACAACAAGAGTGTGTCCCAAAAGAGTAGACTACTGCTTGCAGGACTTACTGCACCCAGAGGGGAGCTAATAATCTTGGCGGGGGAACAGTATACCACACTGTCACCATAGAAAAGCCTACAGACACCGTGATGATGGTGGCCAATAAGACCGGCTGGACTCCTGTTTACTTCAAAAGGCTGTTGACTCAGTGGCCATCATGGTCCTTGATCACCACTGACGCTGGACTGTCTGGGAGTTGAGCGGGCAGGGCTCTGACACCTGGTGCTGTTTGTACGTTAATTCAGGGGCCTAATTGAAGAAAGCGCAGACTACTGGTCAGAGCATCTAGGCTGGCAGAAACGGTCAGCCTAAGGTGGCCGAACAAATGTGGGGCGGGGTGAAACCGGCCCCCACAGCGTCTCTGCACATCTCTTTCCTGGATCCTTAAAGGTCATTAGAATCTATAACACTTCCAATGCTGGTGCTCAGGTGGACGAGCAGGGAGGCAGGGGTCCTGGGGACAATCAACGTCACCGGGAGGCTGCTGGGGAGAAGCTCTGACCCTCGCCCCAGGGTATGAGGGCTCCCAACTCAGCACTCAGCAGTTACAGAAGAAGGGTCTGCACCCTCAGCACTCCAAGAATGAGGAACGGGACAAAAGGCAGAGGAGGGGTTTGTCCCCAGCAAAGCCCATTAAAAATCCCTGGGAGATAAAAATAGAATCTGGGCAATAAAGTCAAGTCTAACCTTTTTTATCCTTTGTGCTTTGTCTAATTTCACGTGCTCCTAGGGTCCCGCATGCAGAGGTTCCACACCCGGCACTTCAGACCAGATTTCCTAGTGCAGAATGGCTGGGTCGACACCTCAGCTCCTGGGGCCCAGTGCAGACTCCACGATATAGAGCCTGAGCTACAGCCAACCCGGCCCTCGAGAGCTCCGCCGCCTCCCTCCCTCCCACTGACTCTGACAGGATCTCTACACAGCAGCCCAGCCCACAGCCCACGGGGTAGTGCATGCTCTCACCTCTCCATTCTCTGATCAAAATATAAAGTTTCCTTTGCTTGTGAACCAAACTCAGTCTCGATCTGTTGGCCCCAATGACACTGGGCAGGGGGACACTCGTTGGGGTCCACTCTGGAGGATCAGTAACAGAAATTGAGACTATTGTAACCTCAATGAACAGATGTGTGAGCCAAACTGTAGTTAACATAGAACAGTGTATAAGGCTCGGGTAAAATAAGATGTTTTTAACACTTCCATTTGATATTTCCATCACTTTTTATAAGCAAGTTCAGTGAAAAGGTTTGTCTTATTTGTCAGGTCAATATTAGAGAAACGAAGTGATTTCTTTCCAAGGATGTACATCTAATAATCTTGGTTAAACCTTCAATCTTGTTTTAAATGCTTTTCCATTGAAAATGATACCTCTCTTTCAGCTCCCCCATTTCTGAGAAGTATAAAATCTTATAATTTATTATTACCAAAGGGGAAAGGTGGGAGGAGGGATAAATTAACAGTTTGGAATTAACACATACACACTGCTATGTATAAAATAGATCATCAACAAGGAACTACTGTATAGCACAGGGAACTACACTCAACATTTTGCAATAACCTATAAGGGGAAATAATCTGAAAAAGAATAGATATTTTTATTGACATCATCTATCAATGACAGTTAAAGTGTAGCCTAAGGGAAGCTGGTGGTGAGTGCTTCTGACCCTGAAGACTTCAATCATCTAAAGTTTGGACTCTGCCTACTTCCCAAGGCCCTTAATGAACATATGTGTAGCCGTAGCTTAAAAACTTCCCCAGTTTGGGTTTCGGGGAGACACTGATTTTGAAAAAGCCCTGGTGTTCTCCTTACATGAATGGGACTCTTCCTACTGCTAAAACATGTCTGTCACACCCAGAGGATGGTATACCGTCTGATCGGGAAGAGTTTGGAAAAGGCATCTCATCTCCTCATCTCCTGGTGCTCGGGTTCACCCCTCCAGCGTCTTTACTAACAGTCTCCCCACTTGGAGATGTCAGCACTGTCAACATCCTGTTGCGTACAGTTTGGAATTTGTCCAGAGGATGAAGCGGAAGGATGAGGAACAAAGAGAGACAAGTCCTAGGTGTTCAGACAGGCACATGTCACTCTAATTTCCAATCAGGAAGACGAATTGACCAAAGGCTAGGGTTGCCCATGGAAACAGTATAGGGCTTGAGGAAATCCCGCTGCTTTGTGGCCAGTTCCCATAAACACAAGTTGAACAATGGAACTCAGGGGCAGTAAAATTCACAAAACTGCAGAGTTGAAAATATCCATCACTGAAAAATGTCTTGAGGAAAGTCAGAGAAAAGGACTTGTAAGCAAGGGAGAATGGCAGGAAAGGGATTTGAGGAGGTAGAAAGGACTCGCCATTAAGCACAAGAAAAGGAGCTGAACATTGCCAACATTGCAGTTGGCCAAAAAGGGTGTATGTGTTTTTTTCTGTATATATTCAAGAAAAGGGCATACACTTTTTTAGCCAACCAAACAGGTGGGCACTGGAAGTCAATACTACAAAAGATATCACTTCGCATCAGTCAGAAGAGCCATCCTCATAAAGCGTAAACAACAGAAATGCAGGACAGGGCAAGGAGAAGAGGGAGCCCTGTGAGACTTATAGTGGAAATGTATATTGCCAACGGCCATTCTGGAGAAGTGTATTGTGTTTACTAAAGCATCTAAAAAATGAGCTACAGAGCATAGGGCACTTGCACTCATGGGCGTATATCTTGGGAAAAACAAAAATCGAGAGGACACAGGCACCCCAATGTTTACCCCCTCTCTGTTTAAAAGATCCTCGACTAGGATATAACTTAAATGTCTCTGGAGGGAAAAAATGGATAGAGATGTGGTACTTAGGTAGAGTGGAATATTATTCAGCCTGGAAATCAATGAAATATGGCCAGTTGTAACAACTCCAGAGGAGTTACGTATGATCATTCTAAGTGACAGAATTCAAAAAGAAAAAGACACATATCATAAGATATCACTTAAAGGTGGAATCCAAAATGGCTACACATGAAATAAATTACAAAACAAAAACATAGTCAAATATGTAGAAAACACGCATAAGGCTGCTAAACGGGAAAGGTGGGGAGGGGTGAGGCATCATCCAGGAGGTTGAAATTAGCAAAGATACCATTCCAAATACCAAACTGATAATCAACAAGGCCTACACGGTAGCTAAAAGAACTGCACTCAGCACACTCAAGTCACCGGAAAAGAATATATACGACTGGTAAGAATCTGAAAAAGAATTTATTGATGTCTCTCTGTACGTGAATCAAGTGGATGTACAGCAGCAAGAAACAGAGCTTTGAAAATCAGCTGTAACCAATATAGTAATAAATTGAAAAAAAATAAACGACAGAGAGACAGAGAAAACCTCTTACAACTTTTCCTCAGGGACGGTGATGCAACATGGATTGAACACATCTAGACCCACAGCAGGATGAGACATAAGGCTGGAAACTGTTTGCGCTAAGAGAAATGTGAGGTTGGGTGAGGAAATGCACACCCTTTAAAGTAATACTACCTGGTACCCATTCAATGGGTCCCAAATCTGCAGGTTCAAGCGATCTTCCTACAGCTAAAACATGCATGGAAAACCCAGAGGACTGTACACCATGTGATCGGGAGATGTGTCTAAAATGCACCTCATTTATCCTCTCCTGGTGCTCCTGTTCACCATTCCAGCCACGTTACTTAGAATCTCCCCACGTGGAGAATCAGCACATTTCAAATTCTGTTTCACACATTTTGCAAATTGTGAGGAGGATGAACGGGAAGAGGGGGAACCAATGAGAGAATAGTTGTAGGGGTTTGGACGGGCACATATCACTCTAATTTCCCATTAAGAATAAGAATTAAAGAAAGGCTCAGCCTGCCTCGCCGGAGCCAAAATAGGGCCTGAAGCAATCCTGCGGGTTTGAGGCCAGCTCACAAAAGAGCAACTTAAAAAATGGAGCTCAGGGTCACTGCAATTCACAAACCTGCAGAGTTATAAATGAAAACTAACGTCCAAAAATATGTTGAGGTAAGGCAAAGAAGAGGATCTGAATGCAAGACAGAATTGCAAGAAACAGATTTCAAGAGATAGATTGGACTCGTCTTTAACGCACATGAAAAGCGGCAGAATTTCGACAATGATGCAGTTGGCCCAAAAGGGTGTATGCGTTTTTTCCTGATTATATCCAGGAAAAAACGCATACGCACTTTATGGGCAACGAAGCAAGCAAGCAATGCAAATGTGCACAACAAAGAAGTCTCACTTCCCACTGGTCAAAAGGGCCATCCTAAAAAATTGTAAAAACCAGAAATGCAGGACAGGCCATGGAGAACAGGGAGCCTTTATATGCTGATGGGCAGTGTGTGAACTGCCGAGAGCCACTCTGGAGAAGTGTATGGTGGTTCCTAAATCATCTAAAAAACAGAGCTACAGAGCATAGGACACTTCCAATCATGGGAGTATATCTAGGGAAGTCTAAAAATCAACAAGACACAAGCACACCACAGTTTAGGGCTACTCTGTTTACAAGAACCTCAACTTCAGTACACCTTAAATATCCCAGGAAAGAGAACAATGGATAAAGAAGATGTGGTACTTATGTACAATGGAATATCTCTTCACCATGAAATCAATGTAATAAGGCTAGTAGAAGGATAAAGAGTGGATTTAGGTCCGATAATACTACTTGAAATAAGTCAAACAGAAAAAGAAACATATCATAAGATATCACTTATAGAGGGAGGGTAAATATGGCTGCACAAGAAATGAATTACAGAACAGAACAGTGTCTCACATTTAGAAAACACACTTATGTCAGCTTAAGGGGAAAGGAGAGGTGGGGTGATGCATAAAACCAGAGTTTGAAATTAGCACAGATACCGTTCAATAAACCAAATAGGTATTAGACAAGATCTACACCTTGCTCAATGAACTGGCCTCAACACACCCTATACACCGCAGAGAAATATATCTGAGTAATAAGAATCTTAAAACCCATGTATTGATATATCTCCATAAGGGAATCAAGTGTGTGCAGAGCGGCACAAACACAGCAGTGAAAATGAGCTAAACCCCATTATAGAAATAAATTTTAAAAACAAAACGCTGAAACAATGAAAGAGAGAAAAATTCTTACAAAATTCGCTCAGGGGCTGTGATGCAACCTGGATTGACCACATATAAACCCACAGCTGGATAAGACATAAGGCTGGACACTTGGGGCTGAGAGGATTGGTGAGCTTTGGTGAGCAACTGCCGAAAGTTTAATGCAATACTTCATGCTACTCATTCCAAGGGTCCCAACACTCCAGGTTGAAGGGAATCTTCCTCCAGCTAAACCATGCTTGGGAAACCCAGCGACTGGTATACCATATGATCGGGAATGGTTTCTAAAACACACCTCATTTTTCCTCTCCTGGGGCTCCGGATCGACATTCCAGCCGCTTTACTAACAACATCCCCACATGGAGAGTCAATGCCTTTAAGTTCTGGTATCGCACAGTCTGCAGTTAGTGCGGAGGATGAATGGGAATAGGGGGAACCAGTGAGAAACTAGCTGTAGCGGTTTCAATGGGCACATGTCACTCTAATTTCACATCAGTAAGAAGAATTAACCAAAGGCACAGCAAGGTGCCCCAGAAGAAGAATAGAGCTTCAAGGAATCCTGTGGTTATGAGGCAAGATCACAAAAATAAGAGCTGAAAAATGGAGCTAAGGGCCACTGCAATTCAAAAACCTGCAGAGTTATAAAGGCCAACTATTTTCAAAAAATATATTGAGGTAAGGCTATGAAGAAGCATTGAAAGCAAGGCAGAATTGCAGGAAACCGATTTCAGGAGGTACACTGGAATTACATTGAAAACATATGAAGAGAGTCAGAACCTCGACAATGATGCACTTGGCCAAAAAGGGCGTATGTGTTTTTACCTGAATATAGTCAGGAAAAAACGCATACACACTTTTTGGCCAACCAAGCAAGCTTGCAAAGGAAATCTGCACTACAATGAAGTCTCACTTTCCCCTGGTCAAAAGGGCCATCTGAAAAAAGTGTAAAATCCATAAAGGCACGACAGGCCATGGAGAACTGGGAGCCTTCTTCTGCTGATGGGCGGGATGTAAATTGCCAACAGCCACTCTGGAGAAGTGTATGGTGTTTCCTGAAACATCTAAAAAACAAAGCAACAGAGCCTAGGGCACTTCCACTTATGGTCCTATAGTTTAGGGAAATTAAAATCAAAAAGACACAGCCACCCCAAAGTTTGGGATGGCTCTGTTTACAAGAACCTCATATACGGTACAAGTTCAATATCGCAGAAAGTGAAAAATGGATAAAGAAGTTGTGGTACTTATGTACAATGCAATATCACTCAGCAATGAAATCTATGTCATCAGGCCCGTAGCAGCATAATGAGTGGATTAAGTACGATGAATCTAACTGAAATAAGTCACACAGAGAAAGAAACATCATAAGATATCACTAATACACGGAATGTAAACTTGGCTACACAGGAACTGAATTCCAAAACAGAACAGGGTCTCAAATTTAGAAAACCAACTTATGCTTGCTTAAGGGGAAAGGTGAGTTGGGGTGCTGCATAAAACCAGAGATTGAAATGAGCACAGATAAAGTTCCTTAAGCCAAATATGGAATAGACAAGAGCTACTCCTTGCTCAACGAAATGGACTCAACACCCCATATTCAACGCCTAGGAATATACCTGCCTAGAAAGAATCATAAAAGCTATGGATTTATATATCTCTGTAAGAGAATCAAGAGTGTGTACAGCGGCATTAAAGCAGTGAAAATCAGCTAAATCCCATATTAAAAATAAATTTCTTAAACAAAACACAATGACAGTGAAATAGAGAGCAATACTTAAGTAATTCATTCAAGGCTTCTGAGGCAACCTGCATTTACCATATCTACACCCAGAGCTGGGTGACACATAAGGCTGGACACTTGGGGCTCATAAGATTGGTGAGGTTCGGTGAGCAAATGCAGACCCTTTGAAGTCATATTGCATGGTACCCATTCCATGGGTCTCAACTCTCCAGGTTTAAGGGATTCTTCCTTCAGCTAAAACATGCATGTGGAACCCAGACTATGATCCACCGTGTGATCGAGAACCGTGTTCAAATGTGTCTCACTTTTCGTTCCCTGGTACTCGGGTGCAACATTCCAGACGCTTTACTAACACTCTCCTCACTTGGAGAGTGAGTGCCTTTAACCTCCTGTTTGGCCCAGTTTGCAATTTCTGCGGAAGATGAACAGGAATAGGGAGAACCAATGAGAGACTAGCTGGAGGTGTCTGGACGGGCAAATTTAACTCTCATTTCCCACAGGGAAGAGGAATAAACCAAAGGCTCAGCATGCCGTGCCGGAACCAGATTAGGGCCTGAAGCCATCCTGCGGTGTTGCGGCCAGGTCACAAGAAAGCGAGTTGAAGAAAGGAGCTCAGGGGCACTGTAATTCACAAACCTGCAGATTTATAAATGACAGTTATTGTCCGAAAATATACTGAAGTAGGGCTGCCAAGAGGACTTCAATGCGGGGCAGAATTGCAGGAAACCGATTTTAGGAGGAATCGGAATTGGATTGCATTTAAAACACAGGAAAAGAGGCAGAATGTCGACAATGATGCACTTGGCCAAAAAGGGCGTATGCGTTTTTTCCTGAATATATTCAGGAAAAAACGCATACGCCCTTTTTGGCCAACCAAGCAAGCTTGCAAAGGAAATCTGCACTACAATGAAGTCTCACTTCCCCCCGGTCAAAAGGGCCATCTGAAAAAAGTGTAAAATCCAGAAAGGCAGGACAGGCCATGGAGAACTGGGAGCCTTTTTATGCTGATGGGCTGGATGTAAATTGCCAACAGCCGCTCTGTAGAAGTGTATGGTGTTTCCTGAAACATCTAAAAAACAAAGCAACAGAGCCTAGGGCACTTCCACTTATGGTCCTATAGCTTAGGGAAATTAAAATCAAAAAGACACAGCCACCCCAAAATTTGGGACGGCTCTTTTTACAGGAATCTCTTCTGTGGCACAAGTTAAATATCCCAGAGAGCAAATAATGGATAAAGAAGTTGCGGTACTTATGTACAACAGAATACCACTCAGCAATGAAATCTATGTCACCAGGCCCGTACCAGCATAATGAGTGGATTGAGGCACGATGATTCTAAGTGAAATAAGTCACACAGAAAAAGAAACATCCTAAGGTATCACTAATACACGGAATGTGAACTTGGCTACACATGAACTGAATTACAAAACAGAACAGGGTCTCAAATTTAGAAAACCAACTTATGCTTGCTTAAGGGGGAAGGTGAGTTGGGGTGCTGCATAAAAGCAGAGTTTGAAATTAGCACAGATACCGTTCCATAAGCCAAATATGTAATAGACAAGACCTACCCCTTGCTCAACGAAATGGATTCAACAATGAGGTATCACCTCACACCTGGTAGAATAGGCATCATAGAAAATCTACAAACAAAAAATGCTGGAAAGGGTGTGGAGAAAAGGAACCCTCTTCCACTATTGTTGGGAATATAAATTGATACAGTCATTATGGAGAACAATATGGAATTTCTTAAGAAACTAACAATAGAATTACCATATGATACAGCAATCCCAGTACTGGACATATACCCAGACAAAACCATAAATCAAAAAGAGTCATTCACCGCAATGTTCATTGCATCACTATTTACAATATCGAGGTAATGGAAGCAACCTAAATGCCTACAGACAGATGAATGCATAAAGCCGTGGTACATATATAAAATGGAATATTACTAAGCCATGAAAAGGAATGAAATTGGGTCATTTGTAGAGACGTCGATGGATCTAGAGACTGTCATACAGAGTGAAGTAAGTCAGAAAGAGAAAAACAAATCTTGTATATTCATGCATATATGTGGAACCTAGAAAAACTGTACAGATTAACCATTTTGCAAGGCATAAATAGAGCAACAGATGTAGACAACAAACGTATGGACAACAAGGGGGGAAAGCTGTTGGGGGGGTGGTGGTGGGAGGAGTTGAGAGACTGGGATTGGCATGTATACATTTATATGTATAAAATAGATAACCAATAAGAACCTGCTGTATAAAAATATAAAATAAAATTCAAAATTAAAAAGAAATAAAATTTAAAAAATAAAACAGAAAAAACAATTATTCCCTGCACATACATGTATTCATATGAATAAATTATTTCCATGCTTATATCTGTAAATACAAAAAAGAGGAATAAAATCTACCTTGAACCAAAAACGAAAAAGAGAAAAAAACACAGAACCCACCAGTTACACAGAGGAAAACCGTATCAGGGCACTTGCTCCAGTTGTAAACAATTCTGAAGTTGGTCAGTGGTGGGGAATCGTCTCCCATTCAGCCAGCAGCCCCCACGCAACAAGCGTCCTCATTGCAAAGCTGGGGCACCGTGCCGAGGCATCTGTGAGTAAACATGAGCTGAGCCCCAGGCCAGTTGCTGCTGAACTATTCCCACCCGTCCCAGGTAAAACACCTGAATATATACAAGGACTTGAAAGCCTAGAGGAAGGGCCATAGAGCCACACGAGTGACAGCATGCCGGCCGACTTGGTGCCTGCAGGCCAGCCAGGATGGTCCTGGCCCTGGGTGCTCTTCTGGAAGATTTCCATTTCCCTGCCTGAGATACCCGTCCTGTCCCTGCCCCCACTGCTTTTTTCCTTCCTCACCTCTGCCCAGGGAGAAATTCCAGCAGCAGGTATGGGTGACACATCCTCTTCTTTAGCAGGTGGCAGCCTGGCAACTGCTGCAGAAAGTCCAGCAGAGCCCCACTCACACTGGGCCACCCACAAAGCCGTGGCCTCTCACTCCCTCCCACCAGCCCAGCCCCGAGACTGCTGACAGGGCAGAGAAAATGGTGTCAGGCACGGCTGCAGGGGCTCTTGCTGCCTGGAGTGGTATTTATATTGATCTCAACCCAGGCACACCTGGGGAGGGCTGGCCGGCACGGTAAGGCTGCCCAGGTCAGCCAATCATCACCCCTCAGGGGCTCACAGTTGCAGAAAATGGAACTTGCTGAACCGGCCAGGTCCAAGGAACAGGTGTGGGCTCCTGAGAGTCAGGATAGACAAGGGGCTGCAGCTTTGGCTTGTTTTCTAATCATTTTATCTGGCCCATGAGTGGGAGACAACTTCAAGAAAACCCTCTCCTAATGAGAGGAACCCAGGAGTCAGGGAGAGGAGGGGTGGGTGGTGGTTGGAGACAGAGGCCTGGTGCCCCGGGTGCAGTGGAAGTCTCTGGAAGACCAGGTGGAGGGAGGCCTCACGGAGTGATGCCCAGGGTCACAGACCTGTCGCAGCTGCTGTTTGTTAGTTCAAGTCCTGCTCTGAGGTGCTCTGTGTCAGCTCTGAGCGACAGGTGAGCTGGGGGTGCTCTGCAATGAGGGCTATGTGCACGGTTCCTGTGTGCCCAGCCCTGCCACGGTACCTGCAAGGGTAGCTCTGTATCCTGGGAGGGGCCTGACCACGAGAGCCCCGTGGGCTGGGGTGGGGGTGGGGTACCTGCCCAGGTGAGCTCCATATTCTGCGATTGGTCTGACCACGAGAGCCCCATGGGCTGCTGGGGACCTGGTAAAGGATGTCAGGACAGTCAGTGAAGCCACCGAAGATATACCTCCAGTTGCTCCTAATTCCTACACCCTGCTGGTCATTCTACCAACCACCAGGACATGGTATTCTGTATTAGTCTTCAATGATGCCTTCTTTTGTATTCCATTAGTCCCAGAGTCACAAGAAATTTTGCCTTGTGAGTGGCAGGACTCAACATACAACTAAAACAATACTTCCGGGCCGTCTGGCCCCAAGGGTGCAAAAATTCCCACACCATCTTTGGGGAAAGCTTAGCTAAAGACCTAAAAGTTCTGCCTCTGGAAAAGGAAACCCTCCTTCAATATGCAGACGACATTCTGATCGCCAGCCCTACTAAGGAGGCCTCTGAACTACCAAGCCAATAAAGGATAGAAGTTGTCCAAGAAAAAGCTCAAATATCACAGACTGCGGTGACCTGCCTGGGCTTCATTCTCACAGAAGGTCAGAGAAGCCCATCCCAGGAAAGGGAAGAAACCGTTTTCAGCCTTACCCCTTTCTAAAACTAGAAGACAGCTTAGGGGTTCCTGGGGAGGCCAGGGTTTGCTGCTTCTGGATCCCTAACTACAGTCTACTAGCTGGGCCTCTATATGAAACACTGAAAGGAAAAGATGATGATCCTTTTGAATAGAATCCAGAAGTGGCCTTTCAAGAATGGAAAGAGCAGTCAATTCAGACCCTTGCCCTGGAACTCCCTAATTTAGCTAAACCCTTTGACCTTTACATTCCCGGTGAAAGGTGAATCGCCATTGGAGAATTAGTGCAAAAACTGGGGCCACTTGAAATGGAAAAATGCAAGAATGCCATCCAGGTAGGATAAACTACGGTCACTAAGGGGCTTTGCCCACTGCCACATCTGGCCAAGATACTGGTGGTATCTAAAAACCTGGAAATCAGCAGCCCAAAAGGCCACCTCCCTCCTAAGGGAAATGGACCCCACGTGGTGATCCTAACCACCAACCATGCCCTGAAGTTGCAGGGTTCGCTCCGTGGGCACACCGACCTCGAGTGAGGAGACCCTCCAACTCCAACATCCAGAGAGATAACCGGGGGCAACAGGGCACCATGACGACTCGTCTGAACATCACTTGACCTGGAGTTTCTCTCATAAAACAACAAGAGTGTGTCCCAAAAGAGTAGACTACTGCTTGCAGGACTTACTGCACCCAGAGGGGAGCTAATAATCTTGGCGGGGGAACAGTATACCACACTGTCACCATAGAAAAGCCTACAGACACCGTGATGATGGTGGCCAATAAGACCGGCTGGACTCCTGTTTACTTCAAAAGGCTGTTGACTCAGTGGCCATCATGGTCCTTGATCACCACTGACGCTGGACTGTCTGGGAGTTGAGCGGGCAGGGCTCTGACACCTGGTGCTGTTTGTACGTTAATTCAGGGGCCTAATTGAAGAAAGCGCAGACTACTGGTCAGAGCATCTAGGCTGGCAGAAACGGTCAGCCTAAGGTGGCCGAACAAATGTGGGGCGGGGTGAAACCGGCCCCCACAGCGTCTCTGCACATCTCTTTCCTGGATCCTTAAAGGTCATTAGAATCTATAACACTTCCAATGCTGGTGCTCAGGTGGACGAGCAGGGAGGCAGGGGTCCTGGGGACAATCAACGTCACCGGGAGGCTGCTGGGGAGAAGCTCTGACCCTCGCCCCAGGGTATGAGGGCTCCCAACTCAGCACTCAGCAGTTACAGAAGAAGGGTCTGCACCCTCAGCACTCCAAGAATGAGGAACGGGACAAAAGGCAGAGGAGGGGTTTGTCCCCAGCAAAGCCCATTAAAAATCCCTGGGAGATAAAAATAGAATCTGGGCAATAAAGTCAAGTCTAACCTTTTTTATCCTTTGTGCTTTGTCTAATTTCACGTGCTCCTAGGGTCCCGCATGCAGAGGTTCCACACCCGGCACTTCAGACCAGATTTCCTAGTGCAGAATGGCTGGGTCGACACCTCAGCTCCTGGGGCCCAGTGCAGACTCCACGATATAGAGCCTGAGCTACAGCCAACCCGGCCCTCGAGAGCTCCGCCGCCTCCCTCCCTCCCACTGACTCTGACAGGATCTCTACACAGCAGCCCAGCCCACAGCCCACGGGGTAGTGCATGCTCTCACCTCTCCATTCTCTGATCAAAATATAAAGTTTCCTTTGCTTGTGAACCAAACTCAGTCTCGATCTGTTGGCCCCAATGACACTGGGCAGGGGGACACTCGTTGGGGTCCACTCTGGAGGATCAGTAACAGAAATTGAGACTATTGTAACCTCAATGAACAGATGTGTGAGCCAAACTGTAGTTAACATAGAACAGTGTATAAGGCTCGGGTAAAATAAGATGTTTTTAACACTTCCATTTGATATTTCCATCACTTTTTATAAGCAAGTTCAGTGAAAAGGTTTGTCTTATTTGTCAGGTCAATATTAGAGAAACGAAGTGATTTCTTTCCAAGGATGTACATCTAATAATCTTGGTTAAACCTTCAATCTTGTTTTAAATGCTTTTCCATTGAAAATGATACCTCTCTTTCAGCTCCCCCATTTCTGAGAAGTATAAAATCTTATAATTTATTATTACCAAAGGGGAAAGGTGGGAGGAGGGATAAATTAACAGTTTGGAATTAACACATACACACTGCTATGTATAAAATAGATCATCAACAAGGAACTACTGTATAGCACAGGGAACTACACTCAACATTTTGCAATAACCTATAAGGGGAAATAATCTGAAAAAGAATAGATATTTTTATTGACATCATCTATCAATGACAGTTAAAGTGTAGCCTAAGGGAAGCTGGTGGTGAGTGCTTCTGACCCTGAAGACTTCAATCATCTAAAGTTTGGACTCTGCCTACTTCCCAAGGCCCTTAATGAACATATGTGTAGCCGTAGCTTAAAAACTTCCCCAGTTTGGGTTTCGGGGAGACACTGATTTTGAAAAAGCCCTGGTGTTCTCCTTACATGAATGGGACTCTTCCTACTGCTAAAACATGTCTGTCACACCCAGAGGATGGTATACCGTCTGATCGGGAAGAGTTTGGAAAAGGCATCTCATCTCCTCATCTCCTGGTGCTCGGGTTCACCCCTCCAGCGTCTTTACTAACAGTCTCCCCACTTGGAGATGTCAGCACTGTCAACATCCTGTTGCGTACAGTTTGGAATTTGTCCAGAGGATGAAGCGGAAGGATGAGGAACAAAGAGAGACAAGTCCTAGGTGTTCAGACAGGCACATGTCACTCTAATTTCCAATCAGGAAGACGAATTGACCAAAGGCTAGGGTTGCCCATGGAAACAGTATAGGGCTTGAGGAAATCCCGCTGCTTTGTGGCCAGTTCCCATAAACACAAGTTGAACAATGGAACTCAGGGGCAGTAAAATTCACAAAACTGCAGAGTTGAAAATATCCATCACTGAAAAATGTCTTGAGGAAAGTCAGAGAAAAGGACTTGTAAGCAAGGGAGAATGGCAGGAAAGGGATTTGAGGAGGTAGAAAGGACTCGCCATTAAGCACAAGAAAAGGAGCTGAACATTGCCAACATTGCAGTTGGCCAAAAAGGGTGTATGTGTTTTTTTCTGTATATATTCAAGAAAAGGGCATACACTTTTTTAGCCAACCAAACAGGTGGGCACTGGAAGTCAATACTACAAAAGATATCACTTCGCATCAGTCAGAAGAGCCATCCTCATAAAGCGTAAACAACAGAAATGCAGGACAGGGCAAGGAGAAGAGGGAGCCCTGTGAGACTTATAGTGGAAATGTATATTGCCAACGGCCATTCTGGAGAAGTGTATTGTGTTTACTAAAGCATCTAAAAAATGAGCTACAGAGCATAGGGCACTTGCACTCATGGGCGTATATCTTGGGAAAAACAAAAATCGAGAGGACACAGGCACCCCAATGTTTACCCCCTCTCTGTTTAAAAGATCCTCGACTAGGATATAACTTAAATGTCTCTGGAGGGAAAAAATGGATAGAGATGTGGTACTTAGGTAGAGTGGAATATTATTCAGCCTGGAAATCAATGAAATATGGCCAGTTGTAACAACTCCAGAGGAGTTACGTATGATCATTCTAAGTGACAGAATTCAAAAAGAAAAAGACACATATCATAAGATATCACTTAAAGGTGGAATCCAAAATGGCTACACATGAAATAAATTACAAAACAAAAACATAGTCAAATATGTAGAAAACACGCATAAGGCTGCTAAACGGGAAAGGTGGGGAGGGGTGAGGCATCATCCAGGAGGTTGAAATTAGCAAAGATACCATTCCAAATACCAAACTGATAATCAACAAGGCCTACACGGTAGCTAAAAGAACTGCACTCAGCACACTCAAGTCACCGGAAAAGAATATATACGACTGGTAAGAATCTGAAAAAGAATTTATTGATGTCTCTCTGTACGTGAATCAAGTGGATGTACAGCAGCAAGAAACAGAGCTTTGAAAATCAGCTGTAACCAATATAGTAATAAATTGAAAAAAAATAAACGACAGAGAGACAGAGAAAACCTCTTACAACTTTTCCTCAGGGACGGTGATGCAACATGGATTGAACACATCTAGACCCACAGCAGGATGAGACATAAGGCTGGAAACTGTTTGCGCTAAGAGAAATGTGAGGTTGGGTGAGGAAATGCACACCCTTTAAAGTAATACTACCTGGTACCCATTCAATGGGTCCCAAATCTGCAGGTTCAAGCGATCTTCCTACAGCTAAAACATGCATGGAAAACCCAGAGGACTGTACACCATGTGATCGGGAGATGTGTCTAAAATGCACCTCATTTATCCTCTCCTGGTGCTCCTGTTCACCATTCCAGCCACGTTACTTAGAATCTCCCCACGTGGAGAATCAGCACATTTCAAATTCTGTTTCACACATTTTGCAAATTGTGAGGAGGATGAACGGGAAGAGGGGGAACCAATGAGAGAATAGTTGTAGGGGTTTGGACGGGCACATATCACTCTAATTTCCCATTAAGAATAAGAATTAAAGAAAGGCTCAGCCTGCCTCGCCGGAGCCAAAATAGGGCCTGAAGCAATCCTGCGGGTTTGAGGCCAGCTCACAAAAGAGCAACTTAAAAAATGGAGCTCAGGGTCACTGCAATTCACAAACCTGCAGAGTTATAAATGAAAACTAACGTCCAAAAATATGTTGAGGTAAGGCAAAGAAGAGGATCTGAATGCAAGACAGAATTGCAAGAAACAGATTTCAAGAGATAGATTGGACTCGTCTTTAACGCACATGAAAAGCGGCAGAATTTCGACAATGATGCAGTTGGCCCAAAAGGGTGTATGCGTTTTTTCCTGATTATATCCAGGAAAAAACGCATACGCACTTTATGGGCAACGAAGCAAGCAAGCAATGCAAATGTGCACAACAAAGAAGTCTCACTTCCCACTGGTCAAAAGGGCCATCCTAAAAAATTGTAAAAACCAGAAATGCAGGACAGGCCATGGAGAACAGGGAGCCTTTATATGCTGATGGGCAGTGTGTGAACTGCCGAGAGCCACTCTGGAGAAGTGTATGGTGGTTCCTAAATCATCTAAAAAACAGAGCTACAGAGCATAGGACACTTCCAATCATGGGAGTATATCTAGGGAAGTCTAAAAATCAACAAGACACAAGCACACCACAGTTTAGGGCTACTCTGTTTACAAGAACCTCAACTTCAGTACACCTTAAATATCCCAGGAAAGAGAACAATGGATAAAGAAGATGTGGTACTTATGTACAATGGAATATCTCTTCACCATGAAATCAATGTAATAAGGCTAGTAGAAGGATAAAGAGTGGATTTAGGTCCGATAATACTACTTGAAATAAGTCAAACAGAAAAAGAAACATATCATAAGATATCACTTATAGAGGGAGGGTAAATATGGCTGCACAAGAAATGAATTACAGAACAGAACAGTGTCTCACATTTAGAAAACACACTTATGTCAGCTTAAGGGGAAAGGAGAGGTGGGGTGATGCATAAAACCAGAGTTTGAAATTAGCACAGATACCGTTCAATAAACCAAATAGGTATTAGACAAGATCTACACCTTGCTCAATGAACTGGCCTCAACACACCCTATACACCGCAGAGAAATATATCTGAGTAATAAGAATCTTAAAACCCATGTATTGATATATCTCCATAAGGGAATCAAGTGTGTGCAGAGCGGCACAAACACAGCAGTGAAAATGAGCTAAACCCCATTATAGAAATAAATTTTAAAAACAAAACGCTGAAACAATGAAAGAGAGAAAAATTCTTACAAAATTCGCTCAGGGGCTGTGATGCAACCTGGATTGACCACATATAAACCCACAGCTGGATAAGACATAAGGCTGGACACTTGGGGCTGAGAGGATTGGTGAGCTTTGGTGAGCAACTGCCGAAAGTTTAATGCAATACTTCATGCTACTCATTCCAAGGGTCCCAACACTCCAGGTTGAAGGGAATCTTCCTCCAGCTAAACCATGCTTGGGAAACCCAGCGACTGGTATACCATATGATCGGGAATGGTTTCTAAAACACACCTCATTTTTCCTCTCCTGGGGCTCCGGATCGACATTCCAGCCGCTTTACTAACAACATCCCCACATGGAGAGTCAATGCCTTTAAGTTCTGGTATCGCACAGTCTGCAGTTAGTGCGGAGGATGAATGGGAATAGGGGGAACCAGTGAGAAACTAGCTGTAGCGGTTTCAATGGGCACATGTCACTCTAATTTCACATCAGTAAGAAGAATTAACCAAAGGCACAGCAAGGTGCCCCAGAAGAAGAATAGAGCTTCAAGGAATCCTGTGGTTATGAGGCAAGATCACAAAAATAAGAGCTGAAAAATGGAGCTAAGGGCCACTGCAATTCAAAAACCTGCAGAGTTATAAAGGCCAACTATTTTCAAAAAATATATTGAGGTAAGGCTATGAAGAAGCATTGAAAGCAAGGCAGAATTGCAGGAAACCGATTTCAGGAGGTACACTGGAATTACATTGAAAACATATGAAGAGAGTCAGAACCTCGACAATGATGCACTTGGCCAAAAAGGGCGTATGTGTTTTTTCCTGAATATAGTCAGGAAAAAACGCATACACACTTTTTGGCCAACCAAGCAAGCTTGCAAAGGAAATCTGCACTACAATGAAGTCTCACTTTCCCCTGGTCAAAAGGGCCATCTGAAAAAAGTGTAAAATCCATAAAGGCACGACAGGCCATGGAGAACTGGGAGCCTTCTTCTGCTGATGGGCGGGATGTAAATTGCCAACAGCCACTCTGGAGAAGTGTATGGTGTTTCCTGAAACATCTAAAAAACAAAGCAACAGAGCCTAGGGCACTTCCACTTATGGTCCTATAGTTTAGGGAAATTAAAATCAAAAAGACACAGCCACCCCAAAGTTTGGGATGGCTCTGTTTACAAGAACCTCATATACGGTACAAGTTCAATATCGCAGAAAGTGAAAAATGGATAAAGAAGTTGTGGTACTTATGTACAATGCAATATCACTCAGCAATGAAATCTATGTCATCAGGCCCGTAGCAGCATAATGAGTGGATTAAGTACGATGAATCTAACTGAAATAAGTCACACAGAGAAAGAAACATCATAAGATATCACTAATACACGGAATGTAAACTTGGCTACACAGGAACTGAATTCCAAAACAGAACAGGGTCTCAAATTTAGAAAACCAACTTATGCTTGCTTAAGGGGAAAGGTGAGTTGGGGTGCTGCATAAAACCAGAGATTGAAATGAGCACAGATAAAGTTCCTTAAGCCAAATATGGAATAGACAAGAGCTACTCCTTGCTCAACGAAATGGACTCAACACCCCATATTCAACGCCTAGGAATATACCTGCCTAGAAAGAATCATAAAAGCTATGGATTTATATATCTCTGTAAGAGAATCAAGAGTGTGTACAGCGGCATTAAAGCAGTGAAAATCAGCTAAATCCCATATTAAAAATAAATTTCTTAAACAAAACACAATGACAGTGAAATAGAGAGCAATACTTAAGTAATTCATTCAAGGCTTCTGAGGCAACCTGCATTTACCATATCTACACCCAGAGCTGGGTGACACATAAGGCTGGACACTTGGGGCTCATAAGATTGGTGAGGTTCGGTGAGCAAATGCAGACCCTTTGAAGTCATATTGCATGGTACCCATTCCATGGGTCTCAACTCTCCAGGTTTAAGGGATTCTTCCTTCAGCTAAAACATGCATGTGGAACCCAGACTATGATCCACCGTGTGATCGAGAACCGTGTTCAAATGTGTCTCACTTTTCGTTCCCTGGTACTCGGGTGCAACATTCCAGACGCTTTACTAACACTCTCCTCACTTGGAGAGTGAGTGCCTTTAACCTCCTGTTTGGCCCAGTTTGCAATTTCTGCGGAAGATGAACAGGAATAGGGAGAACCAATGAGAGACTAGCTGGAGGTGTCTGGACGGGCAAATTTAACTCTCATTTCCCACAGGGAAGAGGAATAAACCAAAGGCTCAGCATGCCGTGCCGGAACCAGATTAGGGCCTGAAGCCATCCTGCGGTGTTGCGGCCAGGTCACAAGAAAGCGAGTTGAAGAAAGGAGCTCAGGGGCACTGTAATTCACAAACCTGCAGATTTATAAATGACAGTTATTGTCCGAAAATATACTGAAGTAGGGCTGCCAAGAGGACTTCAATGCGGGGCAGAATTGCAGGAAACCGATTTTAGGAGGAATCGGAATTGGATTGCATTTAAAACACAGGAAAAGAGGCAGAATGTCGACAATGATGCACTTGGCCAAAAAGGGCGTATGCGTTTTTTCCTGAATATATTCAGGAAAAAACGCATACGCCCTTTTTGGCCAACCAAGCAAGCTTGCAAAGGAAATCTGCACTACAATGAAGTCTCACTTCCCCCCGGTCAAAAGGGCCATCTGAAAAAAGTGTAAAATCCAGAAAGGCAGGACAGGCCATGGAGAACTGGGAGCCTTTTTATGCTGATGGGCTGGATGTAAATTGCCAACAGCCGCTCTGTAGAAGTGTATGGTGTTTCCTGAAACATCTAAAAAACAAAGCAACAGAGCCTAGGGCACTTCCACTTATGGTCCTATAGCTTAGGGAAATTAAAATCAAAAAGACACAGCCACCCCAAAATTTGGGACGGCTCTTTTTACAGGAATCTCTTCTGTGGCACAAGTTAAATATCCCAGAGAGCAAATAATGGATAAAGAAGTTGCGGTACTTATGTACAACAGAATACCACTCAGCAATGAAATCTATGTCACCAGGCCCGTACCAGCATAATGAGTGGATTGAGGCACGATGATTCTAAGTGAAATAAGTCACACAGAAAAAGAAACATCCTAAGGTATCACTAATACACGGAATGTGAACTTGGCTACACATGAACTGAATTACAAAACAGAACAGGGTCTCAAATTTAGAAAACCAACTTATGCTTGCTTAAGGGGGAAGGTGAGTTGGGGTGCTGCATAAAAGCAGAGTTTGAAATTAGCACAGATACCGTTCCATAAGCCAAATATGTAATAGACAAGACCTACCCCTTGCTCAACGAAATGGATTCAACAATGAGGTATCACCTCACACCTGGTAGAATAGGCATCATAGAAAATCTACAAACAAAAAATGCTGGAAAGGGTGTGGAGAAAAGGAACCCTCTTCCACTATTGTTGGGAATATAAATTGATACAGTCATTATGGAGAACAATATGGAATTTCTTAAGAAACTAACAATAGAATTACCATATGATACAGCAATCCCAGTACTGGACATATACCCAGACAAAACCATAAATCAAAAAGAGTCATTCACCGCAATGTTCATTGCATCACTATTTACAATATCGAGGTAATGGAAGCAACCTAAATGCCTACAGACAGATGAATGCATAAAGCCGTGGTACATATATAAAATGGAATATTACTAAGCCATGAAAAGGAATGAAATTGGGTCATTTGTAGAGACGTCGATGGATCTAGAGACTGTCATACAGAGTGAAGTAAGTCAGAAAGAGAAAAACAAATCTTGTATATTCATGCATATATGTGGAACCTAGAAAAACTGTACAGATTAACCATTTTGCAAGGCATAAATAGAGCAACAGATGTAGACAACAAACGTATGGACAACAAGGGGGGAAAGCTGTTGGGGGGGTGGTGGTGGGAGGAGTTGAGAGACTGGGATTGGCATGTATACATTTATATGTATAAAATAGATAACCAATAAGAACCTGCTGTATAAAAATATAAAATAAAATTCAAAATTAAAAAGAAATAAAATTTAAAAAATAAAACAGAAAAAACAATTATTCCCTGCACATACATGTATTCATATGAATAAATTATTTCCATGCTTATATCTGTAAATACAAAAAAGAGGAATAAAATCTACCTTGAACCAAAAACGAAAAAGAGAAAAAAACACAGAACCCACCAGTTACACAGAGGAAAACCGTATCAGGGCACTTGCTCCAGTTGTAAACAATTCTGAAGTTGGTCAGTGGTGGGGAATCGTCTCCCATTCAGCCAGCAGCCCCCACGCAACAAGCGTCCTCATTGCAAAGCTGGGGCACCGTGCCGAGGCATCTGTGAGTAAACATGAGCTGAGCCCCAGGCCAGTTGCTGCTGAACTATTCCCACCCGTCCCAGGTAAAACACCTGAATATATACAAGGACTTGAAAGCCTAGAGGAAGGGCCATAGAGCCACACGAGTGACAGCATGCCGGCCGACTTGGTGCCTGCAGGCCAGCCAGGATGGTCCTGGCCCTGGGTGCTCTTCTGGAAGATTTCCATTTCCCTGCCTGAGATACCCGTCCTGTCCCTGCCCCCACTGCTTTTTTCCTTCCTCACCTCTGCCCAGGGAGAAATTCCAGCAGCAGGTATGGGTGACACATCCTCTTCTTTAGCAGGTGGCAGCCTGGCAACTGCTGCAGAAAGTCCAGCAGAGCCCCACTCACACTGGGCCACCCACAAAGCCGTGGCCTCTCACTCCCTCCCACCAGCCCAGCCCCGAGACTGCTGACAGGGCAGAGAAAATGGTGTCAGGCACGGCTGCAGGGGCTCTTGCTGCCTGGAGTGGTATTTATATTGATCTCAACCCAGGCACACCTGGGGAGGGCTGGCCGGCACGGTAAGGCTGCCCAGGTCAGCCAATCATCACCCCTCAGGGGCTCACAGTTGCAGAAAATGGAACTTGCTGAACCGGCCAGGTCCAAGGAACAGGTGTGGGCTCCTGAGAGTCAGGATAGACAAGGGGCTGCAGCTTTGGCTTGTTTTCTAATCATTTTATCTGGCCCATGAGTGGGAGACAACTTCAAGAAAACCCTCTCCTAATGAGAGGAACCCAGGAGTCAGGGAGAGGAGGGGTGGGTGGTGGTTGGAGACAGAGGCCTGGTGCCCCGGGTGCAGTGGAAGTCTCTGGAAGACCAGGTGGAGGGAGGCCTCACGGAGTGATGCCCAGGGTCACAGACCTGTCGCAGCTGCTGTTTGTTAGTTCAAGTCCTGCTCTGAGGTGCTCTGTGTCAGCTCTGAGCGACAGGTGAGCTGGGGGTGCTCTGCAATGAGGGCTATGTGCACGGTTCCTGTGTGCCCAGCCCTGCCACGGTACCTGCAAGGGTAGCTCTGTATCCTGGGAGGGGCCTGACCACGAGAGCCCCGTGGGCTGGGGTGGGGGTGGGGTACCTGCCCAGGTGAGCTCCATATTCTGCGATTGGTCTGACCACGAGAGCCCCATGGGCTGCTGGGGACCTGGTAAAGGATGTCAGGACAGTCAGTGAAGCCACCGAAGATATACCTCCAGTTGCTCCTAATTCCTACACCCTGCTGGTCATTCTACCAACCACCAGGACATGGTATTCTGTATTAGTCTTCAATGATGCCTTCTTTTGTATTCCATTAGTCCCAGAGTCACAAGAAATTTTGCCTTGTGAGTGGCAGGACTCAACATACAACTAAAACAATACTTCCGGGCCGTCTGGCCCCAAGGGTGCAAAAATTCCCACACCATCTTTGGGGAAAGCTTAGCTAAAGACCTAAAAGTTCTGCCTCTGGAAAAGGAAACCCTCCTTCAATATGCAGACGACATTCTGATCGCCAGCCCTACTAAGGAGGCCTCTGAACTACCAAGCCAATAAAGGATAGAAGTTGTCCAAGAAAAAGCTCAAATATCACAGACTGCGGTGACCTGCCTGGGCTTCATTCTCACAGAAGGTCAGAGAAGCCCATCCCAGGAAAGGGAAGAAACCGTTTTCAGCCTTACCCCTTTCTAAAACTAGAAGACAGCTTAGGGGTTCCTGGGGAGGCCAGGGTTTGCTGCTTCTGGATCCCTAACTACAGTCTACTAGCTGGGCCTCTATATGAAACACTGAAAGGAAAAGATGATGATCCTTTTGAATAGAATCCAGAAGTGGCCTTTCAAGAATGGAAAGAGCAGTCAATTCAGACCCTTGCCCTGGAACTCCCTAATTTAGCTAAACCCTTTGACCTTTACATTCCCGGTGAAAGGTGAATCGCCATTGGAGAATTAGTGCAAAAACTGGGGCCACTTGAAATGGAAAAATGCAAGAATGCCATCCAGGTAGGATAAACTACGGTCACTAAGGGGCTTTGCCCACTGCCACATCTGGCCAAGATACTGGTGGTATCTAAAAACCTGGAAATCAGCAGCCCAAAAGGCCACCTCCCTCCTAAGGGAAATGGACCCCACGTGGTGATCCTAACCACCAACCATGCCCTGAAGTTGCAGGGTTCGCTCCGTGGGCACACCGACCTCGAGTGAGGAGACCCTCCAACTCCAACATCCAGAGAGATAACCGGGGGCAACAGGGCACCATGACGACTCGTCTGAACATCACTTGACCTGGAGTTTCTCTCATAAAACAACAAGAGTGTGTCCCAAAAGAGTAGACTACTGCTTGCAGGACTTACTGCACCCAGAGGGGAGCTAATAATCTTGGCGGGGGAACAGTATACCACACTGTCACCATAGAAAAGCCTACAGACACCGTGATGATGGTGGCCAATAAGACCGGCTGGACTCCTGTTTACTTCAAAAGGCTGTTGACTCAGTGGCCATCATGGTCCTTGATCACCACTGACGCTGGACTGTCTGGGAGTTGAGCGGGCAGGGCTCTGACACCTGGTGCTGTTTGTACGTTAATTCAGGGGCCTAATTGAAGAAAGCGCAGACTACTGGTCAGAGCATCTAGGCTGGCAGAAACGGTCAGCCTAAGGTGGCCGAACAAATGTGGGGCGGGGTGAAACCGGCCCCCACAGCGTCTCTGCACATCTCTTTCCTGGATCCTTAAAGGTCATTAGAATCTATAACACTTCCAATGCTGGTGCTCAGGTGGACGAGCAGGGAGGCAGGGGTCCTGGGGACAATCAACGTCACCGGGAGGCTGCTGGGGAGAAGCTCTGACCCTCGCCCCAGGGTATGAGGGCTCCCAACTCAGCACTCAGCAGTTACAGAAGAAGGGTCTGCACCCTCAGCACTCCAAGAATGAGGAACGGGACAAAAGGCAGAGGAGGGGTTTGTCCCCAGCAAAGCCCATTAAAAATCCCTGGGAGATAAAAATAGAATCTGGGCAATAAAGTCAAGTCTAACCTTTTTTATCCTTTGTGCTTTGTCTAATTTCACGTACTGCTAGGGTCCCGCATGCAGAGGTTCCACACCCGGCACTTCAGACCAGATTTCCTAGTGCAGAATGGCTGGGTCGACACCTCAGCTCCTGGGGCCCAGTGCAGACTCCACGATATAGAGCCTGAGCTACAGCCAACCCGGCCCTCGAGAGCTCCGCCGCCTCCCTCCCTCCCACTGACTCTGACAGGATCTCTACACAGCAGCCCAGCCCACAGCCCACGGGGTAGTGCATGCTCTCACCTCTCCATTCTCTGATCAAAATATAAAGTTTCCTTTGCTTGTGAACCAAACTCAGTCTCGATCTGTTGGCCCCAATGACACTGGGCAGGGGGACACTCGTTGGGGTCCACTCTGGAGGATCAGTAACAGAAGTTGAGACTATTGTAACCTCAATGAACAGATGTGTGAGCCAAACTGTAGTTAACATAGAACAGTGTATAAGGCTCGGGTAAAATAAGATGTTTTTAACACTTCCATTTGATATTTCCATCACTTTTTATAAGCAAGTTCAGTGAAAAGGTTTGTCTTATTTGTCAGGTCAATATTAGAGAAACGAAGTGATTTCTTTCCAAGGATGTACATCTAATAATCTTGGTTAAACCTTCAATCTTGTTTTAAATGCTTTTCCATTGAAAATGATACCTCTCTTTCAGCTCCCCCATTTCTGAGAAGTATAAAATCTTATAATTTATTATTACCAAAGGGGAAAGGTGGGAGGAGGGATAAATTAACAGTTTGGAATTAACACATACACACTGCTATGTATAAAATAGATCATCAACAAGGAACTACTGTATAGCACAGGGAACTACACTCAACATTTTGCAATAACCTATAAGGGGAAATAATCTGAAAAAGAATAGATATTTTTATTGACATCATCTATCAATGACAGTTAAAGTGTAGCCTAAGGGAAGCTGGTGGTGAGTGCTTCTGACCCTGAAGACTTCAATCATCTAAAGTTTGGACTCTGCCTACTTCCCAAGGCCCTTAATGAACATATGTGTAGCCGTAGCTTAAAAACTTCCCCAGTTTGGGTTTCGGGGAGACACTGATTTTGAAAAAGCCCTGGTGTTCTCCTTACATGAATGGGACTCTTCCTACTGCTAAAACATGTCTGTCACACCCAGAGGATGGTATACCGTCTGATCGGGAAGAGTTTGGAAAAGGCATCTCATCTCCTCATCTCCTGGTGCTCGGGTTCACCCCTCCAGCGTCTTTACTAACAGTCTCCCCACTTGGAGATGTCAGCACTGTCAACATCCTGTTGCGTACAGTTTGGAATTTGTCCAGAGGATGAAGCGGAAGGATGAGGAACAAAGAGAGACAAGTCCTAGGTGTTCAGACAGGCACATGTCACTCTAATTTCCAATCAGGAAGACGAATTGACCAAAGGCTAGGGTTGCCCATGGAAACAGTATAGGGCTTGAGGAAATCCCGCTGCTTTGTGGCCAGTTCCCATAAACACAAGTTGAACAATGGAACTCAGGGGCAGTAAAATTCACAAAACTGCAGAGTTGAAAATATCCATCACTGAAAAATGTCTTGAGGAAAGTCAGAGAAAAGGACTTGTAAGCAAGGGAGAATGGCAGGAAAGGGATTTGAGGAGGTAGAAAGGACTCGCCATTAAGCACAAGAAAAGGAGCTGAACATTGCCAACATTGCAGTTGGCCAAAAAGGGTGTATGTGTTTTTTTCTGTATATATTCAAGAAAAGGGCATACACTTTTTTAGCCAACCAAACAGGTGGGCACTGGAAGTCAAAACTACAAAAGATATCACTTCGCATCAGTCAGAAGAGCCATCCTCATAAAGCGTAAACAACAGAAATGCAGGACAGGGCAAGGAGAAGAGGGAGCCCTGTGAGACTTATAGTGGAAATGTATATTGCCAACGGCCATTCTGGAGAAGTGTATTGTGTTTACTAAAGCATCTAAAAAATGAGCTACAGAGCATAGGGCACTTGCACTCATGGGCGTATATCTTGGGAAAAACAAAAATCGAGAGGACACAGGCACCCCAATGTTTACCCCCTCTCTGTTTAAAAGATCCTCGACTAGGATATAACTTAAATGTCTCTGGAGGGAAAAAATGGATAGAGATGTGGTACTTAGGTAGAGTGGAATATTATTCAGCCTGGAAATCAATGAAATATGGCCAGTTGTAACAACTCCAGAGGAGTTACGTATGATCATTCTAAGTGACAGAATTCAAAAAGAAAAAGACACATATCATAAGATATCACTTAAAGGTGGAATCCAAAATGGCTACACATGAAATAAATTACAAAACAAAAACATAGTCAAATATGTAGAAAACACGCATAAGGCTGCTAAACGGGAAAGGTGGGGAGGGGTGAGGCATCATCCAGGAGGTTGAAATTAGCAAAGATACCATTCCAAATACCAAACTGATAATCAACAAGGCCTACACGGTAGCTAAAAGAACTGCACTCAGCACACTCAAGTCACCGGAAAAGAATATATACGACTGGTAAGAATCTGAAAAAGAATTTATTGATGTCTCTCTGTACGTGAATCAAGTGGATGTACAGCAGCAAGAAACAGAGCTTTGAAAATCAGCTGTAACCAATATAGTAATAAATTGAAAAAAATAAACGACAGAGAGACAGAGAAAACCTCTTACAACTTTTCCTCAGGGACGGTGATGCAACATGGATTGAACACATCTAGACCCACAGCAGGATGAGACATAAGGCTGGAAACTGTTTGCGCTAAGAGAAATGTGAGGTTGGGTGAGGAAATGCACACCCTTTAAAGTAATACTACCTGGTACCCATTCAATGGGTCCCAAATCTGCAGGTTCAAGCGATCTTCCTACAGCTAAAACATGCATGGAAAACCCAGAGGACTGTACACCATGTGATCGGGAGATGTGTCTAAAATGCACCTCATTTATCCTCTCCTGGTGCTCCTGTTCACCATTCCAGCCACGTTACTTAGAATCTCCCCACTTGGAGAATCAGCACATTTCAAATTCTGTTTCACACATTTTGCAAATTGTGAGGAGGATGAACGGGAAGAGGGGGAACCAATGAGAGAATAGTTGTAGGGGTTTGGACGGGCACATATCACTCTAATTTCCCATTAAGAATAAGAATTAAAGAAAGGCTCAGCCTGCCTCGCCGGAGCCAAAATAGGGCCTGAAGCAATCCTGCGGGTTTGAGGCCAGCTCACAAAAGAGCAACTTAAAAAATGGAGCTCAGGGTCACTGCAATTCACAAACCTGCAGAGTTATAAATGAAAACTAACGTCCAAAAATATGTTGAGGTAAGGCAAAGAAGAGGATCTGAATGCAAGACAGAATTGCAAGAAACAGATTTCAAGAGATAGATTGGACTCGTCTTTAACGCACATGAAAAGCGGCAGAATTTCGACAATGATGCAGTTGGCCCAAAAGGGCGTATGCGTTTTTTCCTGATTATATCCAGGAAAAAACGCATACGCACTTTATGGGCAACGAAGCAAGCAAGCAATGCAAATGTGCACAACAAAGAAGTCTCACTTCCCACTGGTCAAAAGGGCCATCCTAAAAAATTGTAAAAACCAGAAATGCAGGACAGGCCATGGAGAACAGGGAGCCTTTATACGCTGATGGGCAGTGTGTGAACTGCCGAGAGCCACTCTGGAGAAGTGTATGGTGGTTCCTAAATCATCTAAAAAACAGAGCTACAGAGCATAGGACACTTCCAATCATGGGAGTATATCTAGGGAAGTCTAAAAATCAACAAGACACAAGCACACCACAGTTTAGGGCTACTCTGTTTACAAGAACCTCAACTTCAGTACACCTTAAATATCCCAGGAAAGAGAACAATGGATAAAGAAGATGTGGTACTTATGTACAATGGAATATCTCTTCACCATGAAATCAATGTAATAAGGCTAGTAGAAGGATAAAGAGTGGATTTAGGTCCGATAATACTACTTGAAATAAGTCAAACAGAAAAAGAAACATATCATAAGATATCACTTATAGAGGGAGGGTAAATATGGCTGCACAAGAAATGAATTACAGAACAGAACAGTGTCTCACATTTAGAAAACACACTTATGTCAGCTTAAGGGGAAAGGAGAGGTGGGGTGATGCATAAAACCAGAGTTTGAAATTAGCACAGATACCGTTCAATAAACCAAATAGGTATTAGACAAGATCTACACCTTGCTCAATGAACTGGCCTCAACACACCCTATACACCACAGAGAAATATATCTGAGTAATAAGAATCTTAAAACCCATGTATTGATATATCTCCATAAGGGAATCAAGTGTGTGCAGAGCGGCACAAACACAGCAGTGAAAATGAGCTAAACCCCATTATAGAAATAAATTTTAAAAACAAAACACTGAAACAATGAAAGAGAGAAAAATTCTTACAAAATTCGCTCAGGGGCTGTGATGCAACCTGGATTGACCACATATAAACCCACAGCTGGATAAGACATAAGGCTGGACACTTGGGGCTGAGAGGATTGGTGAGCTTTGGTGAGCAACTGCCGAAAGTTTAATGCAATACTTCATGCTACTCATTCCAAGGGTCCCAACACTCCAGGTTGAAGGGAATCTTCCTACAGCTAAACCATGCTTGGGAAACCCAGCGACTGGTATACCATATGATCGGGAAAGGTTTCTAAAACACACCTCATTTTTCCTCTCCTGGGGCTCCGGATCGACATTCCAGCCGCTTTACTAACAACATCCCCACATGGAGAGTCAATGCCTTTAAGTTCTGGTATCGCACAGTCTGCAGTTAGTGCGGAGGATGAATGGGAATAGGGGGAACCAGTGAGAAACTAGCTGTAGTGGTTTCAATGGGCACATGTCACTCTAATTTCACATCAGTAAGAAGAATTAACCAAAGGCACAGCAAGGTGCCCCAGAAGAAGAATAGAGCTTCAAGGAATCCTGTGGTTATGGGGCAAGATCACAAAAATAAGAGCTGAAAAATGGAGCTAAGGGCCACTGCAATTCAAAAACCTGCAGAGTTATAAAGGCCAACTATTTTCAAAAAATATATTGAGGTAAGGCTATGAAGAAGCATTGAAAGCAAGGCAGAATTGCAGGAAACCGATTTCAGGAGGTACACTGGAATTGCATTTAAAACATATGAAGAGAGTCAGAACCTCGACAGTGATGCACTTGGCCAAAAAGGGCGTATGTGTTTTTTCCTGAATATAGTCAGGAAAAAATGCATACACACTTTTTGGCCAACCAAGCAAACTTGCAAAGGAAATCTGCACTACAATGAAGTCTCACTTCCCCCAGGTCAAAAGGGCCAGCTGAAAAAAGTGTAAAATCCATAAAGGCACGACAGGCCATGGAGAACTGGGAGCCTTCTTCTGCTGATGGGCGGGATGTAAATTGCCAACAGCCACTCTGGAGAAGTGTATGGTGTTTCCTGAAACATCTAAAAAACAAAGCAACAGAGCCTAGGGCACTTCCACTTATGGTCCTATAGTTTAGGGAAATTAAAATCAAAAAGACACAGCCACCCCAAAGTTTGGGATGGCTTTGTTTACAAGAACCTCATATACGGTACAAGTTCAATATCGCAGAAAGTGAAAAATGGATAAAGAAGTTGTGGTACTTATGTACAATGCAATATCACTCAGCAATGAAATCTATGTCATCAGGCCCGTAACAGCATAATGAGTGGATTAAGTACGATGAATCTAACTGAAATAAGTCACACAGAGAAAGAAACATCATAAGATATCACTAATACACGGAATGTAAACTTGGCTACACAGGAACTGAATTCCAAAACAGAACAGGGTCTCAAATTTAGAAAACCAACTTATGCTTGCTTAAGGGGAAAGGTGAGTTGGGGTGCTGCATAAAACCAGAGATTGAAATGAGCACAGATAAAGTTCTATAAGCCAAATATGGAATAGACAAGAGCTACTCCTTGCTCAACGAAATGGACTCAACACCCCATATTCAACGCCTAGGAATATACCTGCCTAGTAAGAATCATAAAAGCTATGGATTTATATATCTCTGTAAGAGAATCAAGAGTGTGTACAGCGACATTAAAGCAGTGAAAATCAACTAAATCCCATATTAAAAATAAATTTCTTAAACAAAACACAATGACAGTGAAATAGAGAGCAATACTTAAGTAATTCATTCAAGGCTTCTGAGGCAACCTGCATTTACCATATCTACACCCAGAGCTGGGTGACACATAAGGCTGGACACTTGGGGCTCATAAGATTGGTGAGGTTCGGTGAGCAAATGCAGACCCTTTGAAGTCATATTGCATGGTACCCATTCCACGGGTCTCAACTCTCCAGGTTTAAGGGATTCTTCCTTCAGCTAAAACATGCATGTGGAACCTAGCGTATGATCAACCATGTGATAGGGAGACGTGTTCAAATATGTCTCAGTTTTCGTACCCTGGTACTCGGGTGCAACATTCCAGACGCTTTACTAACACTCTCCCGACTTGGAGAGTCAGTCCCTTTAACCTCCTGTTTGGCCCAGTTTGCGATTTCTGCGGAAGATGAACAGGAATAGCGAGAACCAATGAGAGACTAGCTGGAGGTGTCTGGACGGGCAAATTTAACTCATATTTCCCACCAGGAAGAGGAATTAACCAAAGGCTCAGCGTGCCGTGCCGGAACCAGATTAGGGCCTGAAACCATCCTGCGGTGTTGCGGCCAGGTCACAAGAAAGCGAATTGAAGAAAGGAGCTCAGGGGCACTGTAATTCACAAACCTGCAGAGTTATAAATGACAGCTATCATCCAAAAATATACTGAAGTAAGGCTGCCAAGAGGACTTGAAAGCGGGGCAGAATTGCAGGAAACCGATTTCAGGAGGTAGACTGGAATTGCATTGAAAGCACAGGAAAAGAGGCAGAATGTCGACAATGATGCACTTGGCCAAAAAGGGCGTATGCGTTTTTTCCTGAATATATTCAGGAAAAAACGCATACGCCCTTTTTGGCCAACCAAGCAAGCTTGCAAAGGAAATCTGCACTACAATGAAGTCTCACATCCCCCCGGTCAAAAGGGCCATCTGAAAAAAGTGTAAAATCCAGAAAGGCAGGACAGGCCATGGAGAACTGGGAGCCTTCTTATTCTGATGGGCGGATGTAAATTGCCAACAGCCACTTGGGAGAAGTGTATGGTGTTTCCTGAAACATCTAGAAAACAAAGCAACAGAGCCTAGGGCACTTCCACTTATGGTCCTATAGCTTAGGGAAATTAAAATCAAAAAGACACAGCCACCCCAAAGTTTGGGACTCCTCTGTTTACAAGAACCTCATTTACAGTACAAGTTCAATATCACAGAAAGTGAAAAATGGATAAAGAACTTGTGGTACTTACGTACAATGCACTTTCACTCAGCAATGAAATCTATGTCATCAGGCCCGTAGCAGCATAATGAGTGGATTCAGGTACGATGATTCTAACTGAAATAAGTCACACAGAAATAGAAACATCATAAGATATCACTAATACACGGAATGTAAACTTGGCTACACAGGAACTGAATTGCAAAACAGAACAGGGTCTCAAATTTAGAAAACCAACTTATGCTTGCTTAAGGGGAAAGGTGAGTTGGGGTGCTGCATAAAACCAGAGATTGAAATGAGCACAGATAAAGTTCCTTAAGCCAAATATGGAATAGACAAGAGCTACTCCTTGCTCAACGAAATGGACTCAACACCCCATATTAAACGCCTAAGAATGTACCTGACTAGTAAGTATCTTAAATCCTATGGATTGCTATGTCTCCGAAAAAGAATCAAGCGTGTGTACAGGGGCATAAACGCAGCAGTGATAGGATTGGAGAGGTTCGGTGAGCAAATGAAGACCCTTTGAAGTCATATTGCATGGTACCCATTCCACGGGTTTCAACTACCCAGGTTTAAGGTATTCTTCCTTCAGCTAAAACATGCATGTGGAACCTAGAGTATGATCAACCATGTGATCGGGAGACGTGTTCAAATATGTCTCAGTTTTCGTACCCTGGTACTTGGGTGCAACATTCCAGACGCTTTACTAACACTCTCCCCACTTGGAGAGTCAGCGCCTTTAACCTCCTGTTTGGCCCAGTTTGCAATTTCTGCGGAAGATGAACAGGAATAGGGAGAACCAATGAGAGACTAGCTGGAGGTGTCTGGACGGGCAAATTTAACTCTCATTTCCCTCCAAGAAGAGGAATTAACCAAAGGCTCAGCGTGCCGTGCCGGAACCAGATTAGGGCCTGAAGCCATCCTGCGGTGTTGTGGCCAGCTCAAAAGAAAGCGAGTTGAAGAAAGGAGCTCAGGGGCACTGTAATTCACAAACCTGCAGAGTTATAAATGACAGCTATCGTCCAAAAATATACTGAAGTAAGGCTGCCAGGAGGACTTGAAAGCGGGGCAGAATTGCAGGAAACCGATTTCAGGAGGTAGACTGGAATTGCATTGAAAGCATAGGAAAAGAGGCAGAACGTCCACAATGATGCACTTGGCCAAAAAGGGCGTATGCGTTTTTTCCTGAATATATTCGGGAAAAAACGCATACGCCCTTTTTGGCCAACCAAGCAAGCTTGCAAAGGAAATCTGCACTACAATGAAGTCTCACTTTCCCCTGGTCAAAAGGGCCATATGAAAAAAGTGTAAAATCCATAAAGGCATGACAGGCCATGGAGAACTGGGAGCCTTCTTCTGCTGATGGGCAGGATGTAAATTGCCAAAAGCCACTCTGGAGAAGTGTATGGTGTTTCCTGAAACATCTAAAAAACAAAGCAACAGAGCCTAGGGCACTTCCACTTATGGTCCTATAGTTTAGGGAAATTAAAATCAAAAAGACACAGCCACCCCAAAGTTTGGGATGGCTTTGTTTACAAGAACCTCATATACGGTACAAGTTCAATATCGCAGAAAGTGAAAAATGGATAAAGAAGTTGTGGTACTTATGTACAATGCAATATCACTCAGCAATGAAATCTATGTCATCAGGCCCGTAGCAGCATAATGAGTGGATTAAGTACGATGAATCTAACTGAAATAAGTCACACAGAGAAAGAAACATCATAAGATATCACTAATACACGGAATGTAAACTTGGCTACACAGGAACTGAAGTCCAAAACAGAACAGGGTCTCAAATTTAGAAAACCAACTTATGCTTGCTTAAGGGGAAAGGTGAGTTGGGTTGCTGCATAAAACCAGAGATTGAAATGAGCACAGATAAAGTTCTATAAGCCAAATATGGAATAGACAAGAGCTACTCCTTGCTCAACGAAATGGACTCAACACCCCATATTCAACGCCTAGGAATATACCTGCCTAGTAAGAATCATAAAACCTATGGATTTATATATCTCTGTAAGAGAATCAAGAGTGTGTACAGCGGCCTTAAAGCAGTGAAAATCAGCTAAATCCCATATTAAAAATAAATTTCTTAAACAAAACACAATGACAGTGAAATAGAGAGCAATACTTAAGTAATTCATTCAAGGCTTCTGAGGCAACCTGCATTTACCATATCTACACCCAGAGCTGGGTGACACATAAGGCTGGACACTTGGGGCTCATAAGATTGGTGAGGTTCGGTGAGCAAATGCAGACCCTTTGAAGTCATATTGCATGGTACCCATTCCATGGGTCTCAACTCTCCAGGTTTAAGGGATTCTTCCTTCAGCTAAAACATGCATGTGGAACCCAGAGTATGATCCACCGTGTGATCGAGAACCGTGTTCAAATGTGTCTCACTTTTCGTTCCCTGGTACTCGGGTGCAACATTCCAGACGCTTTACTAACACTCTCCTCACTTGGAGAGTGAGTGCCTTTAACCTCCTGTTTGGCCCAGTTTGCAATTTCTGCGGAAGATGAACAGGAATAGGGAGAACCAATGAGAGACTAGCTGGAGGTGTCTGGACGGGCAAATTTAACTCTCATTTCCCACAGGGAAGAGGAATAAACCAAAGGCTCAGCATGCCGTGCCGGAACCAGATTAGGGCCTGAAGCCATCCTGCGGTGTTGCGGCCAGGTCACAAGAAAGCGAGTTGAAGAAAGGAGCTCAGGGGCACTGTAATTCACAAACCTGCAGATTTATAAATGACAGTTATTGTCCGAAAATATACTGAAGTAGGGCTGCCAAGAGGACTTCAATGCGGGGCAGAATTGCAGGAAACCGATTTTAGGAGGAATCGGAATTGGATTGCATTTAAAACACAGGAAAAGAGGCAGAATGTCGACAATGATGCACTTGGCCAAAAAGGGCGTATGCGTTTTTTCCTGAATATATTCAGGAAAAAACGCATACGCCCTTTTTGGCCAACCAAGCAAGCTTGCAAAGGAAATCTGCACTACAATGAAGTCTCACTTCCCCCCGGTCAAAAGGGCCATCTGAAAAAAGTGTAAAATCCAGAAAGGCAGGACAGGCCATGGAGAACTGGGAGCCTTTTTATGCTGATGGGCTGGATGTAAATTGCCAACAGCCGCTCTGTAGAAGTGTATGGTGTTTCCTGAAACATCTAAAAAACAAAGCAACAGAGCCTAGGGCACTTCCACTTATGGTCCTATAGCTTAGGGAAATTAAAATCAAAAAGACACAGCCACCCCAAAATTTGGGACGGCTCTTTTTACAGGAATCTCTTCTGTGGCACAAGTTAAATATCTCAGAGAGCAAATAATGGATAAAGAAGTTGCGGTACTTATGTACAACAGAATACCACTCAGCAATGAAATCTATGTCACCAGGCCCGTACCAGCATAATGAGTGGATTGAGGCACGATGATTCTAAGTGAAATAAGTCACACAGAAAAAGAAACATCCTAAGGTATCACTAATACACGGAATGTGAACTTGGCTACACATGAACTGAATTACAAAACAGAACAGGGTCTCAAATTTAGAAAACCAACTTATGCTTGCTTAAGGGGGAAGGTGAGTTGGGGTGCTGCATAAAAGCAGAGTTTGAAATTAGCACAGATACCGTTCCATAAGCCAAATATGTAATAGACAAGACCTACCCCTTGCTCAACGAAATGGATTCAACAATGAGGTATCACCTCACACCTGGTAGAATAGGCATCATAGAAAATCTACAAACAAAAAATGCTGGAAAGGGTGTGGAGAAAAGGAACCCTCTTCCACTATTGTTGGGAATATAAATTGATACAGTCATTATGGAGAACAATATGGAATTTCTTAAGAAACTAACAATAGAATTACCATATGATACAGCAATCCCAGTACTGGACATATACCCAGACAAAACCATAAATCAAAAAGAGTCATTCACCGCAATGTTCATTGCATCACTATTTACAATATCGAGGTAATGGAAGCAACCTAAATGCCTACAGACAGACGAATGCATAAAGCTGTGGTACATATATAAAATGGAATATTACTAAGCCATGAAAAGGAATGAAATTGGGTCATTTGTAGAGACGTCGATGGATCTAGAGACTGTCATACAGAGTGAAGTAAGTCAGAAAGAGAAAAACAAATCTTGTATATTCATGCATATATGTGGAACCTAGAAAAACTGTACAGATTAACCATTTTGCAAGGCATAAATAGAGCAACAGATGTAGACAACAAACGTATGGACAACAAGGGGGGAAAGCTGTTGGGGGGGTGGTGGTGGGAGGAGTTGAGAGACTGGGATTGGCATGTATACATTTATATGTATAAAATAGATAACCAATAAGAACCTGCTGTATAAAAATATAAAATAAAATTCAAAATTAAAAAGAAATAAAATTTAAAAAATAAAACAGAAAAAACAATTATTCCCTGCACATACATGTATTCATATGAATAAATTATTTCCATGCTTATATCTGTAAATACAAAAAAGAGGAATAAAATCTACCTTGAACCAAAAACGAAAAAGAGAAAAAAACACAGAACCCACCAGTTACACAGAGGAAAACCGTATCAGGGCACTTGCTCCAGTTGTAAACAATTCTGAAGTTGGTCAGTGGTGGGGAATCGTCTCCCATTCAGCCAGCAGCCCCCACGCAACAAGCGTCCTCATTGCAAAGCTGGGGCACCGTGCCGAGGCATCTGTGAGTAAACGTGAGCTGAGCCCCAGGCCAGTTGCTGCTGAACTATTCCCACCCGTCCCAGGTAAAACACCTGAATATATACAAGGACTTGAAAGCCTAGAGGAAGGGCCATAGAGCCACACGAGTGACAGCATGCCGGCCGACTTGGTGCCTGCAGGTCAGCCAGGATGGTCCTGGCCCTGGGTGCTCTTCTGGAAGATTTCCATTTCCCTGCCTGAGATACCCGTCCTGTCCCTGCCCCCACTGCTTTTTTCCTTCCTCACCTCTGCCCAGGGAGAAATTCCAGCAGCAGGTATGGGTGACACATCCTCTTCTTTAGCAGGTGGCAGCCTGGCAACTGCTGCAGAAAGTCCAGCAGAGCCCCACTCACACTGGGCCACCCACAAAGCCGTGGCCTCTCACTCCCTCCCACCAGCCCAGCCCCGAGACTGCTGACAGGGCAGAGAAAATGGTGTCAGGCACGGCTGCAGGGGCTCTTGCTGCCTGGAGTGGTATTTATATTGATCTCAACCCAGGCACACCTGGGGAGGGCTGGCCGGCACGGTAAGGCTGCCCAGGTCAGCCAATCATCACCCCTCAGGGGCTCACAGTTGCAGAAAATGGAACTTGCTGAACCGGCCAGGTCCAAGGAACAGGTGTGGGCTCCTGAGAGTCAGGATAGACAAGGGGCTGCAGCTTTGGCTTGTTTTCTAATCATTTTATCTGGCCCATGAGTGGGAGACAACTTCAAGAAAACCCTCTCCTAATGAGAGGAACCCAGGAGTCAGGGAGAGGAGGGGTGGGTGGTGGTTGGAGACAGAGGCCTGGTGCCCCGGGTGCAGTGGAAGTCTCTGGAAGACCAGGTGGAGGGAGGCCTCACGGAGTGATGCCCAGGGTCACAGACCTGTCGCAGCTGCTGTTTGTTAGTTCAAGTCCTGCTCTGAGGTGCTCTGTGTCAGCTCTGAGCGACAGGTGAGCTGGGGGTGCTCTGCAATGAGGGCTATGTGCACGGTTCCTGTGTGCCCAGCCCTGCCACGGTACCTGCAAGGGTAGCTCTGTATCCTGGGAGGGGCCTGACCACGAGAGCCCCGTGGGCTGGGGTGGGGGTGGGGTACCTGCCCAGGTGAGCTCCATATTCTGCGATTGGTCTGACCACGAGAGCCCCATGGGCTGCTGGGGACCTGGTAAAGGATGTCAGGACAGTCAGTGAAGCCACCAAGGATATACCTCCAGTTGCTCCTAATTCCTACACCCTGCTGGTCATTCTACCAACCACCAGGACATGGTATTCTGTATTAGTCTTCAATGATGCCTTCTTTTGTATTCCATTAGTCCCAGAGTCACAAGAAATTTTGCCTTGTGAGTGGCAGGACTCAACATACAACTAAAACAATACTTCCGGGCCGTCTGGCCCCAAGGGTGCAAAAATTCCCACACCATCTTTGGGGAAAGCTTAGCTAAAGACCTAAAAGTTCTACCTCTGGAAAAGGAAACCCTCCTTCAATATGCAGATGACATTCTGATCGCCAGCCCTACTAAGGAGGCCTCTGAACTACCAAGCCAATAAAGGATAGAAGTTGTCCAAGAAAAAGCTCAAATATCACAGACTGCGGTGACCTGCCTGGGCTTCATTCTCACAGAAGGTCAGAGAAGCCCATCCCAGGAAAGGGAAGAAACCATTTTCAGCCTTACCCCTTTCTAAAACTAGAAGACAGCTTAGGGGTTCCTGGGGAGGCCAGGGTTTGCTGCTTCTGGATCCCTAACTACAGTCTACTAGCTGGGCCTCTATATGAAACACTGAAAGGAAAAGATGATGATCCTTTTGAATAGAATCCAGAAGTGGCCTTTCAAGAATGGAAAGAGCAGTCAATTCAGACCCTTGCCCTGGAACTCCCTAATTTAGCTAAACCCTTTGACCTTTACATTCCCGGTGAAAGGTGAATCGCCATTGGAGAATTAGTGCAAAAACTGGGGCCACTTGAAATGGAACAATGCAAGAATGCCATCCAGGTAGGATAAACTACGGTCACTAAGGGGCTTTGCCCACTGCCACATCTGGCCAAGATACTGGCGGTATCTAAAACCTGGAAATCAGCAGCCCAAAAGGCCACCTCCCTCCTAAGGGAAAAGGACCCCACGTGGTGATCCTAACCACCAACCATGTCCTGAAGTTGCAGGGTTCGCTCCGTGGGCACACCGACCTCGAGTGAGGAGGCCCTCCAACTCCAACATCCAGAGAGATAACCGGGGGCAACAGGGCACCATGACGACTCATCTGAACATCACTTGACCTGGAGTTTCTCTCATAAAACAACAAGAGTGTGTCCCAAAAGAGTAGACTACTGCTTGCAGGACTTACTGCACCCAGAGGGGAGCTAATAATCTTGGCGGGGGAACAGTATACCACACTGTCACCATAGAAAAGCCTACAGACACCGTGATGATGGTGGCCAATAAGACCGGCTGGACTCCTGTTTACTTCAAAAGGCTGTTGACTCAGTGGCCATCATGGTCCTTGATCACCACTGACCCTGGACTGTCTGGGAGTTGAGCGGGCAGGGCTCTGACACCTGGTGCTGTTTGTACGTTAATTCAGGGGCCTAATTGAAGAAAGCGCAGACTACTGGTCAGAGCATCTAGGCTGGCAGAAACGGTCAGCCTAAGGTGGCCGAACAAATGTGGGGCGGGGTGAAACCGGCCCCCACAGCGTCTCTGCACATCTCTTTCCTGGATCCTTAAAGGTCATTAGAATCTATAACACTTCCAATGCTGGTGCTCAGGTGGACGAGCAGGGAGGCAGGGGTCCTGGGGACAATCAACGTCACCGGGAGGCTGCTGGAGAGAAGCTCTGACCCTCGCCCCAGGGTATGAGGGCTCCCAACTCAGCACTCAGCAGTTACAGAAGAAGGGTCTGCACCCTCAGCACTCCAAGAATGAGGAACGGGACAAAAGGCAGAGGAGGGGTTTGTCCCCAGCAAAGCCCATTAAAAATCCCTGGGAGATAAAAATAGAATCTGGGCAATAAAGTCAAGTCTAACCTTTTTTATCCTTTGTGCTTTGTCTAATTTCACGTACTGCTAGGGTCCCGCATGCAGAGGTTCCACACCCGGCACTTCAGACCAGATTTCCTAGTGCAGAATGGCTGGGTCGACACCTCAGCTCCTGGGGCCCAGTGCAGACTCCACGATATAGAGCCTGAGCTACAGCCAACCCGGCCCTCGAGAGCTCCGCCGCCTCCCTCCCTCCCACTGACTCTGACAGGATCTCTACACAGCAGCCCAGCCCACAGCCCACGGGGTAGTGCATGCTCTCACCTCTCCATTCTCTGATCAAAATATAAAGTTTCCTTTGCTTGTGAACCAAACTCAGTCTCGATCTGTTGGCCCCAATGACACTGGGCAGGGGGACACTCGTTGGGGTCCACTCTGGAGGATCAGTAACAGAAATTGAGACTATTGTAACCTCAATGAACAGATGTGTGAGCCAAACTGTAGTTAACATAGAACAGTGTATAAGGCTCGGGTAAAATAAGATGTTTTTAACACTTCCATTTGATATTTCCATCACTTTTTATAAGCAAGTTCAGTGAAAAGGTTTGTCTTATTTGTCAGGTCAATATTAGAGAAACGAAGTGATTTCTTTCCAAGGATGTACATCTAATAATCTTGGTTAAACCTTCAATCTTGTTTTAAATGCTTTTCCATTGAAAATGATACCTCTCTTTCAGCTCCCCCATTTCTGAGAAGTATAAAATCTTATAATTTATTATTACCAAAGGGGAAAGGTGGGAGGAGGGATAAATTAACAGTTTGGAATTAACACATACACACTGCTATGTATAAAATAGATCATCAACAAGGAACTACTGTATAGCACAGGGAACTACACTCAACATTTTGCAATAACCTATAAGGGGAAATAATCTGAAAAAGAATAGATATTTTTATTGACATCATCTATCAATGACAGTTAAAGTGTAGCCTAAGGGAAGCTGGTGGTGAGTGCTTCTGACCCTGAAGACTTCAATCATCTAAAGTTTGGACTCTGCCTACTTCCCAAGGCCCTTAATGAACATATGTATAGCCGTAGCTTAAAAACTTCCCCAGTTTGGGTTTCGGGGAGACACTGATTTTGAAAAAGCCCTGGTGTTCTCCTTACATGAATGGGACTCTTCCTACTGCTAAAACATGTCTGTCACACCCAGAGGATGGTATACCGTCTGATCGGGAAGAGTTTGGAAAAGGCATCTCATCTCCTCATCTCCTGGTGCTCGGGTTCACCCCTCCAGCGTCTTTACTAACAGTCTCCCCACTTGGAGATGTCAGCACTGTCAACATCCTGTTGCGTACAGTTTGGAATTTGTCCAGAGGATGAAGCGGAAGGATGAGGAACAAAGAGAGACAAGTCCTAGGTGTTCAGACAGGCACATGTCACTCTAATTTCCAATCAGGAAGACGAATTGACCAAAGGCTAGGGTTGCCCATGGAAACAGTATAGGGCTTGAGGAAATCCCGCTGCTTTGTGGCCAGTTCCCATAAACACAAGTTGAACAATGGAACTCAGGGGCAGTAAAATTCACAAAACTGCAGAGTTGAAAATATCCATCACTGAAAAATGTCTTGAGGAAAGTCAGAGAAAAGGACTTGTAAGCAAGGGAGAATGGCAGGAAAGGGATTTGAGGAGGTAGAAAGGACTCGCCATTAAGCACAAGAAAAGGAGCTGAACATTGCCAACATTGCAGTTGGCCAAAAAGGGTGTATGTGTTTTTTTCTGTATATATTCAAGAAAAGGGCATACACTTTTTTAGCCAACCAAACAGGTGGGCACTGGAAGTCAAAACTACAAAAGATATCACTTCGCATCAGTCAGAAGAGCCATCCTCATAAAGCGTAAACAACAGAAATGCAGGACAGGGCAAGGAGAAGAGGGAGCCCTGTGAGACTTATAGTGGAAATGTATATTGCCAACGGCCATTCTGGAGAAGTGTATTGTGTTTACTAAAGCATCTAAAAAATGAGCTACAGAGCATAGGGCACTTGCACTCATGGGCGTATATCTTGGGAAAAACAAAAATCGAGAGGACACAGGCACCCCAATGTTTACCCCCTCTCTGTTTAAAAGATCCTCGACTAGGATATAACTTAAATGTCTCTGGAGGGAAAAAATGGATAGAGATGTGGTACTTAGGTAGAGTGGAATATTATTCAGCCTGGAAATCAATGAAATATGGCCAGTTGTAACAACTCCAGAGGAGTTACGTATGATCATTCTAAGTGACAGAATTCAAAAAGAAAAAGACACATATCATAAGATATCACTTAAAGGTGGAATCCAAAATGGCTACACATGAAATAAATTACAAAACAAAAACATAGTCAAATATGTAGAAAACACGCATAAGGCTGCTAAACGGGAAAGGTGGGGAGGGGTGAGGCATCATCCAGGAGGTTGAAATTAGCAAAGATACCATTCCAAATACCAAACTGATAATCAACAAGGCCTACACGGTAGCTAAAAGAACTGCACTCAGCACACTCAAGTCACCGGAAAAGAATATATACGACTGGTAAGAATCTGAAAAAGAATTTATTGATGTCTCTCTGTACGTGAATCAAGTGGATGTACAGCAGCAAGAAACAGAGCTTTGAAAATCAGCTGTAACCAATATAGTAATAAATTGAAAAAAATAAACGACAGAGAGACAGAGAAAACCTCTTACAACTTTTCCTCAGGGACGGTGATGCAACATGGATTGAACACATCTAGACCCACAGCAGGATGAGACATAAGGCTGGAAACTGTTTGCGCTAAGAGAAATGTGAGGTTGGGTGAGGAAATGCACACCCTTTAAAGTAATACTACCTGGTACCCATTCAATGGGTCCCAAATCTGCAGGTTCAAGCGATCTTCCTACAGCTAAAACATGCATGGAAAACCCAGAGGACTGTACACCATGTGATCGGGAGATGTGTCTAAAATGCACCTCATTTATCCTCTCCTGGTGCTCCTGTTCACCATTCCAGCCACGTTACTTAGAATCTCCCCACTTGGAGAATCAGCACATTTCAAATTCTGTTTCACACATTTTGCAAATTGTGAGGAGGATGAACGGGAAGAGGGGGAACCAATGAGAGAATAGTTGTAGGGGTTTGGACGGGCACATATCACTCTAATTTCCCATTAAGAATAAGAATTAAAGAAAGGCTCAGCCTGCCTCGCCGGAGCCAAAATAGGGCCTGAAGCAATCCTGCGGGTTTGAGGCCAGCTCACAAAAGAGCAACTTAAAAAATGGAGCTCAGGGTCACTGCAATTCACAAACCTGCAGAGTTATAAATGAAAACTAACGTCCAAAAATATGTTGAGGTAAGGCAAAGAAGAGGATCTGAATGCAAGACAGAATTGCAAGAAACAGATTTCAAGAGATAGATTGGACTCGTCTTTAACGCACATGAAAAGCGGCAGAATTTCGACAATGATGCAGTTGGCCCAAAAGGGCGTATGCGTTTTTTCCTGATTATATCCAGGAAAAAACGCATACGCACTTTATGGGCAACGAAGCAAGCAAGCAATGCAAATGTGCACAACAAAGAAGTCTCACTTCCCACTGGTCAAAAGGGCCATCCTAAAAAATTGTAAAAACCAGAAATGCAGGACAGGCCATGGAGAACAGGGAGCCTTTATACGCTGATGGGCAGTGTGTGAACTGCCGAGAGCCACTCTGGAGAAGTGTATGGTGGTTCCTAAATCATCTAAAAAACAGAGCTACAGAGCATAGGACACTTCCAATCATGGGAGTATATCTAGGGAAGTCTAAAAATCAACAAGACACAAGCACACCACAGTTTAGGGCTACTCTGTTTACAAGAACCTCAACTTCAGTACACCTTAAATATCCCAGGAAAGAGAACAATGGATAAAGAAGATGTGGTACTTATGTACAATGGAATATCTCTTCACCATGAAATCAATGTAATAAGGCTAGTAGAAGGATAAAGAGTGGATTTAGGTCCAATAATACTACTTGAAATAAGTCAAACAGAAAAAGAAACATATCATAAGATATCACTTATAGAGGGAGGGTAAATATGGCTGCACAAGAAATGAATTACAGAACAGAACAGTGTCTCACATTTAGAAAACACACTTATGTCAGCTTAAGGGGAAAGGAGAGGTGGGGTGATGCATAAAACCAGAGTTTGAAATTAGCACAGATACCGTTCAATAAACCAAATAGGTATTAGACAAGATCTACACCTTGCTCAATGAACTGGCCTCAACACACCCTATACACCACAGAGAAATATATCTGAGTAATAAGAATCTTAAAACCCATGTATTGATATATCTCCATAAGGGAATCAAGTGTGTGCAGAGCGGCACAAACACAGCAGTGAAAATGAGCTAAACCCCATTATAGAAATAAATTTTAAAAACAAAACACTGAAACAATGAAAGAGAGAAAAATTCTTACAAAATTCGCTCAGGGGCTGTGATGCAACCTGGATTGACCACATATAAACCCACAGCTGGATAAGACATAAGGCTGGACACTTGGGGCTGAGAGGATTGGTGAGCTTTGGTGAGCAACTGCCGAAAGTTTAATGCAATACTTCATGCTACTCATTCCAAGGGTCCCAACACTCCAGGTTGAAGGGAATCTTCCTACAGCTAAACCATGCTTGGGAAACCCAGCGACTGGTATACCATATGATCGGGAAAGGTTTCTAAAACACACCTCATTTTTCCTCTCCTGGGGCTCCGGATCGACATTCCAGCCGCTTTACTAACAACATCCCCACATGGAGAGTCAATGCCTTTAAGTTGTGGTATCGCACAGTCTGCAGTTAGTGCGGAGGATGAATGGGAATAGGCTGAACCAGTGAGAAACTAGCTGTAGTGGTTTCAATGGGCACATGTCACTCTAATTTCACATCAGTAAGAAGAATTAACCAAAGGCACAGCAAGGTGCCCCAGAAGAAGAATAGAGCTTCAAGGAATCCTGTGGTTATGGGGCAAGATCACAAAAATAAGAGCTGAAAAATGGAGCTAAGGGCCACTGCAATTCAAAAACCTGCAGAGTTATAAAGGCCAACTATTTTCAAAAAATATATTGAGGTAAGGCTATGAAGAAGCATTGAAAGCAAGGCAGAATTGCAGGAAACCGATTTCAGGAGGTACACTGGAATTGCATTTAAAACATATGAAGAGAGTCAGAACCTCGACAGTGATGCACTTGGCCAAAAAGGGCGTATGTGTTTTTTCCTGAATATAGTCAGGAAAAAATGCATACACACTTTTTGGCCAATCAAGCAAACTTGCAAAGGAAATCTGCACTACAATGAAGTCTCACTTCCCCCAGGTCAAAAGGGCCAGCTGAAAAAAGTGTAAAATCCATAAAGGCACGACAGGCCATGGAGAACTGGGAGCCTTCTTCTGCTGATGGGCGGGATGTAAATTGCCAACAGCCACTCTGGAGAAGTGTATGGTGTTTCCTGAAAATTCTAAAAAACAAAGCAACAGAGCCTAGGGCACTTCCACTTATGGTCCTATAGTTTAGGGAAATTAAAATCAAAAAGACACAGCCACCCCAAAGTTTGGGATGGCTTTGTTTACAAGAACCTCATATACGGTACAAGTTCAATATCGCAGAAAGTGAAAAATGGATAAAGAAGTTGTGGTACTTATGTACAATGCAATATCACTCAGCAATGAAATCTATGTCATCAGGCCCGTAGCAGCATAATGAGTGGATTAAGTACGATGAATCTAACTGAAATAAGTCACACAGAGAAAGAAACATCATAAGATATCACTAATACACGGAATGTAAACTCGGCTACACAGGAACTGAATTCCAAAACAGAACAGGGTCTCAAATTTAGAAAACCAACTTATGCTTGCTTAAGGGGAAAGGTGAGTTGGGGTGCTGCATAAAACCAGAGATTGAAATGAGCACAGATAAAGTTCTATAAGCCAAATATGGAATAGACAAGAGCTACTCCTTGCTCAACGAAATGGACTCAACACCCCATATTCAACGCCTAGGAATATACCTGCCTAGTAAGAATCATAAAAGCTATGGATTTATATATCTCTGTAAGAGAATCAAGAGTGTGTACAGCGGCATTAAAGCAGTGAAAATCAGCTAAATCCCATATTAAAAATAAATTTCTTAAACAAAACACAATGACAGTGAAATAGAGAGCAATACTTAAGTAATTCATTCAAGGCTTCTGAGGCAACCTGCATTTACCATATCTACACCCAGAGCTGGGTGACACATAAGGCTGGACACTTGGGGCTCATAAGATTGGTGAGGTTCGGTGAGCAAATGCAGACCCTTTGAAGTCATATTGCATGGTACCCATTCCATGGGTCTCAACTCTCCAGGTTTAAGGGATTCTTCCTTCAGCTAAAACATGCATGTGGAACCCAGAGTATGATCCACCGTGTGATCGAGAACCGTGTTCAAATGTGTCTCACTTTTCGTTCCCTGGTACTCGGGTGCAACATTCCAGACGCTTTACTAACACTCTCCTCACTTGGAGAGTGAGTGCCTTTAACCTCCTGTTTGGCCCAGTTTGCAATTTCTGCGGAAGATGAACAGGAATAGGGAGAACCAATGAGAGACTAGCTGGAGGTGTCTGGACGGGCAAATTTAACTCTCATTTCCCACAGGGAAGAGGAATAAACCAAAGGCTCAGCATGCCGTGCCGGAACCAGATTAGGGCCTGAAGCCATCCTGCGGTGTTGCGGCCAGGTCACAAGAAAGCGAGTTGAAGAAAGGAGCTCAGGGGCACTGTAATTCACAAACCTGCAGATTTATAAATGACAGTTATTGTCCGAAAATATACTGAAGTAGGGCTGCCAAGAGGACTTGAATGCGGGGCAGAATTGCAGGAAACCGATTTTAGGAGGAATCGGAATTGGATTGCATTTAAAACACAGGAAAAGAGGCAGAATGTCGACAATGATGCACTTGGCCAAAAAGGGCGTATGCGTTTTTTCCTGAATATATTCAGGAAAAAACGCATACGCCCTTTTTGGCCAACCAAGCAAGCTTGCAAAGGAAATCTGCACTACAATGAAGTTTCACTTCCCCCCGGTCAAAAGGGCCATCTGAAAAAAGTGTAAAATCCAGAAAGGCAGGACAGGCCATGGAGAACTGGGAGCCTTGTTATGCTGATGGGCTGGATGTAAATTGCCAACAGCCGCTCTGTAGAAGTGTATGGTGTTTCCTGAAACATCTAAAAAACAAAGCAACAGAGTCTAGGGCACTTCCACTTATGGTCCTATAGCTTAGGGAAATTAAAATCAAAAAGACACAGCCACCCCAAAATTTGGGACGGCTCTTTTTACAGGAATCTCTTCTGTGGCACAAGTTAAATATCCCAGAGAGCAAATAATGGATAAAGAAGTTGCGGTACTTATGTACAACAGAATACCACTCAGCAATGAAATCTATGTCACCAGGCCCGTACCAGCATAATGAGTGGATTGAGGCACGATGATTCTAAGTGAAATAAGTCACACAGAAAAAGAAACATCCTAAGGTATCACTAATACACGGAATGTGAACTTGGCTACACATGAACTGAATTACAAAACAGAACAGGGTCTCAAATTTAGAAAACCAACTTATGCTTGCTTAAGGGGGAAGGTGAGTTGGGGTGCTGCATAAAAGCAGAGTTTGAAATTAGCACAGATACCGTTCCATAAGCCAAATATGTAATAGACAAGACCTACCCCTTGCTCAACGAAATGGATTCAACAATGAGGTATCACCTCACACCTGGTAGAATAGGCATCATAGAAAATCTACAAACAAAAAATGCTGGAAAGGGTGTGGAGAAAAGGAACCCTCTTCCACTATTGTTGGGAATATAAATTGATACAGTCATTATGGAGAACAATATGGAATTTCTTAAGAAACTAACAATAGAATTACCATATGATACAGCAATCCCAGTACTGGACATATACCCAGACAAAACCATAAATCAAAAAGAGTCATTCACCGCAATGATCATTGCATCACTATTTACAATATCGAGGTAATGGAAGCAACCTAAATGCCTACAGACAGACGAATGCATAAAGCTGTGGTACATATATAAAATGGAATATTACTAAGCCATGAAAAGGAATGAAATTGGGTCATTTGTAGAGACGTCGATGGATCTAGAGACTGTCATACAGAGTGAAGTAAGTCAGAAAGAGAAAAACAAATCTTGTATATTCATGCATATATGTGGAACCTAGAAAAACTGTACAGATTAACCATTTTGCAAGGCATAAATAGAGCAACAGATGTAGACAACAAACGTATGGACAACAAGGGGGGAAAGCTGTTGGGGGGGTGGTGGTGGGAGGAGTTGAGAGACTGGGATTGGCATGTATACATTTATATGTATAAAATAGATAACCAATAAGAACCTGCTGTATAAAAATATAAAATAAAATTCAAAATTAAAAAGAAATAAAATTTAAAAAATAAAACAGAAAAAACAATTATTCCCTGCACATACATGTATTCATATGAATAAATTATTTCCATGCTTATATCTGTAAATACAAAAAAGAGGAATAAAATCTACCTTGAACCAAAAACGAAAAAGAGAAAAAAACACAGAACCCACCAGTTACACAGAGGAAAACCGTATCAGGGCACTTGCTCCAGTTGTAAACAATTCTGAAGTTGGTCAGTGGTGGGGAATCGTCTCCCATTCAGCCAGCAGCCCCCACGCAACAAGCGTCCTCATTGCAAAGCTGGGGCACCGTGCCGAGGCATCTGTGAGTAAACGTGAGCTGAGCCCCAGGCCAGTTGCTGCTGAACTATTCCCACCCGTCCCAGGTAAAACACCTGAATATATACAAGGACTTGAAAGCCTAGAGGAAGGGCCATAGAGCCACACGAGTGACAGCATGCCGGCCGACTTGGTGCCTGCAGGCCAGCCAGGATGGTCCTGGCCCTGGGTGCTCTTCTGGAAGATTTCCATTTCCCTGCCTGAGATACCCGTCCTGTCCCTGCCCCCACTGCTTTTTTCCTTCCTCACCTCTGCCCAGGGAGAAATTCCAGCAGCAGGTATGGGTGACACATCCTCTTCTTTAGCAGGTGGCAGCCTGGCAACTGCTGCAGAAAGCCCAGCAGAGCCCCACTCACACTGGGCCACCCACAAAGCCGTGGCCTCTCACTCCCTCCCACCAGCCCAGCCCCGAGACTGCTGACAGGGCAGAGAAAATGGTGTCAGGCACGGCTGCAGGGGCTCTTGCTGCCTGGAGTGGTATTTATATTGATCTCAACCCAGGCACACCTGGGGAGGGCTGGCCGGCACGGTAAGGCTGCCCAGGTCAGCCAATCATCACCCCTCAGGGGCTCAAAGTTGCAGAAAATGGAACTTGCTGAACCGGCCAGGTCCAAGGAACAGGTGTGGGCTCCTGAGAGTCAGGATAGACAAGGGGCTGCAGCTTTGGCTTGTTTTCTAATCATTTTATCTGGCCCATGAGTGGGAGACAACTTCAAGAAAACCCTCTCCTAATGAGAGGAACCCAGGAGTCAGGGAGAGGAGGGGTGGGTGGTGGTTGGAGACAGAGGCCTGGTGCCCCGGGTGCAGTGGAAGTCTCTGGAAGACCAGGTGGAGGGAGGCCTCACGGAGTGATGCCCAGGGTCACAGACCTGTCGCAGCTGCTGTTTGTTAGTTCAAGTCCTGCTCTGAGGTGCTCTGTGTCAGCTCTGAGCGACAGGTGAGCTGGGGGTGCTCTGCAATGAGGGCTATGTGCACGGTTCCTGTGTGCCCAGCCCTGCCACGGTACCTGCAAGGGTAGCTCTGTATCCTGGGAGGGGCCTGACCACGAGAGCCCCGTGGGCTGGGGTGGGGGTGGGGTACCTGCCCAGGTGAGCTCCATATTCTGCGATTGGTCTGACCACGAGAGCCCCATGGGCTGCTGGGGACCTGGTAAAGGATGTCAGGACAGTCAGTGAAGCCACCGAAGATATACCTCCAGTTGCTCCTAATTCCTACACCCTGCTGGTCATTCTACCAACCACCAGGACATGGTATTCTGTATTAGTCTTCAATGATGCCTTCTTTTGTATTCCATTAGTCCCAGAGTCACAAGAAATTTTGCCTTGTGAGTGGCAGGACTCAACATACAACTAAAACAATACTTCCGGGTCGTCTGGCCCCAAGGGTGCAAAAATTCCCACACCATCTTTGGGGAAAGCTTAGCTAAAGACCTAAAAGTTCTACCTCTGGAAAAGGAAACCCTCCTTCAATATGCAGACGACATTCTGATCGCCAGCCCTACTAAGGAGGCCTCTGAACTACCAAGCCAATAAAGGATAGAAGTTGTCCAAGAAAAAGCTCAAATATCACAGACTGCAGTGACCTGCCTGGGCTTCATTCTCACAGAAGGTCAGAGAAGCCCATCCCAGGAAAGGGAAGAAACCATTTTCAGCCTTACCCCTTTCTAAAACTAGAAGACAGCTTAGGGGTTCCTGGGGAGGCCAGGGTTTGCTGCTTCTGGATCCCTAACTACAGTCTACTAGCTGGGCCTCTATATGAAACACTGAAAGGAAAAGATGATGATCCTTTTGAATAGAATCCAGAAGTGGCCTTTCAAGAATGGAAAGAGCAGTCAATTCAGACCCTTGCCCTGGAACTCCCTAATTTAGCTAAACCCTTTGACCTTTACATTCCCGGTGAAAGGTGAATCGCCATTGGAGAATTAGTGCAAAAACTGGGGCCACTTGAAATGGAACAATGCAAGAATGCCATCCAGGTAGGATAAACTACGGTCACTAAGGGGCTTTGCCCACTGCCACATCTGGCCAAGATACTGGCGGTATCTAAAAACCTGGAAATCAGCAGCCCAAAAGGCCACCTCCCTCCTAAGGGAAAAGGACCCCACGTGGTGATCCTAACCACCAACCATGCCCTGAAGTTGCAGGGTTCGCTCCGTGGGCACACCGACCTCGAGTGAGGAGGCCCTCCAACTCCAACATCCAGAGAGATAACCGGGGGCAACAGGGCACCATGACGACTCGTCTGAACATCACTTGACCTGGAGTTTCTCTCATAAAACAACAAGAGTGTGTCCCAAAAGAGTAGACTACTGCTTGCAGGACTTACTGCACCCAGAGGGGAGCTAATAATCTTGGCGGGGGAACAGTATACCACACTGTCACCATAGAAAAGCCTACAGACACCGTGATGATGGTGGCCAATAAGACCGGCTGGACTCCTGTTTACTTCAAAAGGCTGTTGACTCAGTGGCCATCATGGTCCTTGATCACCACTGACCCTGGACTGTCTGGGAGTTGAGCGGGCAGGGCTCTGACACCTGGTGCTGTTTGTACGTTAATTCAGGGGCCTAATTGAAGAAAGCGCAGACTACTGGTCAGAGCATCTAGGCTGGCAGAAACGGTCAGCCTAAGGTGGCCGAACAAATGTGGGGCGGGGTGAAACCGGCCCCCACAGCGTCTCTGCACATCTCTTTCCTGGATCCTTAAAGGTCATTAGAATCTATAACACTTCCAATGCTGGTGCTCAGGTGGACGAGCAGGGAGGCAGGGGTCCTGGGGACAATCAACGTCACCGGGAGGCTGCTGGGGAGAAGCTCTGACCCTCGCCCCAGGGTATGAGGGCTCCCAACTCAGCACTCAGCAGTTACAGAAGAAGGGTCTGCACCCTCAGCACTCCAAGAATGAGGAACGGGACAAAAGGCAGAGGAGGGGTTTGTCCCCAGCAAAGCCCATTAAAAATCCCTGGGAGATAAAAATAGAATCTGGGCAATAAAGTCAAGTCTAACCTTTTTTATCCTTTGTGCTTTGTCTAATTTCACGTGCTCCTAGGGTCCCGCATGCAGAGGTTCCACACCCGGCACTTCAGACCAGATTTCCTAGTGCAGAATGGCTGGGTCGACACCTCAGCTCCTGGGGCCCAGTGCAGACTCCACGATATAGAGCCTGAGCTACAGCCAACCCGGCCCTCGAGAGCTCCGCCGCCTCCCTCCCTCCCACTGACTCTGACAGGATCTCTACACAGCAGCCCAGCCCACAGCCCACGGGGTAGTGCATGCTCTCACCTCTCCATTCTCTGATCAAAATATAAAGTTTCCTTTGCTTGTGAACCAAACTCAGTCTCGATCTGTTGGCCCCAATGACACTGGGCAGGGGGACACTCGTTGGGGTCCACTCTGGAGGATCAGTAACAGAAATTGAGACTATTGTAACCTCAATGAACAGATGTGTGAGCCAAACTGTAGTTAACATAGAACAGTGTATAAGGCTCGGGTAAAATAAGATGTTTTTAACACTTCCATTTGATATTTCCATCACTTTTTATAAGCAAGTTCAGTGAAAAGGTTTGTCTTATTTGTCAGGTCAATATTAGAGAAACGAAGTGATTTCTTTCCAAGGATGTACATCTAATAATCTTGGTTAAACCTTCAATCTTGTTTTAAATGCTTTTCCATTGAAAATGATACCTCTCTTTCAGCTCCCCCATTTCTGAGAAGTATAAAATCTTATAATTTATTATTACCAAAGGGGAAAGGTGGGAGGAGGGATAAATTAACAGTTTGGAATTAACACATACACACTGCTATGTATAAAATAGATCATCAACAAGGAACTACTGTATAGCACAGGGAACTACACTCAACATTTTGCAATAACCTATAAGGGGAAATAATCTGAAAAAGAATAGATATTTTTATTGACATCATCTATCAATGACAGTTAAAGTGTAGCCTAAGGGAAGCTGGTGGTGAGTGCTTCTGACCCTGAAGACTTCAATCATCTAAAGTTTGGACTCTGCCTACTTCCCAAGGCCCTTAATGAACATATGTGTAGCCGTAGCTTAAAAACTTCCCCAGTTTGGGTTTCGGGGAGACACTGATTTTGAAAAAGCCCTGGTGTTCTCCTTACATGAATGGGACTCTTCCTACTGCTAAAACATGTCTGTCACACCCAGAGGATGGTATACCGTCTGATCGGGAAGAGTTTGGAAAAGGCATCTCATCTCCTCATCTCCTGGTGCTCGGGTTCACCCCTCCAGCGTCTTTACTAACAGTCTCCCCACTTGGAGATGTCAGCACTGTCAACATCCTGTTGCGTACAGTTTGGAATTTGTCCAGAGGATGAAGCGGAAGGATGAGGAACAAAGAGAGACAAGTCCTAGGTGTTCAGACAGGCACATGTCACTCTAATTTCCAATCAGGAAGACGAATTGACCAAAGGCTAGGGTTGCCCATGGAAACAGTATAGGGCTTGAGGAAATCCCGCTGCTTTGTGGCCAGTTCCCATAAACACAAGTTGAACAATGGAACTCAGGGGCAGTAAAATTCACAAAACTGCAGAGTTGAAAATATCCATCACTGAAAAATGTCTTGAGGAAAGTCAGAGAAAAGGACTTGTAAGCAAGGGAGAATGGCAGGAAAGGGATTTGAGGAGGTAGAAAGGACTCGCCATTAAGCACAAGAAAAGGAGCTGAACATTGCCAACATTGCAGTTGGCCAAAAAGGGTGTATGTGTTTTTTTCTGTATATATTCAAGAAAAGGGCATACACTTTTTTAGCCAACCAAACAGGTGGGCACTGGAAGTCAATACTACAAAAGATATCACTTCGCATCAGTCAGAAGAGCCATCCTCATAAAGCGTAAACAACAGAAATGCAGGACAGGGCAAGGAGAAGAGGGAGCCCTGTGAGACTTATAGTGGAAATGTATATTGCCAACGGCCATTCTGGAGAAGTGTATTGTGTTTACTAAAGCATCTAAAAAATGAGCTACAGAGCATAGGGCACTTGCACTCATGGGCGTATATCTTGGGAAAAACAAAAATCGAGAGGACACAGGCACCCCAATGTTTACCCCCTCTCTGTTTAAAAGATCCTCGACTAGGATATAACTTAAATGTCTCTGGAGGGAAAAAATGGATAGAGATGTGGTACTTAGGTAGAGTGGAATATTATTCAGCCTGGAAATCAATGAAATATGGCCAGTTGTAACAACTCCAGAGGAGTTACGTATGATCATTCTAAGTGACAGAATTCAAAAAGAAAAAGACACATATCATAAGATATCACTTAAAGGTGGAATCCAAAATGGCTACACATGAAATAAATTACAAAACAAAAACATAGTCAAATATGTAGAAAACACGCATAAGGCTGCTAAACGGGAAAGGTGGGGAGGGGTGAGGCATCATCCAGGAGGTTGAAATTAGCAAAGATACCATTCCAAATACCAAACTGATAATCAACAAGGCCTACACGGTAGCTAAAAGAACTGCACTCAGCACACTCAAGTCACCGGAAAAGAATATATACGACTGGTAAGAATCTGAAAAAGAATTTATTGATGTCTCTCTGTACGTGAATCAAGTGGATGTACAGCAGCAAGAAACAGAGCTTTGAAAATCAGCTGTAACCAATATAGTAATAAATTGAAAAAAATAAATGACAGAGAGACAGAGAAAACCTCTTACAACTTTTCCTCAGGGACGGTGATGCAACATGGATTGAACACATCTAGACCCACAGCAGGATGAGACATAAGGCTGGAAACTGTTTGCGCTAAGAGAAATGTGAGGTTGGGTGAGGAAATGCACACCCTTTAAAGTAATACTACCTGGTACCCATTTAATGGGTCCCAAATCTGCAGGTTCAAGGGATCTTCCTACAGCTAAAACATGCATGGAAAACCCAGAGGACTGTACACCATGTGATCGGGAGATGTGTCTAAAATGCACCTCATTTATCCTCTCCTGGTGCTCCTGTTCACCATTCCAGCCACGTTACTTAGAATCTCCCCACGTGGAGAATCAGCACATTTCAAATTCTGTTTCACACATTTTGCAAATTGTGAGGAGGATGAATGGGAAGAGGGGGAACCAATGAGAGAATAGTTGTAGGGGTTTGGACGGGCACATATCACTCTAATTTCCCATTAAGAATAAGAATTAAAGAAAGGCTCAGCCTGCCTCGCCGGAGCCAAAATAGGGCCTGAAGCAATCCTGCGGGTTTGAGGCCAGCTCACAAAAGAGCAACTTAAAAAATGGAGCTCAGGGTCACTGCAATTCACAAACCTGCAGAGTTATAAATGAAAACTAACGTCCAAAAATATGTTGAGGTAAGGCAAAGAAGAGGATCTGAATGCAAGACAGAATTGCAAGAAACAGATTTCAAGAGATAGATTGGACTCGTCTTTAACGCACATGAAAAGCGGCAGAATTTCGACAATGATGCAGTTGGCCCAAAAGGGCGTATGCGTTTTTTCCTGATTATATCCAGGAAAAAACGCATACGCACTTTATGGGCAACGAAGCAAGCAAGCAATGCAAATGTGCACAACAAAGAAGTCTCACTTCCCACTGGTCAAAAGGGCCATCCTAAAAAATTGTAAAAACCAGAAATGCAGGACAGGCCATGGAGAACAGGGAGCCTTTATACGCTGATGGGCAGTGTGTGAACTGCCGAGAGCCACTCTGGAGAAGTGTATGGTGGTTCCTAAATCATCTAAAAACAGAGCTACAGAGCATAGGACACTTCCAATCATGGGAGTATATCTAGGGAAGTCTAAAAATCAACAAGACACAAGCACACCACAGTTTAGGGCTACTCTGTTTACAAGAACCTCAACTTCAGTACACCTTAAATATCCCAGGAAAGAGAACAATGGATAAAGAAGATGTGGTACTTATGTACAATGGAATATCTCTTCACCATGAAATCAATGTAATAAGGCTAGTAGAAGGATAAAGAGTGGATTTAGGTCCGATAATACTACTTGAAATAAGTCAAACAGAAAAAGAAACATATCATAAGATATCACTTATAGAGGGAGGGTAAATATGGCTGCACAAGAAATGAATTACAGAACAGAACAGTGTCTCACATTTAGAAAACACACTTATGTCAGCTTAAGGGGAAAGGAGAGGTGGGGTGATGCATAAAACCAGAGTTTGAAATTAGCACAGATACCGTTCAATAAACCAAATAGGTATTAGACAAGATCTACACCTTGCTCAATGAACTGGCCTCAACACACCCTATACACCACAGAGAAATATATCTGAGTAATAAGAATCTTAAAACCCATGTATTGATATATCTCCATAAGGGAATCAAGTGTGTGCAGAGCGGCACAAACACAGCAGTGAAAATGAGCTAAACCCCATTATAGAAATAAATTTTAAAAACAAAACACTGAAACAATGAAAGAGAGAAAAATTCTTACAAAATTCACTCAGGGGCTGTGATGCAACCTGGATTGACCACATATAAACCCACAGCTGGATAAGACATAAGGCTGGACACTTGGGGCTGAGAGGATTGGTGAGCTTTGGTGAGCAACTGCCGAAAGTTTAATGCAATACTTCATGCTACTCATTCCAAGGGTCCCAACACTCCAGGTTGAAGGGAATCTTCCTACAGCTAAACCATGCTTGGGAAACCCAGTGACTGGTATACCATATGATCGGGAAAGGTTTCTAAAACACACCTCATTTTTCCTCTCCTGGGGCTCCGGATCGACATTCCAGCCGCTTTACTAACAACATCCCCACATGGAGAGTCAATGCCTTTAAGTTGTGGTATCGCACAGTCTGCAGTTAGTGCGGAGGATGAATGGGAATAGGCTGAACCAGTGAGAAACTAGCTGTAGTGGTTTCAATGGGCACATGTCACTCTAATTTCACATCAGTAAGAAGAATTAACCAAAGGCACAGCAAGGTGCCCCAGAAGAAGAATAGAGCTTCAAGGAATCCTGTGGTTATGGGGCAAGATCACAAAAATAAGAGCTGAAAAATGGAGCTAAGGGCCACTGCAATTCAAAAACCTGCAGAGTTATAAAGGCCAACTATTTTCAAAAAATATATTGAGGTAAGGCTATGAAGAAGCATTGAAAGCAAGGCAGAATTGCAGGAAACCGATTTCAGGAGGTACACTGGAATTGCATTTAAAACATATGAAGAGAGTCAGAACCTCGACAGTGATGCACTTGGCCAAAAAGGGCGTATGTGTTTTTTCCTGAATATAGTCAGGAAAAAATGCATACACACTTTTTGGCCAACCAAGCAAACTTGCAAAGGAAATCTGCACTACAATGAAGTCTCACTTCCCCCAGGTCAAAAGGGCCAGCTGAAAAAAGTGTAAAATCCATAAAGGCACGACAGGCCATGGAGAACTGGGAGCCTTCTTCTGCTGATGGGCGGGATGTAAATTGCCAACAGCCACTCTGGAGAAGTGTATGGTGTTTCCTGAAACATCTAAAAAACAAAGCAACAGAGCCTAGGGCACTTCCACTTATGGTCCTATAGTTTAGGGAAATTAAAATCAAAAAGACACAGCCACCCCAAAGTTTGGGATGGCTTTGTTTACAAGAACCTCATATACGGTACAAGTTCAATATCGCAGAAAGTGAAAAATGGATAAAGAAGTTGTGGTACTTATGTACAATGCAATATCACTCAGCAATGAAATCTATGTCATCAGGCCCGTAACAGCATAATGAGTGGATTAAGTACGATGAATCTAACTGAAATAAGTCACACAGAGAAAGAAACATCATAAGATATCACTAATACACGGAATGTAAACTTGGCTACACAGGAACTGAAGTCCAAAACAGAACAGGGTCTCAAATTTAGAAAACCAACTTATGCTTGCTTAAGGGGAAAGGTGAGTTGGGGTGCTGCATAAAACCAGAGATTGAAATGAGCACAGATAAAGTTCTATAAGCCAAATATGGAATAGACAAGAGCTACTCCTTGCTCAACGAAATGGACTCAACACCCCATATTCAACGCCTAGGAATATACCTGCCTAGTAAGAATCATAAAAGCTATGGATTTATATATCTCTGTAAGAGAATCAAGAGTGTGTACAGCGACATTAAAGCAGTGAAAATCAACTAAATCCCATATTAAAAATAAATTTCTTAAACAAAACACAATGACAGTGAAATAGAGAGCAATACTTAAGTAATTCATTCAAGGCTTCTGAGGCAACCTGCATTTACCATATCTACACCCAGAGCTGGGTGACACATAAGGCTGGACACTTGGGGCTCATAAGATTGGTGAGGTTCGGTGAGCAAATGCAGACCCTTTGAAGTCATATTGCATGGTACCCATTCCACGGGTCTCAACTCTCCAGGTTTAAGGGATTCTTCCTTCAGCTAAAACATGCATGTGGAACCTAGCGTATGATCAACCATGTGATAGGGAGACGTGTTCAAATATGTCTCAGTTTTCGTACCCTGGTACTCGGGTGCAACATTCCAGACGCTTTACTAACACTCTCCCGACTTGGAGAGTCAGTCCCTTTAACCTCCTGTTTGGCCCAGTTTGCGATTTCTGCGGAAGATGAACAGGAATAGCGAGAACCAATGAGAGACTAGCTGGAGGTGTCTGGACGGGCAAATTTAACTCATATTTCCCACCAGGAAGAGGAATTAACCAAAGGCTCAGCGTGCCGTGCCGGAACCAGATTAGGGCCTGAAACCATCCTGCGGTGTTGCGGCCAGGTCACAAGAAAGCGAATTGAAGAAAGGAGCTCAGGGGCACTGTAATTCACAAACCTGCAGAGTTATAAATGACAGCTATCATCCAAAAATATACTGAAGTAAGGCTGCCAAGAGGACTTGAAAGCGGGGCAGAATTGCAGGAAACCGATTTCAGGAGGTAGACTGGAATTGCATTGAAAGGACAGGAAAAGAGGCAGAATGTCGACAATGATGCACTTGGCCAAAAAGGGCGTATGCGTTTTTTCCTGAATATATTCAGGAAAAAACGCATACGCCCTTTTTGGCCAACCAAGCAAGCTTGCAAAGGAAATCTGCACTACAATGAAGTCTCACATCCCCCCGGTCAAAAGGGCCATCTGAAAAAAGTGTAAAATCCAGAAAGGCAGGACAGGCCATGGAGAACTGGGAGCCTTCTTATTCTGATGGGCGGATGTAAATTGCCAACAGCCACTTGGGAGAAGTGTATGGTGTTTCCTGAAACATCTAGAAAACAAAGCAACAGAGCCTAGGGCACTTCCACTTATGGTCCTATAGCTTAGGGAAATTAAAATCAAAAAGACACAGCCACCCCAAAGTTTGGGACTCCTCTGTTTACAAGAACCTCATTTACAGTACAAGTTCAATATCACAGAAAGTGAAAAATGGATAAAGAACTTGTGGTACTTACGTACAATGCACTTTCACTCAGCAATGAAATCTATGTCATCAGGCCCGTAGCAGCATAATGAGTGGATTCAGGTACGATGATTCTAACTGAAATAAGTCACACAGAAATAGAAACATCATAAGATATCACTAATACACGGAATGTAAACTTGGCTACACAGGAACTGAATTGCAAAACAGAACAGGGTCTCAAATTTAGAAAACCAACTTATGCTTGCTTAAGGGGAAAGGTGAGTTGGGGTGCTGCATAAAACCAGAGATTGAAATGAGCACAGATAAAGTTCCTTAAGCCAAATATGGAATAGACAAGAGCTACTCCTTGCTCAACGAAATGGACTCAACACCCCATATTAAACGCCTAAGAATGTACCTGACTAGTAAGTATCTTAAATCCTATGGATTGCTATGTCTCCGAAAAAGAATCAAGCGTGTGTACAGGGGCATAAACGCAGCAGTGATAGGATTGGAGAGGTTCGGTGAGCAAATGAAGACCCTTTGAAGTCATATTGCATGGTACCCATTCCACGGGTTTCAACTACCCAGGTTTAAGGTATTCTTCCTTCAGCTAAAACATGCATGTGGAACCTAGAGTATGATCAACCATGTGATAGGGAGACGCGTTCAAATATGTCTCAGTTTTCCTCCCCTGGTACTCGGGTGCAACATTCCAGACGCTTTACTAACACTCTCCCCACTTGGAGAGTCAGCGCCTTTAACCTCCTGTTTGGCCCAGTTTGCAATTTCTGCGGAAGATGAACAGGAATAGGGAGAACCAATGAGAGACTAGCTGGAGGTGTCTGGACGGGCAAATTTAACTCTCATTTCCCTCCAAGAAGAGGAATTAACCAAAGGCTCAGCGTGCCGTGCCGGAACCAGATTAGGGCCTGAAGCCATCCTGCGGTGTTGTGGCCAGCTCAAAAGAAAGCGAGTTGAAGAAAGGAGCTCAGGGGCACTGTAATTCACAAACCTGCAGAGTTATAAATGACAGCTATCGTCCAAAAATATACTGAAGTAAGGCTGCCAGGAGGACTTGAAAGCGGGGCAGAATTGCAGGAAACCGATTTCAGGAGGTAGACTGGAATTGCATTGAAAGCATAGGAAAAGAGGCAGAACGTCCACAATGATGCACTTGGCCAAAAAGGGCGTATGCGTTTTTTCCTGAATATATTCAGGAAAAAACGCATACGCCCTTTTTGGCCAACCAAGCAAGCTTGCAAAGGAAATCTGCACTACAATGAAGTCTCACTTTCCCCTGGTCAAAAGGGCCATATGAAAAAAGTGTAAAATCCATAAAGGCATGACAGGCCATGGAGAACTGGGAGCCTTCTTCTGCTGATGGGCAGGATGTAAATTGCCAAAAGCCACTCTGGAGAAGTGTATGGTGTTTCCTGAAACATCTAAAAAACAAAGCAACAGAGCCTAGGGCACTTCCACTTATGGTCCTATAGTTTAGGGAAATTAAAATCAAAAAGACACAGCCACCCCAAAGTTTGGGATGGCTTTGTTTACAAGAACCTCATATACGGTACAAGTTCAATATCGCAGAAAGTGAAAAATGGATAAAGAAGTTGTGGTACTTATGTACAATGCAATATCACTCAGCAATGAAATCTATGTCATCAGGCCCGTAGCAGCATAATGAGTGGATTAAGTACGATGAATCTAACTGAAATAAGTCACACAGAGAAAGAAACATCATAAGATATCACTAATACACGGAATGTAAACTTGGCTACACAGGAACTGAAGTCCAAAACAGAACAGGGTCTCAAATTTAGAAAACCAACTTATGCTTGCTTAAGGGGAAAGGTGAGTTGGGTTGCTGCATAAAACCAGAGATTGAAATGAGCACAGATAAAGTTCTATAAGCCAAATATGGAATAGACAAGAGCTACTCCTTGCTCAACGAAATGGACTCAACACCCCATATTCAACGCCTAGGAATATACCTGCCTAGTAAGAATCATAAAACCTATGGATTTATATATCTCTGTAAGAGAATCAAGAGTGTGTACAGCGGCCTTAAAGCAGTGAAAATCAGCTAAATCCCATATTAAAAATAAATTTCTTAAACAAAACACAATGACAGTGAAATAGAGAGCAATACTTAAGTAATTCATTCAAGGCTTCTGAGGCAACCTGCATTTACCATATCTACACCCAGAGCTGGGTGACACATAAGGCTGGACACTTGGGGCTCATAAGATTGGTGAGGTTCGGTGAGCAAATGCAGACCCTTTGAAGTCATATTGCATGGTACCCATTCCATGGGTCTCAACTCTCCAGGTTTAAGGGATTCTTCCTTCAGCTAAAACATGCATGTGGAACCCAGAGTATGATCCACCGTGTGATCGAGAACCCTGTTCAAATGTGTCTCACTTTTCGTTCCCTGGTACTCGGGTGCAACATTCCAGACGCTTTACTAACACTCTCCTCACTTGGAGAGTGAGTGCCTTTAACCTCCTGTTTGGCCCAGTTTGCAATTTCTGCGGAAGATGAACAGGAATAGGGAGAACCAATGAGAGACTAGCTGGAGGTGTCTGGACGGGCAAATTTAACTCTCATTTCCCACAGGGAAGAGGAAATAACCAAAGGCTCAGCGTGCCGTGCCGGAACCAGATTAGGGCCTGAAGCCATCCTGCGGTGTTGCGGCCAGGTCACAAGAAAGCGAGTTGAAGAAAGGAGCTCAGGGGCACTGTAATTCACAAACCTGCAGATTTATAAATGACAGTTATTGTCCGAAAATATACTGAAGTAGGGCTGCCAAGAGGACTTCAATGCGGGGCAGAATTGCAGGAAACCGATTTTAGGAGGAATCGGAATTGGATTGCATTTAAAACACAGGAAAAGAGGCAGAATGTCGACAATGATGCACTTGGCCAAAAAGGGCGTATGCGTTTTTTCCTGAATATATTCAGGAAAAAACGCATACGCCCTTTTTGGCCAACCAAGCAAGCTTGCAAAGGAAATCTGCACTACAATGAAGTCTCACTTCCCCCCGGTCAAAAGGGCCATCTGAAAAAAGTGTAAAATCCAGAAAGGCAGGACAGGCCATGGAGAACTGGGAGCCTTTTTATGCTGATGGGCTGGATGTAAATTGCCAACAGCCGCTCTGTAGAAGTGTATGGTGTTTCCTGAAACATCTAAAAAACAAAGCAACAGAGCCTAGGGCACTTCCACTTATGGTCCTATAGCTTAGGGAAATTAAAATCAAAAAGACACAGCCACCCCAAAATTTGGGACGGCTCTTTTTACAGGAATCTCTTCTGTGGCACAAGTTAAATATCTCAGAGAGCAAATAATGGATAAAGAAGTTGCGGTACTTATGTACAACAGAATACCACTCAGCAATGAAATCTATGTCACCAGGCCCGTACCAGCATAATGAGTGGATTGAGGCACGATGATTCTAAGTGAAATAAGTCACACAGAAAAAGAAACATCCTAAGGTATCACTAATACACGGAATGTGAACTTGGCTACACATGAACTGAATTACAAAACAGAACAGGGTCTCAAATTTAGAAAACCAACTTATGCTTGCTTAAGGGGGAAGGTGAGTTGGGGTGCTGCATAAAAGCAGAGTTTGAAATTAGCACAGATACCGTTCCATAAGCCAAATATGTAATAGACAAGACCTACCCCTTGCTCAACGAAATGGATTCAACAATGAGGTATCACCTCACACCTGGTAGAATAGGCATCATAGAAAATCTACAAACAAAAAATGCTGGAAAGGGTGTGGAGAAAAGGAACCCTCTTCCACTGTTGTTGGGAATATAAATTGATACAGTCATTATGGAGAACAATATGGAATTTCTTAAGAAACTAACAATAGAATTACCATATGATACAGCAATCCCAGTACTGGACATATACCCAGACAAAACCATAAATCAAAAAGAGTCATTCACCGCAATGTTCATTGCATCACTATTTACAATATCGAGGTAATGGAAGCAACCTAAATGCCTACAGACAGACGAATGCATAAAGCTGTGGTACATATATAAAATGGAATATTACTAAGCCATGAAAAGGAATGAAATTGGGTCATTTGTAGAGACGTCGATGGATCTAGAGACTGTCATACAGAGTGAAGTAAGTCAGAAAGAGAAAAACAAATCTTGTATATTCATGCATATATGTGGAACCTAGAAAAACTGTACAGATTAACCATTTTGCAAGGCATAAATAGAGCAACAGATGTAGACAACAAACGTATGGACAACAAGGGGGGAAAGCTGTTGGGGGGGTGGTGGTGGGAGGAGTTGAGAGACTGGGATTGGCATGTATACATTTATATGTATAAAATAGATAACCAATAAGAACCTGCTGTATAAAAATATAAAATAAAATTCAAAATTAAAAAGAAATAAAATTTAAAAAATAAAACAGAAAAAACAATTATTCCCTGCACATACATGTATTCATATGAATAAATTATTTCCATGCTTATATCTGTAAATACAAAAAAGAGGAATAAAATCTACCTTGAACCAAAAACGAAAAAGAGAAAAAAACACAGAACCCACCAGTTACACAGAGGAAAACCGTATCAGGGCACTTGCTCCAGTTGTAAACAATTCTGAAGTTGGTCAGTGGTGGGGAATCGTCTCCCATTCAGCCAGCAGCCCCCACGCAACAAGCGTCCTCATTGCAAAGCTGGGGCACCGTGCCGAGGCATCTGTGAGTAAACGTGAGCTGAGCCCCAGGCCAGTTGCTGCTGAACTATTCCCACCCGTCCCAGGTAAAACACCTGAATATATACAAGGACTTGAAAGCCTAGAGGAAGGGCCATAGAGCCACACGAGTGACAGCATGCCGGCCGACTTGGTGCCTGCAGGTCAGCCAGGATGGTCCTGGCCCTGGGTGCTCTTCTGGAAGATTTCCATTTCCCTGCCTGAGATACCCGTCCTGTCCCTGCCCCCACTGCTTTTTTCCTTCCTCACCTCTGCCCAGGGAGAAATTCCAGCAGCAGGTATGGGTGACACATCCTCTTCTTTAGCAGGTGGCAGCCTGGCAACTGCTGCAGAAAGTCCAGCAGAGCCCCACTCACACTGGGCCACCCACAAAGCCGTGGCCTCTCACTCCCTCCCACCAGCCCAGCCCCGAGACTGCTGACAGGGCAGAGAAAATGGTGTCAGGCACGGCTGCAGGGGCTCTTGCTGCCTGGAGTGGTATTTATATTGATCTCAACCCAGGCACACCTGGGGAGGGCTGGCCGGCACGGTAAGGCTGCCCAGGTCAGCCAATCATCACCCCTCAGGGGCTCAAAGTTGCAGAAAATGGAACTTGCTGAACCGGCCAGGTCCAAGGAACAGGTGTGGGCTCCTGAGAGTCAGGATAGACAAGGGGCTGCAGCTTTGGCTTGTTTTCTAATCATTTTATCTGGCCCATGAGTGGGAGACAACTTCAAGAAAACCCTCTCCTAATGAGAGGAACCCAGGAGTCAGGGAGAGGAGGGGTGGGTGGTGGTTGGAGACAGAGGCCTGGTGCCCCGGGTGCAGTGGAAGTCTCTGGAAGACCAGGTGGAGGGAGGCCTCACGGAGTGATGCCCAGGGTCACAGACCTGTCGCAGCTGCTGTTTGTTAGTTCAAGTCCTGCTCTGAGGTGCTCTGTGTCAGCTCTGAGCGACAGGTGAGCTGGGGGTGCTCTGCAATGAGGGCTATGTGCACGGTTCCTGTGTGCCCAGCCCTGCCACGGTACCTGCAAGGGTAGCTCTGTATCCTGGGAGGGGCCTGACCACGAGAGCCCCGTGGGCTGGGGTGGGGGTGGGGTACCTGCCCAGGTGAGCTCCATATTCTGCGATTGGTCTGACCACGAGAGCCCCATGGGCTGCTGGGGACCTGGTAAAGGATGTCAGGACAGTCAGTGAAGCCACCAAGGATATACCTCCAGTTGCTCCTAATTCCTACACCCTGCTGGTCATTCTACCAACCACCAGGACATGGTATTCTGTATTAGTCTTCAATGATGCCTTCTTTTGTATTCCATTAGTCCCAGAGTCACAAGAAATTTTGCCTTGTGAGTGGCAGGACTCAACATACAACTAAAACAATACTTCCGGGCCGTCTGGCCCCAAGGGTGCAAAAATTCCCACACCATCTTTGGGGAAAGCTTAGCTAAAGACCTAAAAGTTCTACCTCTGGAAAAGGAAACCCTCCTTCAATATGCAGATGACATTCTGATCGCCAGCCCTACTAAGGAGGCCTCTGAACTACCAAGCCAATAAAGGATAGAAGTTGTCCAAGAAAAAGCTCAAATATCACAGACTGCGGTGACCTGCCTGGGCTTCATTCTCACAGAAGGTCAGAGAAGCCCATCCCAGGAAAGGGAAGAAACCATTTTCAGCCTTACCCCTTTCTAAAACTAGAAGACAGCTTAGGGGTTCCTGGGGAGGCCAGGGTTTGCTGCTTCTGGATCCCTAACTACAGTCTACTAGCTGGGCCTCTATATGAAACACTGAAAGGAAAAGATGATGATCCTTTTGAATAGAATCCAGAAGTGGCCTTTCAAGAATGGAAAGAGCAGTCAATTCAGACCCTTGCCCTGGAACTCCCTAATTTAGCTAAACCCTTTGACCTTTACATTCCCGGTGAAAGGTGAATCGCCATTGGAGAATTAGTGCAAAAACTGGGGCCACTTGAAATGGAACAATGCAAGAATGCCATCCAGGTAGGATAAACTACGGTCACTAAGGGGCTTTGCCCACTGCCACATCTGGCCAAGATACTGGCGGTATCTAAAACCTGGAAATCAGCAGCCCAAAAGGCCACCTCCCTCCTAAGGGAAAAGGACCCCACGTGGTGATCCTAACCACCAACCATGCCCTGAAGTTGCAGGGTTCGCTCCGTGGGCACACCGACCTCGAGTGAGGAGGCCCTCCAACTCCAACATCCAGAGAGATAACCGGGGGCAACAGGGCACCATGACGACTCATCTGAACATCACTTGACCTGGAGTTTCTCTCATAAAACAACAAGAGTGTGTCCCAAAAGAGTAGACTACTGCTTGCAGGACTTACTGCACCCAGAGGGGAGCTAATAATCTTGGCGGGGGAACAGTATACCACACTGTCACCATAGAAAAGCCTACAGACACCGTGATGATGGTGGCCAATAAGACCGGCTGGACTCCTGTTTACTTCAAAAGGCTGTTGACTCAGTGGCCATCATGGTCCTTGATCACCACTGACCCTGGACTGTCTGGGAGTTGAGCGGGCAGGGCTCTGACACCTGGTGCTGTTTGTACGTTAATTCAGGGGCCTAATTGAAGAAAGCGCAGACTACTGGTCAGAGCATCTAGGCTGGCAGAAACGGTCAGCCTAAGGTGGCCGAACAAATGTGGGGCGGGGTGAAACCGGCCCCCACAGCGTCTCTGCACATCTCTTTCCTGGATCCTTAAAGGTCATTAGAATCTATAACACTTCCAATGCTGGTGCTCAGGTGGACGAGCAGGGAGGCAGGGGTCCTGGGGACAATCAACGTCACCGGGAGGCTGCTGGAGAGAAGCTCTGACCCTCGCCCCAGGGTATGAGGGCTCCCAACTCAGCACTCAGCAGTTACAGAAGAAGGGTCTGCACCCTCAGCACTCCAAGAATGAGGAACGGGACAAAAGGCAGAGGAGGGGTTTGTCCCCAGCAAAGCCCATTAAAAATCCCTGGGAGATAAAAATAGAATCTGGGCAATAAAGTCAAGTCTAACCTTTTTTATCCTTTGTGCTTTGTCTAATTTCACGTACTGCTAGGGTCCCGCATGCAGAGGTTCCACACCCGGCACTTCAGACCAGATTTCCTAGTGCAGAATGGCTGGGTCGACACCTCAGCTCCTGGGGCCCAGTGCAGACTCCACGATATAGAGCCTGAGCTACAGCCAACCCGGCCCTCGAGAGCTCCGCCGCCTCCCTCCCTCCCACTGACTCTGACAGGATCTCTACACAGCAGCCCAGCCCACAGCCCACGGGGTAGTGCATGCTCTCACCTCTCCATTCTCTGATCAAAATATAAAGTTTCCTTTGCTTGTGAACCAAACTCAGTCTCGATCTGTTGGCCCCAATGACACTGGGCAGGGGGACACTCGTTGGGGTCCACTCTGGAGGATCAGTAACAGAAATTGAGACTATTGTAACCTCAATGAACAGATGTGTGAGCCAAACTGTAGTTAACATAGAACAGTGTATAAGGCTCGGGTAAAATAAGATGTTTTTAACACTTCCATTTGATATTTCCATCACTTTTTATAAGCAAGTTCAGTGAAAAGGTTTGTCTTATTTGTCAGGTCAATATTAGAGAAACGAAGTGATTTCTTTCCAAGGATGTACATCTAATAATCTTGGTTAAACCTTCAATCTTGTTTTAAATGCTTTTCCATTGAAAATGATACCTCTCTTTCAGCTCCCCCATTTCTGAGAAGTATAAAATCTTATAATTTATTATTACCAAAGGGGAAAGGTGGGAGGAGGGATAAATTAACAGTTTGGAATTAACACATACACACTGCTATGTATAAAATAGATCATCAACAAGGAACTACTGTATAGCACAGGGAACTACACTCAACATTTTGCAATAACCTATAAGGGGAAATAATCTGAAAAAGAATAGATATTTTTATTGACATCATCTATCAATGACAGTTAAAGTGTAGCCTAAGGGAAGCTGGTGGTGAGTGCTTCTGACCCTGAAGACTTCAATCATCTAAAGTTTGGACTCTGCCTACTTCCCAAGGCCCTTAATGAACATATGTGTAGCCGTAGCTTAAAAACTTCCCCAGTTTGGGTTTCGGGGAGACACTGATGTTGAAAAAGCCCTGGTGTTCTCCTTACATGAATGGGACTCTTCCTACTGCTAAAACATGTCTGTCACACCCAGAGGATGGTATACCGTCTGATCGGGAAGAGTTTGGAAAAGGCATCTCATCTCCTCATCTCCTGGTGCTCGGGTTCACCCCTCCAGCGTCTTTACTAACAGTCTCCCCACTTGGAGATGTCAGCACTGTCAACATCCTGTTGCGTACAGTTTGGAATTTGTCCAGAGGATGAAGCGGAAGGATGAGGAACAAAGAGAGACAAGTCCTAGGTGTTCAGACAGGCACATGTCACTCTAATTTCCAATCAGGAAGACGAATTGACCAAAGGCTAGGGTTGCCCATGGAAACAGTATAGGGCTTGAGGAAATCCCGCTGCTTTGTGGTCAGTTTCCTTAAACACAAGTTGAACAATGGAACTCAGGGGCAGTAAAATTCACAAAACTGCAGAGTTGAAAATATCCATCACTGAAAAATGTCTTGAGGAAAGTCAGAGAAAAGGACTTGTAAGCAAGGGAGAATGGCAGGAAAGGGATTTGAGGAGGTAGAAAGGACTCGCCATTAAGCACAAGAAAAGGAGCTGAACATTGCCAACATTGCAGTTGGCCAAAAAGGGTGTATGTGTTTTTTTCTGTATATATTCAAGAAAAGGGCATACACTTTTTTAGCCAACCAAACAGGTGGGCACTGGAAGTCAATACTACAAAAGATATCACTTCGCATCAGTCAGAAGAGCCATCCTCATAAAGCGTAAACAACAGAAATGCAGGACAGGGCAAGGAGAAGAGGGAGCCCTGTGAGACATAGTGGAAATGTATATTGCCAACGGCCATTCTGGAGAAGTGTATTGTGTTTACTAAAGCATCTAAAAAATGAGCTACAGAGCATAGGGCACTTGCACTCATGGGCGTATATCTTGGGAAAAACAAAAATCGAGAGGACACAGGCACCCCAATGTTTACCCCCTCTCTGTTTAAAAGATCCTCGACTAGGATATAACTTAAATGTCTCTGGAGGGAAAAAATGGATAGAGATGTGGTACTTAGGTAGAGTGGAATATTATTCAGCCTGGAAATCAATGAAATATGGCCAGTTGTAACAACTCCAGAGGAGTTACGTATGATCATTCTAAGTGACAGAATTCAAAAAGAAAAAGACACATATCATAAGATATCACTTAAAGGTGGAATCCAAAATGGCTACACATGAAATAAATTACAAAACAAAAACATAGTCAAATATGTAGAAAACACGCATAAGGCTGCTAAACGGGAAAGGTGGGGAGGGGTGAGGCATCATCCAGGAGGTTGAAATTAGCAAAGATACCATTCCAAATACCAAACTGATAATCAACAAGGCCTACACGGTAGCTAAAAGAACTGCACTCAGCACACTCAAGTCACCGGAAAAGAATATATACGACTGGTAAGAATCTGAAAAAGAATTTATTGATGTCTCTCTGTACGTGAATCAAGTGGATGTACAGCAGCAAGAAACAGAGCTTTGAAAATCAGCTGTAACCAATATAGTAATAAATTGAAAAAAATAAACGACAGAGAGACAGAGAAAACCTCTTACAACTTTTCCTCAGGGACGGTGATGCAACATGGATTGAACACATCTAGACCCACAGCAGGATGAGACATAAGGCTGGAAACTGTTTGCGCTAAGAGAAATGTGAGGTTGGGTGAGGAAATGCACACCCTTTAAAGTAATACTACCTGGTACCCATTCAATGGGTCCCAAATCTGCAGGTTCAAGCGATCTTCCTACAGCTAAAACATGCATGGAAAACCCAGAGGACTGTACACCATGTGATCGGGAGATGTGTCTAAAATGCACCTCATTTATCCTCTCCTGGTGCTCCTGTTCACCATTCCAGCCACGTTACTTAGAATCTCCCCACTTGGAGAATCAGCACATTTCAAATTCTGTTTCACACATTTTGCAAATTGTGAGGAGGATGAACGGGAAGAGGGGGAACCAATGAGAGAATAGTTGTAGGGGTTTGGACGGGCACATATCACTCTAATTTCCCATTAAGAATAAGAATTAAAGAAAGGCTCAGCCTGCCTCGCCGGAGCCAAAATAGGGCCTGAAGCAATCCTGCGGGTTTGAGGCCAGCTCACAAAAGAGCAACTTAAAAAATGGAGCTCAGGGTCACTGCAATTCACAAACCTGCAGAGTTATAAATGAAAACTAACGTCCAAAAATATGTTGAGGTAAGGCAAAGAAGAGGATCTGAATGCAAGACAGAATTGCAAGAAACAGATTTCAAGAGATAGATTGGACTCGTCTTTCACGCACATGAAAAGCGGCAGAATTTCGACAATGATGCAGTTGGCCCAAAAGGGCGTATGCGTTTTTTCCTGATTATATCCAGGAAAAAACGCATACGCACTTTATGGGCAACGAAGCAAGCAAGCAATGCAAATGTGCACAACAAAGAAGTCTCACTTCCCACTGGTCAAAAGGGCCATCCTAAAAAATTGTAAAAACCAGAAATGCAGGACAGGCCATGGAGAACAGGGAGCCTTTATATGCTGATGGGCAGTGTGTGAACTGCCGAGAGCCACTCTGGAGAAGTGTATGGTGGTTCCTAAATCATCTAAAAAACAGAGCTACAGAGCATAGGACACTTCCAATCATGGGAGTATATCTAGGGAAGTCTAAAAATCAACAAGACACAAGCACACCACAGTTTAGGGCTACTCTGTTTACAAGAACCTCAACTTCAGTACACCTTAAATATCCCAGGAAAGAGAACAATGGATAAAGAAGATGTGGTACTTATGTACAATGGAATATCTCTTCACCATGAAATCAATGTAATAAGGCTAGTAGAAGGATAAAGAGTGGATTTAGGTCCAATAATACTACTTGAAATAAGTCAAACAGAAAAAGAAACATATCATAAGATATCACTTATAGAGGGAGGGTAAATATGGCTGCACAAGAAATGAATTACAGAACAGAACAGTGTCTCACATTTAGAAAACACACTTATGTCAGCTTAAGGGGAAAGGAGAGGTGGGGTGATGCATAAAACCAGAGTTTGAAATTAGCACAGATACCGTTCAATAAACCAAATAGGTATTAGACAAGATCTACACCTTGCTCAATGAACTGGCCTCAACACACCCTATACACCACAGAGAAATATATCTGAGTAATAAGAATCTTAAAACCCATGTATTGATATATCTCCATAAGGGAATCAAGTGTGTGCAGAGCGGCACAAACACAGCAGTGAAAATGAGCTAAACCCCATTATAGAAATAAATTTTAAAAACAAAACACTGAAACAATGAAAGAGAGAAAAATTCTTACAAAATTCGCTCAGGGGCTGTGATGCAACCTGGATTGACCACATATAAACCCACAGCTGGATAAGACATAAGGCTGGACACTTGGGGCTGAGAGGATTGGTGAGCTTTGGTGAGCAACTGCCGAAAGTTTAATGCAATACTTCATGCTACTCATTCCAAGGGTCCCAACACTCCAGGTTGAAGGGAATCTTCCTACAGCTAAACCATGCTTGGGAAACCCAGCGACTGGTATACCATATGATCGGGAAAGGTTTCTAAAACACACCTCATTTTTCCTCTCCTGGGGCTCCGGATCGACATTCCAGCCGCTTTACTAACAACATCCCCACATGGAGAGTCAATGCCTTTAAGTTGTGGTATCGCACAGTCTGCAGTTAGTGCGGAGGATGAATGGGAATAGGCTGAACCAGTGAGAAACTAGCTGTAGTGGTTTCAATGGGCACATGTCACTCTAATTTCACATCAGTAAGAAGAATTAACCAAAGGCACAGCAAGGTGCCCCAGAAGAAGAATAGAGCTTCAAGGAATCCTGTGGTTATGGGGCAAGATCACAAAAATAAGAGCTGAAAAATGGAGCTAAGGGCCACTGCAATTCAAAAACCTGCAGAGTTATAAAGGCCAACTATTTTCAAAAAATATATTGAGGTAAGGCTATGAAGAAGCATTGAAAGCAAGGCAGAATTGCAGGAAACCGATTTCAGGAGGTACACTGGAATTGCATTTAAAACATATGAAGAGAGTCAGAACCTCGACAGTGATGCACTTGGCCAAAAAGGGCGTATGTGTTTTTTCCTGAATATAGTCAGGAAAAAATGCATACACACTTTTTGGCCAATCAAGCAAACTTGCAAAGGAAATCTGCACTACAATGAAGTCTCACTTCCCCCAGGTCAAAAGGGCCAGCTGAAAAAAGTGTAAAATCCATAAAGGCACGACAGGCCATGGAGAACTGGGAGCCTTCTTCTGCTGATGGGCGGGATGTAAATTGCCAACAGCCACTCTGGAGAAGTGTATGGTGTTTCCTGAAAATTCTAAAAAACAAAGCAACAGAGCCTAGGGCACTTCCACTTATGGTCCTATAGTTTAGGGAAATTAAAATCAAAAAGACACAGCCACCCCAAAGTTTGGGATGGCTTTGTTTACAAGAACCTCATATACGGTACAAGTTCAATATCGCAGAAAGTGAAAAATGGATAAAGAAGTTGTGGTACTTATGTACAATGCAATATCACTCAGCAATGAAATCTATGTCATCAGGCCCGTAGCAGCATAATGAGTGGATTAAGTACGATGAATCTAACTGAAATAAGTCACACAGAGAAAGAAACATCATAAGATATCACTAATACACGGAATGTAAACTCGGCTACACAGGAACTGAATTCCAAAACAGAACAGGGTCTCAAATTTAGAAAACCAACTTATGCTTGCTTAAGGGGAAAGGTGAGTTGGGGTGCTGCATAAAACCAGAGATTGAAATGAGCACAGATAAAGTTCTATAAGCCAAATATGGAATAGACAAGAGCTACTCCTTGCTCAACGAAATGGACTCAACACCCCATATTCAACGCCTAGGAATATACCTGCCTAGTAAGAATCATAAAAGCTATGGATTTATATATCTCTGTAAGAGAATCAAGAGTGTGTACAGCGGCATTAAAGCAGTGAAAATCAGCTAAATCCCATATTAAAAATAAATTTCTTAAACAAAACACAATGACAGTGAAATAGAGAGCAATACTTAAGTAATTCATTCAAGGCTTCTGAGGCAACCTGCATTTACCATATCTACACCCAGAGCTGGGTGACACATAAGGCTGGACACTTGGGGCTCATAAGATTGGTGAGGTTCGGTGAGCAAATGCAGACCCTTTGAAGTCATATTGCATGGTACCCATTCCACGGGTCTCAACTCTCCAGGTTTAAGGGATTCTTCCTTCAGCTAAAACATGCATGTGGAACCTAGCGTATGATCAACCATGTGATAGGGAGACGTGTTCAAATATGTCTCAGTTTTCGTACCCTGGTACTCGGGTGCAACATTCCAGACGCTTTACTAACACTCTCCCGACTTGGAGAGTCAGTCCCTTTAACCTCCTGTTTGGCCCAGTTTGCAATTTCTGCGGAAGATGAACAGGAATAGCGAGAACCAATGAGAGACTAGCTGGAGGTGTCTGGACGGGCAAATTTAACTCATATTTCCCACCAGGAAGAGGAATTAACCAAAGGCTCAGCGTGCCGTGCCGGAACCAGATTAGGGCCTGAAACCATCCTGCGGTGTTGCGGCCAGGTCACAAGAAAGCGAATTGAAGAAAGGAGCTCAGGGGCACTGTAATTCACAAACCTGCAGAGTTATAAATGACAGCTATCGTCCAAAAATATACTGAAGTAAGGCTGCCAAGAGGACTTGAAAGCGGGGCAGAATTGCAGGAAACCGATTTCAGGAGGTAGACTGGAATTGCATTGAAAGCATAGGAAAAGAGGCAGAACGTCCACAATGATGCACTTGGCCAAAAAGAGCGTATGCGTTTTTTCCTGAATATATTCAGGAAAAAACGCATACGCCCTTTTTGGCCAACCAAGCAAGCTTGCAAAGGAAATCTGCACTACAATGAAGTCTCACATCCCCCCGGTCAAAAGGGCCATCTGAAAAAAGTGTAAAATCCAGAAAGGCAGGACAGGCCATGGAGAACTGGGAGCCTTCTTATGCTGATGGGCGGGATGTAAATTGCCAACAGCCACTTGGGAGAAGTGTATGGTGTTTCCTGAAACATCTAGAAAACAAAGCATCAGAGCCTAGGGCACTTCCACTTATGGTCCTATAGCTTAGGGAAATTAAAATCAAAAAGACACAGCCACCCCAAAGTTTGGGACTCCTCTGTTTACAAGAACCTCGTTTACCGTACAAGTTCAATATCACAGAAAGTGAAAAATGGATAAAGAACTTGTGGTACTTACGTACAATGCAGTATCACTCAGCAATGAAATCTATGTCATCAGGCCCGTAGCAGCATAATGAGTGGATTCAGGTACGATGATTCTATCTGAAATAAGTCACACAGAAATAGAAACATCATAAGATATCACTAATACACGGAATGTAAACTTGGCTACACAGGAACTGAATTCCAAAACAGAACAGGGTCTCAAATTTGGAAAACCAACTTATGCTTGCTTAAGGGGAAAGGTGAGTTGGGGTGCTGCATAAAACCAGAGATTGAAATGAGCACAGATAAAGTTCCTTAAGCCAAATATGGAATAGACAAGAGCTACTCCTTGCTCAACGAAATGGACTCAACACCCCATATTAAACGCCTAAGAATGTACCTGACTAGTAAGTATCTTAAATCCTATGGATTGCTATGTCTCCGAAAGAGAATCAAGCGTGTGTACAGGGGCATAAACGCAGCAGTGATAGGATTGGAGAGGTTCGGTGAGCAAATGAAGACCCTTTGAAGTCATATTGCATGGTACCCATTCCACGAGTTTCAACTATCCAGGTTTAAGGTATTCTTCCTTCAGCTAAAACATGCATGTGGAACCTAGAGTATGATCAACCATGTGATAGGGAGACGCGTTCAAATATGTCTCAGTTTTCCTCCCCTGGTACTCGGGTGCAACATTCCAGACGCTTTACTAACACTCTCCCCACTTGGAGAGTCAGCGCCTTTAACCTCCTGTTTGGCCCAGTTTGCAATTTCTGCGGAAGATGAACAGGAATAGGGAGAACCAATGAGAGACTAGCTGGAGGTGTCTGGACGGGCAAATTTAACTCTCATTTCCCTCCAAGAAGAGGAATTAACCAAAGGCTCTGCGTGCCGTGCCGGAACCAGATTAGGGCCTGAAGCCATCCTGCGGTGTTGCGGCCAGCTCACAAGAAAGCGAGTTGAAGAAAGGAGCTCAGGGGCACTGTAATTCACAAACCTGCAGAGTTATAAATGACAGCTATCGTCCAAAAATATACTGAAGTAAGGCTGCCAGGAGGACTTGAAAGCGGGGCAGAATTGCAGGAAACCGATTTCAGGAGGTAGACTGGAATTGCATTGAAAGCATAGGAAAAGAGGCAGAACGTCCACAATGATGCACTTGGCCAAAAAGGGCGTATGCGTTTTTTCCTGAATATATTCAGGAAAAAACGCATACGCCCTTTTTGGCCAACCAAGCAAGCTTGCAAAGGAAATCTGCACTACAATGAAGTCTCACTTTCCCCTGGTCAAAAGGGCCATCTGAAAAAAGTGTAAAATCCATAAAGGCATGACAGGCCATGGAGAACTGGGAGCCTTCTTCTGTTGATGGGCGGGATGTAAATTGCCAACAGCCACTCTGGAGAAGTGTATGGTGTTTCCTGAAACATCTAAAAAACAAAGCAACAGAGCCTAGGGCACTTCCACTTATGGTCCTATAGTTTAGGGAAATTAAAATCAAAAAGACACAGCCACCCCAAAGTTTGGGATGGCTTTGTTTACAAGAACCTCATATACGGTACAAGTTCAATATCGCAGAAAGTGAAAAATGGATAAAGAAGTTGTGGTACTTATGTACAATGCAATATCACTCAGCAATGAAATCTATGTCATCAGGCCCGTAGCAGCATAATGAGTGGATTAAGTACGATGAATCTAACTGAAATAAGTCACACAGAGAAAGAAACATCATAAGATATCACTAATACACGGAATGTAAACTTGGCTACACAGGAACTGAATTCCAAAACAGAACAGGGTCTCAAATTTAGAAAACCAACTTATGCTTGCTTAAGGGGAAAGGTGAGTTGGGGTGCTGCATAAAACCAGAGATTGAAATGAGCACAGATAAAGTTCTATAAGCCAAATATGGAATAGACAAGAGCTACTCCTTGCTCAACGAAATGGACTCAACACCCCATATTAAACGCCTAAGAATGTACCTGACTAGTAAGTATCTTAAAACCTATGGATTGCTATGTCTCCAAAAGAGAATCAAGCGTGTGTACAGGGGCATAAACGCAGCAGTGATAGGATTGGAGAGGTTCGGTGAGCAAATGAAGACCCTTTGAAGTCATATTGCATGGTACCCATTCCACGGGTTTCAACTACCCAGGTTTAAGGTATTCTTCTTTCAGCTAAAACATGCATGTGGAACCTAGAGTATGATCAACCATGTGATCGCGAGACGTGTTCAAATATGTCTCAGTTTTCGTACACTGGTACTCGGGTGCAACATTCCAGACGCTTTACTAACACTCTCCCCACTTGGAGAGTCAGTCCCTTTAACCTCCTGTTTGGCCCAGTTTGCAATTTGTGTGGAAGATAAACAGGAATGGGGAGAACCAATGAGAGACTAGCTGGAGGTGTCTGGACGGGCAAATTTAACTCTCATTTCCCACCAGGAAGAGGAATTAACCAAAGGCTCAGCGTGCCGTGCCAGAACCAGATTAGGGCCTGAAACCACCTGCGGTGTTGCGGCCAGGTCACAAGAAAGCGAATTGAAGAAAGGAGCTCAGGGGCACTGTAATTCACAAACCTGCAGAGTTATAAATGACAGCTATCGTCCAAAAATATACTGAAGTAAGGCTGCCAAGAGGACTTGAAAGCGGGACAGAATTGCAGGAAACCGATTTCAGGAGGTAGACTGGAATTGCATTGAAAGCATAGGAAAAGAGGCAGAACGTCCACAATGATGCACTTGGCCAAAAAGGGTGTATGCGTTTTTTCCTGAATATATTCAGGAAAAAACGCATACGCCCTTTTTGGCCAACCAAGCAAGTTTGCAAAGGAAATCTGCACTACAATGAAGTCTCACATCCCCCCGGTCAAAAGGGCCATCTGAAAAAAGTGTAAAATCCAGAAAGGCAGGACAGGCCATGGAGAACTGGGAGCCTTGTTATGCTGATGGGCGGGATGTAAATTGCCAACAGCCACTTGGGAGAAGTGTATGCTGTTTCCTGAAACATCTAGAAAACAAAGCAACAGAGCCTAGGGCACTTCCACTTATGGTCCTATAGCTTAGGGAAATTAAAATCAAAAAGACACAGCCACCCCAAAGTTTGGGACTCCTCTGTTTACAAGAACCTCGTTTACCGTACAAGTTCAATATCACAGAAAGTGAAAAATGGATAAAGAACTTGTGGTACTTACGTACAATGCAGTATCACTCAGCAATGAAATCTATGTCATCAGGCCCGTAGCAGCATAATGAGTGGATTCAGGTACGATGATTCTAACTGAAATAAGTCACACAGAAATAGAAACATCATAAGATATCACTAATACACGGAATGTAAACTTGGCTACACAGGAACTGAATTCCAAAACAGAACAGGGTCTCAAATTTAGAAAACCAACTTATGCTTGCTTAAGGGGAAAGGTGAGTTGGGGTGCTGCATAAAACCAGAGATTGAAATGAGCACAGATAAAGTTCCTTAAGCCAAATATGGAATAGACAAGAGCTACTCCTTGCTCAACGAAATGGACTCAACACCCCATATTAAACGCCTAAGAATGTACCTGACTAGTAAGTATCTTAAAACCTATGGATTGCTATGTCTCCAAAAGAGAACCAAGCGTGTGTACAGGGGCATAAACGCAGCAGTGATAGGATTGGAGAGGTTCGGTGAGCAAATGAAGACCCTTTGAAGTCATATTGCATGGTACCCATTCCACGGGTTTCAACTACCCAGGTTTAAGGTATTCTTCCTTCAGCTAAAACATGCATGTGGAACCTAGATTATGATCAACCATGTGATCGGGAGACGTGTTCAAATATATCTCAGTTTTCGTACCCTGGTACACGGGTGCAACATCCCAGATGCTTTACTAACACTCTCCCGACTTGGAGAATCAGTCCCTTTAAACCCTGTTTGGCCCAGTTTGCAATTTCTGGGGAAGATGAACAAGAGTAGCGAGAACCAATGAGAGACTAGCTGGAGGTGTCTGGACGGGCAAATTTAACTCTCATTTCCCCCAAGGAAGAGGAATTAACCAAAGGCTCAGCGTGCCGTGCCGGAACCAGATTAGGGCCTGAAGCCATCCTGCGGTGTTGCGGCCAGCTCACAAGAAAGCGAGTAGAAGAAAGGAGCTCAGGGGCACTGTAATTCACAAACCTGCAGAGTTATAAATGACAGCTATCGTCCAAAAATATACTGACGTAAGGCTGCCAAGAGGACTTGAGAGCGGGGCAGAATTGCAGGAAACCGATTTCAGGAGGTAGACTGGAATTGCATTGAAAGCATAGGAAAAGAGGCAGAGCGTCCACAATGATGCACTTGGCCAAAAAGGGCGTATGCGTTTTTTCCTGAATATATTCAGGAAAAAACGCATACGCCCTTTTTGGCCAACCAAGCAAGCTTGCAAAGGAAATCTGCACTACAATGAAGTCTCACTTCCCCCGGTCAAAAGGGCCATCTGAAAAAAGTGTAAAATGCAGAAAGGCAGGACAGTCCATGGAGAACTGGGAGCCTTGTTATGCTGATGGGCGGGATGTAAATTGCCAACAGACACTCAGGAGAAGTGTATGGTGTTTCCTGAAACATCTAAAAAACAAAGCAACAGAGCCTAGGGCACTTCCACTTATGGTCCTATAGCTTAGGGAAATTAAAATCAAAAAGACACAGCCACCCCAAAGTATGGAACAGCTCTCTTTACAAGAACCTCGTTTACAGTACAAGTTCAACATCGCAGAAAGTGAAAAATGGATAAAGAAGTTGTGGTATTTACTTACAAAGCAATATCACTCAGCAATGAAATCTATGTCATCAGGCCCTTAGTAGCACAATGAGTGGATTCAGGTACGATGATTCTAACTGAAATAAGTCACACAGAAAAAGAAACATCATAAGATTTCACTAATACATGGAATGTAAACTTGGCTACACAGGAACTGAATTCCAAAACAGAACAGGGTCTCAAATTTAGAAAACCAACTTATGCTTGCTTAAGGGGAAAGGTGAGTTGGGGTGCTGCATAAAACCAGAGATTGAAATGAGCACAGATAAAGTTCCTTAAGCCAAATATGGAATAGACAAGAGCTACTCCTTGCTCAACGAAATGGACTCAACACCCCATATTAAACGCCTAAGAATGTACCTGACTAGTAAGTATCTTAAAACCTATGGATTGCTATGTCTCCAAAAGAGAACCAAGCGTGTGTACAGGGGCATAAACGCAGCAGTGATAGGATTGGAGAGGTTCGGTGAGCAAATGAAGACCCTTTGAAGTCATATTGCATGGTACCCATTCCACGGGTTTCAACTACCCAGGTTTAAGGTATTCTTCCTTCAGCTAAAACATGCATGTGGAACCTAGATTATGATCAACCGTGTGATCGGGAGACGTGTTCAAATATATCTCAGTTTTCGTACCCTGGTACACGGGTGCAACATCCCAGATGCTTTACTAACACTCTCCCGACTTGGAGAATCAGTCCCTTTAACCCCCTGTTTGGCCCAGTTTGCAATTTCTGGGGAAGATGAACAAGAGTAGCGAGAACCAATGAGAGACTAGCTGGAGGTGTCTGGACGGGCAAATTTAACTCTCATTTCCCCCAAGGAAGAGGAATTAACCAAAGGCTCAGCGTGCCGTGCCGGAACCAGATTAGGGCCTGAAGCCATCCTGCGGTGTTGCGGCCAGCTCACAAGAAAGCGAGTAGAAGAAAGGAGCTCAGGGGCACTGTAATTCACAAACCTGCAGAGTTATAAATGACAGCTATCGTCCAAAAATATACTGACGTAAGGCTGCCAAGAGGACTTGAAAGCGGGGCAGAATTGCAGGAAACCGATTTCAGGAGGTAGACTGGAATTGCATTGAAAGCATAGGAAAAGAGGCAGAGCGTCCACAATGATGCACTTGGCCAAAAAGGGCGTATGCGTTTTTTCCTGAATATATTCAGGAAAAAACGCATACGCCCTTTTTGGCCAACCAAGCAAGCTTGCAAAGGAAATCTGCACTACAATGAAGTCTCACTTCCCCCGGTCAAAAGGGCCATCTGAAAAAAGTGTAAAATGCAGAAAGGCAGGACAGTCCATGGAGAACTGGGAGCCTTGTTATGCTGATGGGCGGGATGTAAATTGCCAACAGACACTCAGGAGAAGTGTATGGTGTTTCCTGAAACATCTAAAAAACAAAGCAACAGAGCCTAGGGCACTTCCACTTATGGTCCTATAGCTTAGGGAAATTAAAATCAAAAAGACACAGCCACCCCAAAGTTTGGAACAGCTCTCTTTACAAGAACCTCGTTTACAGTACAAGTTCAACATCGCAGAAAGTGAAAAATGGATAAAGAAGTTGTGGTATTTACTTACAAAGCAATATCACTCAGCAATGAAATCTATGTCATCAGGCCCTTAGTAGCACAATGAGTGGATTCAGGTACGATGATTCTAACTGAAATAAGTCACACAGAAAAAGAAACATCATAAGATTTCACTAATACATGGAATGTAAACTTGGCTACACAGGAACTGAATTCCAAAACAGAACAGGGTCTCAAATTTAGAAAACCAACTTATGCTTGCTTAAGGGGAAAGGGGAGTTGGGGTGCTGCATAAAACCAGAGATTGAAATGAGCACAGATAAAGTTCCTTAAGCCAAATATGGAATAGACAAGAGCTACTCCTTGCTCAACGAAATGGACTCAACACCCCATATTAAACGCCTAAGAATGTACCTGACTAGTAAGTATCTTAAAACCTATGGATTGCTATGTCTCCAAAAGAGAATCAAGCGTGTGTACAGGGGCATAAACGCAGCAGTGATAGGATTGGAGAGGTTCGGTGAGCAAATGAAGACCCTTTGAAGTCATATTGCATGGTACCCATTCCACGGGTCTCAACTCTCCAGGTTTAAGGTATTCTTCCTTCAGCTAAAACATGCATGTGGAACCCAGAGTATGATCAACCGTGTGAACGGGAGACGTGTTCAAATATGTCTCAGTTTTCCTCCCCTGGTACTCGGGTGCAACATTCCAGACACTTTACTAACACTCTCACCACCAGAAGAGTCAGCGCCTTTAACCTCCTATTTGGCCCAGTTTGCAATTTCTGTGGAAGATGAACAGGAATAGGGAGAACCAATGAGAGACTAGCTGGAGGTGTCTGGACGGGCAAATTTAACTCTCATTTCCCACCAGTAAGAGGAATTAACCAAAGGCTCAGCGTGCCGTGCCGGAACCAGATTAGGGCCTGAAGCCATCCTGCGGTGTTGCGGCCAGCTCACAAGAAAGCGAGTTGAAGAAAGGAACTCAGGGGCACTGTAATGCACAAACCTGCAGAGTTATAAATGACAACTATCGTCCAAAAATATACTGAAGTAAGGCTGCCAAGAGGACTTGAAAGCGGGGCAGAATTGCAGGAAACCGATTTCAGGAGGTAGACTGGAATTGCATTGAAAGTATAGGAAAAGAGGCAGAACGTCCACAATGATGCACTTGGCCAAAAAGGGCATATGCGTTTTTTCCTGAATATATTCAGGAAAAAACGCATACGCCCTTTTTGGCCAACCAAGCAAGCTTGCAAAGGAAATCTGCACTACAATGAAGTCTCACTTCTCCCCGGTCAAAAGGGCCATCTGAAAAAAGTGTAAAATCCAGAAAGGCAGGACAGGCCATGGAGAACTGGGAGCCTTGTTATGCTGATGGGCGGGATGTAAATTGCCAACAGACACTCGGGAGAAGTGTATGGTGTTTCCTGAAACATCTAAAAAACAAAGCAACAGAGCCTAGGGCACTTCCACTTATGGTCCTATAGCTTAGGGAAATTAAAATCAAAAAGACACAGCCACCCCAATGTGTGGAACGGCTCTGTTTACAAGAACCTCGTTTACAGTAAAAGTTCAAAATCGCAGAAAGTGAAAAATGGATAAAGAAGTTGTGGTATTTACTTACAAAGCAATATCACTCAGCAATGAAATCTATGTCATCAGGCCCTTAGTAGCACAATGAGTGGATTCAGGTACGATGATTCTAACTGAAATAAGTCACACAGAAAAAGAAACATCATAAGATTTCACTAATACATGGAATGTAAACTTGGCTACACAGGAACTGAATTCCAAAACAGAACAGGGTCTCAAATTTAGAAAACCAACTTATGCTTGCTTAAGGGGAAAGGTGAGTTGGGGTGCTGCATAAAACCAGAGATTGAAATGAGCACAGATAAAGTTCCTTAAGCGAAATATGGAATAGACAAGAGCTACTCCTTGCTCAACGAAATGGACTCAACACCCCATATTAAACGCCTAAGAATGTACCTGACTAGTAAGTATCTTAAAACCTATGGATTGCTATGTCTCCAAAAGAGAATCAAGCGTGTGTACAGGGGCATAAACGCAGCAGTGATAGGATTGGAGAGGTTCGGTGAGCAAATGAAGACCCTTTGAAGTCATATTGCATGGTACCCATTCCACGGGTCTCAACTCTCCAGGTTTAAGGTATTCTTCCTTCAGCTAAAACATGCATGTGGAACCCAGAGTATGATCAACCGTGTGAACGGGAGACGTGTTCAAATATGTCTCAGTTTTCCTCCCCTGGTACTCGGGTGCAACATTCCAGACACTTTACTAACACTCTCACCACCAGAAGAGTCAGCGCCTTTAACCTCCTGTTTGGCCCAGTTTGCAATTTCTGTGGAAGATGAACAGGAATAGGGAGAACCAATGAGAGACTAGCTGGAGGTGTCTGGACGGGCAAATTTAATTCTCATTTCCCACCAGTAAGAGGAATTAACCAAAGGCTCAGCGTGCCGTGCCGGAACCAGATTAGGGCCTGAAGCCATCCTGCGGTGTTGCGGCCAGCTCACAAGAAAGCGAGTTGAAGAAAGGAACTCAGGGGCACTGTAATGCACAAACCTGCAGAGTTATAAATGACAGCTATCGTCCAAAAATATACTGAAGTAAGGCTGCCAAGAGGACTTGAAAGCGGGGCAGAATTGCAGGAAACCGATTTCAGGAGGTAGACTGGAATTGCATTGAAACCATAGGAAAAGAGGCAGAACGTCCACAATGATGCCCTTGGCCAAAAAGGGCATATGCGTTTTTTCCTGAATATATTCAGGAAAAAACGCATACGCCCTTTTTGGCCAACCAAGCAAGCTTGCAAAGGAAATCTGCACTACAATGAAGTCTCACTTCTCCCCGGTCAAAAGGGCCATCTGAAAAAAGTGTAAAACCCAGAAAGGCAGGACAGGCCATGGAGAACTGGGAGCCTTGTTATGCTGATGGGCGGGATGTAAATTGCCAACAGACACTCGGGAGAAGTGTATGGTGTTTCCTGAAACATCTAAAAAACAAAGCAACAGAGCCTAGGGCACTTCCACTTATGGTCCTAGAGATTAGGGAAATTAAAATCAAAAAGACACAGCCACCCCAATGTGTGGAACGGCTCTGTTTACAAGAACCTCGTTTACAGTAAAAGTTCAAAATCGCAGAAAGTGAAAAATGGATAAAGAAGTTGTGGTATTTACTTACAAAGCAATATCACTCAGCAATGAAATCTATGTCATCAGGCCCTTAGCAGCACAATGAGTGGATTCAGGTATGATGATTCTAACTGAAATAAGTCACACAGAAAAAGAAACATCATAAGATATCAGTAATACACGGAATGTAAACTTGGCTACACAGGAACTGAATTACAGAACAGAACAGGGTCTCAAATTTAGAAAACCAACTTATGCTTGCTTAAGGGGAAAGGTGAGTTGGGGTGCTGCATAAAACCAGAGATTGAAATGAGCACAGATAAAGTTCCTTAAGCCAAATATGGAATAGACAAGAGCTACTCCTTGCTCAACGAAATGGACTCAACACCCCATATTAAACGCCTAAGAATGTACCTGACTAGTAAGTATCTTAAAACCTATGGATTGCTATGTCTCCAAAAGAGAATCAAGCGTGTGTACAGGGGCATAAACGCAGCAGTGATAGGATTGGAGAGGTTCGGTGAGCAAATGAAGACCCTTTGAAGTCATATTGCATGGTACCCATTCCACGGGTTTCAACTCTCCAGGTTTAAGGTATTCTTCCTTCAGCTAAAACATGCATGTGGAACCCAGAGTATGATCAACCGTGTGAACGGGAGACGTGTTCAAATATGTCTCAGTTTTCCTCCCCTGGTACTCGGGTGCAACATTCCAGACACTTTACTAACACTCTCCCCACTTGGAGAGTCAGTCCCTTTAACCTCCTGTTTGGCCAAGTTTGCAATTTCTGCGGAAGATGAACAGGAATAGGGAGAACCAATGAGAGACTAGCTGGAGGTGTCTGGACGGGCAAATTTAACTCTCATTTCCCACCAGGAAGAGGAAATAACCAAAGGCTCAGCGTGCCGTGCCACAACCAGATTAGGGCCTGAAGCCATCCTGCGGTGTTGCGGCCAGCTCACAAGAAAGCGAGTTGAAGAAAGGAGCTCAGGGGCACTGTAATTCACAAACCTGCAGTGTTATAAATGACAGCTATCGTCCAAAAATATACTGAAGTAAGGCTGCCAAGAGGACTTGAAAGCGGGGCAGAATTGCAGGAAACCGATTTCAGGAGGTAGACTGGAATTGCATTGAAAGCATAGGAAAAGAGGCAGAACGTCCACAATGATGCACTTGGCCAAAAAGGGCGTATGCGTTTTTTCCTGAATATATTCAGGAAAAAACGCATACGCCCTTTTTGGCCAACCAAGCAAGCTTGCAAAGGAAATCTGCACTACAATGAAGTCTCACTTCCCCCAGGTCAAAAGGGCCATCTGAAAAAAGTGTAAAATCCAGAAAGGCAGGACAGGCCATGGAGAACTGGGAGCCTTGTTATGCTGATGGGCGGGATGTAAATTGCCAACAGACACTAGGGAAAAGTGTATGGTGTTTCCTGAAACATCTAAAAAACAAAGCAACAGAGCCTAGGGCACTTCCACTTATGGCCCTATAGCTTAGGGAAATTAAAATCAAAAAGACACAGCCACCCCAAAGTTTGCAACGGGTCTGTTTACAAGAACCTCGTTTACAGTACAAGTTCAACACCGCAGAAAGTGAAAAATGGATAAAGAAGTTGTGGTATTTACTTACAAAGCAATATCACTCAGCAATGAAATCTATGTCATCAGGCCCTTAGCAGCACAATGAGTGGATTCAGGTATGATGATTCTAACTGAAATAAGTCACACAGAAAAAGAAACATCATAAGATATCAGTAATACACGGAATGTAAACTTGGCTACACAGGAACTGAATTCCAAAACAGAACAGGGTCTCAATTTTAGAAAACCAACTTATGCTTGCTTAAGGGGAAAGGTGAGTTGGGGTGCTGCATAAAACCAGAGATTGAAATGAGCACAGATAAAGTTCCTTAAGCCAAATATGGAATAGACAAGAGCTACTCCTTGCTCAACGAAATGGACTCAACACCGCATATTAAACGCCTAAGAATGTACCTGACTAGTAAGTATCTTAAAACCTATGGATTGCTTTGTCTCTGGAAGAGAATCAAGCATGTGTACAGGGGCATAAACGCAGCAGTGATAGGATTGGAGAGGTTCGGTGAGCAAATGAAGACCCTTTGAAGTCATATTGCATGGTACCCATTCCACAGGTTTCAACTACCCAGCTTTAAGGTATTCTTCCTTCAGCTAGAACATGCATGTGGAACCCAGAGTATCATCAACCATGTGATCGGGAGACGTGTTCAAATATGTCTCAGTTTTCATACCCTGGTACTCGGGTGCAACATTCCAGACGCTTTACTAACACTCTCCCGACGTGGAGAGTCAGTCCCTTTAACCTCCTGTTTGGCCCAGTTTGCAATTTCTGTGGAAGATGAACAGGAATAGGGAGAACCAATGAGAGACTAGCTGGAGGTGTCTGGACGGGCAAATTTAACTCTCATTTCCCACCAGGAAGAGGAAATAACCAAAGGCTGAGCGTGCCACGCCGGAACCAGATTAGGGCCTGAAGCCATCCTGCGGTGTTGCGGCCAGCTCACAAGAAAGCGAGTTGAAGAAAGGAGCTCAGGGTCACTGTAATTTACAAACCTGCAGAGTTATAAATGACAGCTATCGTCCAAAAATATACTGAAGTAAGGCTGCCAAGAGGACTTGAAAGCGGGGCAGAATTGCAGGAAACCGATTTCAGGAGGTAGACTGGAATTGCATTGAAAGCATAGGAAAAGAGGCAGAACGTCCACAATGATGCACTTGGCCAAAAAGGGCGTATGCGTTTTTTCCTGAATATATTCAGGAAAAAACGCATACGCCCTTTTTGGCCAAGCAAGCAAGCTTGCAAAGGAAATCTGCACTACAATGAAGTCTCACTTCCCCCCGGTCAAAAGGGCCATCTGAAAAAAGTGTAAAATCCAGAAAGGCAGGACAGGCCATGGAGAACTGGGAGCCTTGTTATGCTGATGGGCGGGATGTAAATTGCCAACAAACACTCGGGAGAAGTGTATGGTGTTTCCTGAAACATCTAAAAAGCAAAGCAACAGAGCCTAGGGCACTTCCACTTATGGTCCTATAGTTTAGGGAAATTAAAATCAAAAAGACACAGCCACCCCAAAGTTTGGGACGGCTCTGTTTACAAGAACCTCGTTTACAGTACAAGTTCAACACCGCAGAAAGTGAAAAATGGATAAAGAAGTTGTGGTATTTACTTACAAAGCAATATCACTCAGCAATGAAATCTATGTCATCAGGCCCGTAGCAGCATCATGAGTGGATTCAGGTACGATGATTCTAACTGAAATAAGTCACACAGAAAAAGAAACATCATAAGATATCACTAATACACGGAATGTAAACTTGGCTACACAGGAACTGAATTCCAAAACAGAACAGGGTCTCAAATTTAGAAAACCAACTTATGCTTGCTTAAGGGGAAAGGTGAGTTGAGGTGCTGCATAAAACCAGAGATTGAAATGAGCACAGATAAAGTTCCTTAAGCCAAATATGGAATAGACAAGAGCTACTCCTTGCTCAACGAAATGGACTCAACACCCCATATTAAACGCCTAAGAATGTACCTGACTAGTAAGTATCTTAAAACCTATGGATTGCTATGTCTCCGAAAGAGAATCAAGCGTGTGTACAGGGGCATAAACGCAGCAGTGATAGGATTGGAGAGGTTCGGTGAGCAAATGAAGACCCTTTGAAGTCATATTGCATGGTACCCATTCCACGGGTCTCAACTCTCCAGGTTTAAGGTATTCTTCCTTCAGCTAAAACATGCATGTGGAACCCAGAGTATGATCAACCATGTTTACGGGAGACGTGTTCAAATATGTCTCAGTTTTCCTCCCCTGGTACTCGGGTGCAACATTCCAGACGCTTTGCTAACACTCTCCCCACTTGGAGAATCAGTCCCTTTAACCCCCTGTTTGGCCCAGTCTGCAATTTCTGGGGAAGATGAACAGGAATAGCGAGAACCAATGAGAGACTAGCTGGAGGTGTCTGGACGGGCAAATTTAACTCTCATTTCCCCCAAGGAAGAGGAATTAACCAAAGGCTCAGCGTGCCGTGCCGGAACCAGATTAGGGCCTGAAGACATCCTGTGGTGTTGCGGCCAGCTCACAAGAAAGCGAGTAGAAGAAAGGAGCTCAGGGGCACTGTAATTCACAAACCTGCAGAGTTATAAATGACAGCTATCGTCCAACAATATACTGAAGTAAGGCTGCCAAGAAGACTTGAAAGCGGGGCAGAATTGCAGGAAACCGATTTCAGGAGGTAGACTGGAATTGCATTGAAAGCATAGGAAAAGAGGCAGAACGTCCACAATGATGCACTTGGCCAAAAAGGGCGTATGCGTTTTTTCCTGAATATATTCAGGAAAAAACGCATAAGGCCTTTTTGGCCAACCAAGCAAACATGCAAAGGAAATCTGCACTACAATGAAGTCTCACATCCCCCCGGTCAAAAGGGCCATCTGAAAAAAGTGTAAAATCCAGAAAGGCAGGACAGGCCATGGAGAACTGGGAGCCTTGTTATGCTGATGGGCGGGATGTAAATTGTCAACAGACACTGGGGAGAAGTGTATGGTGTTTCCTGAAACATCTAAAACAGAAACCAACAGAGCCTGGGGCACTTCCACTTATGGTCCTATAGCTTAGGGAAATTAAAATCAAAAAGACACAGCCACCCCAAAGTGTGGAACGGCTCTGTTTACAAGAACCTCGTTTACAGTAAAAGTTCAAAATCGCAGAAAGTGAAAAATGGATAAAGAAGTTGTGGTATTTACTTACAAAGCAATATCACTCAGCAATGAAATCTATGTCATCAGGCCCTTAGCAGCACAATGAGTGGATTCAGGTATGATGATTCTAACTGAAATAAGTCACACAGAAAAAGAAACATCATAAGATATCAGTAATACACGGAATGTAAACTTGGCTACACACAAACTGAATTACAGAACAGAACAGGGTCTCAAATTTAGAAAACCAACTTATGCTTGCTTAAGGGGAAAGGTGAGTTGGGGTGCTGCATAAAACCAGAGATTGAAATGAGCACAGATAAAGTTCCTTAAGCCAAATATGGAATAGACAAGAGCTACTCCTTGCTCAACGAAATGGACTCAACACCGCATATTAAACGCCTAAGAATGCACCTGACTAGGAAGTATCTTAATACCTATGGATTGCTATGTCTCCGAAAGAGAATCAAGCATGTGTACAGGGGCATAAACGCAGCAGTGATAGGATTGGAGAGGTTCGGTGAGCAAATGAAGACCCTTTGAAGTCATATTGCATGGTACCCATTCCACGGGTTTCAACTACCCAGGTTTAAGGTATTCTTCCTTCAGTTAAAATATGCATGTGGAACCCAGAGTATGATCAACCGTGTGAACGGGAGACGTGTTCAAATATGTCTCAGTTTTCCTCCCCTGGTACTCGGGTGCAACATTCCAGACGCTTTACTAACACTCTCCCCACTTGGAGAGTCAGCGCCTTTAACCTCCTGTTTGGCCCAGTTTGCAATTTCTGCGGAAGATGAACAGGAATAGGGAGAACCAATGAGAGACTAGCTGGAGGTGTCTGGACGGGCAAATTTAACTCTCATTTCCCACCAGGAAGAGTAAATAACCAAAGGCTCAGCGTGCCGTGCCAGAACCAGATTAGGGCCTGAAGCCATCCTGCGGTGTTGCGGCCAGCTCAAAAGAAAGCGAGTTGAAGAAAGGAGCTCAGGGGCACTGTAATTCACAAACCTGCAGAGTTATAAATGACAGCTATCGTCCAAAAATATACTGAAGTAAGGCTGCCAAGAGGACTTGAAAGCGGGGCAGAATTGCAGGAAACCGATTTCAGGAGGTAGACTGGAATTGCATTGAAAGCATAGGAAAAGAGGCAGAACGTCCACAATGATGCACTTGGCCAAAAAGGGCGTATGCGTTTTTTCCTGAATATATTCAGGAAAAAACGCATACGCCCTTTTTGGCCAACCAAGCAAGCTTGCAAAGGAAATCTGCACTACAATGAAGTCTCACTTCCCCCAGGTCAAAAGGGCCATCTGAAAAAAGTGTAAAATGCAGAAAGGCAGGACAGTCCATGGAGAACTGGGAGCCTTGTTATGCTGATGGGCGGGATGTAAATTGCCAACAGACACTCGGGAGAAGTGTATGGTGTTTCCTGAAACATCTAAAAAACAAAGCAACAGAGCCTAGGGCACTTCCACTTATGGTCCTAGAGATTAGGGAAATTAAAATCAAAAAGACACAGCCACCCCAAAGTTTGGAACAGCTCTCTTTACAAGAACCTCGTTTACAGTACAAGTTCAACATCGCAGAAAGTGAAAAATGGATAAAGAAGTTGTGGTATTTACTTACAAAGCAATATCACTCAGCAATGAAATCTATGTCATCAGGCCCTTAGTAGCACAATGAGTGGATTCAGGTACGATGATTCTAACTGAAATAAGTCACACAGAAAAAGAAACATCATAAGATTTCACTAATACATGGAATGTAAACTTGGCTACACAGGAACTGAATTCCAAAACAGAACAGGGTCTCAAATTTAGAAAACCAACTTATGCTTGCTTAAGGGGAAAGGTGAGTTGGGGTGCTGCATAAAACCAGAGATTGAAATGAGCACAGATAAAGTTCCTTAAGCCAAATATGGAATAGACAAGAGCTACTCCTTGCTCAACGAAATGGACTCAACACCCCATATTAAACGCCTAAGAATGTACCTGACTAGTAAGTATCTTAAAACCTATGGATTGCTATGTCTCCAAAAGAGAATCAAGCGTGTGTACAGGGGCATAAACGCAGCAGTGATAGGATTGGAGAGGTTCGGTGAGCAAATGAAGACCCTTTGAAGTCATATTGCATGGTACCCATTCCATGGGTCTCAACTCTCCAGGTTTAAGGTATTCTTCCTTCAGCTAAAACATGCATGTGGAACCCAGAGTATGATCAACCGTGTGAACGGGAGACGTGTTCAAATATGTCTCAGTTTTCCTCCCCTGGTACTCGGGTGCAACATTCCAGACACTTTACTAACACTCTCCCCACCAGAAGAGTCAGCGCCTTTAACCTCCTGTTTGGCCCAGTTTGCAATTTCTGTGGAAGGTGAACAGGAATAGGGAGAACCAATGAGAGACTAGCTGGAGGTGTCTGGACGGGCAAATTTAACTCTCATTTCCCACCAGGAAGAGGAATTAACCAAAGGCTCAGCGTGCCGTGCCAGAACCAGATTAGGACCTGAAGCCATCCTGCGGTGTTGTGGCCAGCTCAAAAGAAAGCGAGTTGAAGAAAGGAGCTCAGGGGCACTGTAATTCACAAACCTGCAGAGTTATAAATGACAGCTATCGTCCAAAAATATACTGAAGTAAGGCTGCCAAGAGGACTTGAAAGCGGTGCAGAATTGCAGGAAACCGATTTCAGGAGGTAGACTGGAATTGCATTGAAAGCATAGGAAAAGAGGCAGAGCGTCCACAATGATGCACTTGGCCAAAAAGGGCGTATGCGTTTTTTCCTGAATATATTCAGGAAAAAACGCATACGCCCTTTTTGGCCAACCAAGCAAGCTTGAAAAGGAAATCTGCACTACAATGAAGTCTCACTTCCCCCGGTCAAAAGGGCCATCTGAAAAAAGTGTAAAATGCAGAAAGGCAGGACAGTCCATGGAGAACTGGGAGCCTTGTTATGCTGATGGGCGGGATGTAAATTGCCAACAGACACTCCGGAGAAGTGTATGGTGTTTCCTGAAACATCTAAAAAACAAAGCAACAGAGCCTAGGGCACTTCCACTTATGGTCCTATAGCTTAGGGAAATTAAAATCAAAAAGACACAGCCACCCCAAAGTTTGGAACGGCTCTCTTTACAAGAACCTCGTTTACAGTACAAGTTCAACATCGCAGAAAGTGAAAAATGTATAAAGAAGTTGTCTTATTTACTTACAAAGCAATATCACTCAGCAATGAAATCTATGTCATCAGGCCCTTAGTAGCACAATGAGTGGATTCAGGTACGATGATTCTAACTGAAATAAGTCACACAGAAAAAGAAACATCATAAGATTTCACTAATACATGGAATGTAAACTTGGCTACACAGGAACTGAATTCCAA